>NC_071403.1:95074852-95380164 GCF_017976375.1 Cuculus canorus | reverse complement strand
ACACTTTTGGGGTCTGTGAAGAAGCAGCCCTGTATTTTTTAATCTAATACCTGCCATCTTCCAGAGGGTTTACATTGCAGAAATATTCTAACTTGTTTTCTTGTTGCCTTGGCACTCATTTTTTTAGTATCCCCTTTTGTGGACAGAAAGTGATGCTCATGGGTCAAACACAATTGTGAGCAATGGCTCCCACAAAGTGATTGTAGGATGATTCTGCGTCTTGCGGTCTGCGGTAAGAGTTACTCTTTATAGCCCACACATATCACCAGAGCATGGAGCACCTACTGTAGGCTCCCAAGCCGCTTCTTGTTGTGGGGATGTTCTTTACTTCTTGGTATCTTGAGTGCCTGCAGAAAGCCAAGATCCTCTCCTCATTATCATTCTTGATTATAGAGAAATGGGGATCCTGTTGTGTATTTTGATTTGGTCACCCAAAATCAATGGCCTGTTCATCAAATCTTGTCTGGGATGCTTTTAAAACAACATCCTATCATCTAAATTAGTTACCTAGAAGCTAACAGGATAAGTTGTTTGGCAGTGAAAAATTACCTGTTTTAATCTTTTCCCCCTCTGTTTTCTTTTTGGCATAGCAGCTTTTTTTCTGAGGTCATAGAACAATCTGAATCAACTTTAATTGTTATTTTCCATTAATAATTGCAAAATAAGTTACTTGGAAACTCTTATAGCTCCATTTTATTTCTCTTAAATAATACCATCAAGTCAAACATGAATGCCTTCTTCTAAGACTCTCATATAATTTTCAGCACCAATGCATTAATTCTTTTTTTTTTTCCCAGAGGTTGACTTGAGCTGTCCCTTCCCTCAAGAAATGCTTGCATGCGTGTGTGTGTCTGTAATGGAAATGCTGACAGACCCTTAACTATAACAGCACGAAAGACGCTACTAAAATAACAGTGGAACAGATGCTGTCACCACTGCCCCTGGTGGGGAAAGAAGATGAAACAGAAGGGCATTAGAGTTGGTAGATGGCAAATTAATCCTATTGTACTAGCAGCTGCAACCACCGAGATGCTAGCATTCATGCTTAGACACTTCCAGTACACCAAGCTCTAGTGGAGATGGCTGGAAAGGATGAGGCAATGAAAGGTCACTGGAGCCACTTTCATCTGAATAATAATAATAAAAAATGTTGGTGTATGTTCTCTACTACTCTGACTAGGCTCTTTTTACTGTGTCAAAAAAAATCAGGGGTCTTTCTGATATTTTGAGACACTCAGTATTTCTCAAATATTAAAGTATAATCCTAACGTATTTTTTTTTTTCCTAAGCTTTTGATGCTGAAACTCTGATTTTAGAGCACAGTAATGAAAGCTCCGATATTTTCCTTACGCTTATATTAACAAGGAAAAAAAAAAGTCACTGTTAATTTTTAAACAGTGGGTAACGAAGTCATTCCTAAGATGATCTGGGTGATTTTGTGCGAACATTGCAGAAACTGAAATCCAGAAAGATCCGTGACCTGAAACGGTGGTATTGGAAAAGGACTCCTGTTTTCAAGGAAAGCCAAGTGGACAGAGTAAAACAGAATTTTAGGGGTTCAATTTATCCCTACCTTATTTTTAATTTTTTTTTTGTGAAAACTTGTTGAAGAGAGCTGTGCAAACAATAGCTTGTATAAGCCAAAGCTGGCATCCAGCAATTCTTAATGTCTGAATGAAAGTGCTTTTTTTTTTTTTTTTCCTCCACAGTACACGTTGCCAAGAAAACAAGGAGTAGTTGCTTTAAGCATTTACAAATGGTAATGCACCAACAGCTGGTCCCAATCCAACTGAGCTATTGTAGGGGTATTAAAAAGACAGGCCAGAGTTTGAGATCTACTGCCAACCTCCCTTGCAGAGTTAGGGAACATTTTACTTGGAAAAAAAAGGTCTTCTCTTCCTGCAGCGATCCACAGCTCTATTCTCCTGCAGAGCCTGAGCCCTGCCTGGCAGAGTAGGCAAAAATACATCGGTAGGCCAAATGCTTCAATGACATTAAAGTGTAGAATCCATTAGGTCTCCAGCTAGATTATTTATCTCAGTCTAATATTGCAGTCTTCATCTGTGTTTTTCATGTTCTGTTTATTAAATTAATTGTTGTTTCATGTGACTATATTTTATAAATTTTCTTGTTTTTATAGAAAAATCTTACAACTTATTGAATATAATGCTAATAGTAAGAAATTTAAATTAATTCTTCTGAACTGAAGGATTGTTCTAAAGGGGGTTTAATCTGAAAGACTTCTGCTTTCTGCAGAAGGTGCTTACACATTTTTCCCTATCCAGCAGGAACTGTAAAATGTTTTCGGGGCTTCTAGGTTTGTAGGTAGCTATAATATAAATAATACTTCTTTTTGAATATAATTACAGACGAACCATGTTTACAGCAAATGTCCTAGAGAGAGCAACAAAAAATATTATTTTTCATTCTAAAGGCCTCTGTTATTAGCAGTACATTTTATATATGCTGCCTTTTCGGAATAGAAATGCAGTGTTTGGCTTTTCCATGAAAGACAAATGAACCTATTTGTTGATGTGCCATGTTTGAGCTGGACATTTATGTGAAATAAAAAGGGCCAAATTAATTATAAAACAAAACAAAATACACACCCTCACTCACCTCCCCCTTGAAACCCAAAACAAGCCATTGCGCAGGCAAATATGAAAAATGTACCTTTTCTTCCTTACCAGGGATATTTGTATTTCTAGAGTGTTTACAGATAGTGGCACAATGCCCACTTGTTTAGGTTTGTGTATGTGCATGTGTACTTTTTATTTATTTATTATTTTTTACAATCATATGGCTTCGTCCTGGTTTCCAGATCTTGTCTGAGAGCTGTTATTTGAAATAAAAATGTTTATATCCATTTCCTCATTAATCATTGTAATACAACCTGCTGCAGCTAAATGACAAAACAGATGCAACGATGAAAATTAAAAGTGATGGATACTTATCTTTGGCTATAAAAGCTGCTAACAATTTAGAGAACTAGAGTGCCTTTTGGAGCTACAATGTTGCAAATGAGAGAAACAATAATAGGGCTAAAGAGTTTGCTGTTTGTAAACCGGATAACTATGGAGAGGCTGCATTCCTGTCTAGCACCTGTTTTATGTGGTTTGCCTTTTCTATTGCGTAAGATCAAGTGAGGTATCATTTTAATGTCTCATATACCTTGAATAGCATTGTTGGAACTGGATGTAACCCAATCCCAACAAAACTGCTGGAAACATGACCTTGCTTTTGTATGATGTGTTGAACTTGAAAATAGGCCTTTTTCTTTTTCTCTACCACACACACTGTCATGGCTTGTGAGCTTTTCTCTGTAAAATAGATTCCTTCTCCCTAATGAGAGCAGTCCTATCCTAATATGAAAAGTGGTTTTGAAACAGAAAACTCTGATGTTCTTATGTTTTCTTTGCTGAAATGACATTGTTTCCCAGTGCGTTTTGCAGGGTTGCTGATGCTAAGGGAAACAAAACTAAAAAGAGTCAAAATCTTACAGTAGAAATATCCACTGCTGCTCCCTTGGGAATACCACCCTTGCGTGCAGTAAGAAGTATTCTCTCATCCATCTCTAGTTCCTCTTCTCCTGCAGTTGGGGTTCTGTAGCTTGTTGTATGCTGTGGTGTCACTGTAATTTGGCTGTATATATCCAAAACACTAATATACAACTCTGAAATTGCCGACCGAAACCTTCAGGTTCTTGCGAAGTTTGTCCAGCTGAAGGTCTTGAAAAATGTATAATATCTATACTCATGCTTCAAATCTATATTGTGAATATTCCCAGACTGGCTCTCTGAGTATCTTTTAAATGCTCTATTTATGCAAAAGAAAGGTCTACAGGCATTTCCCATTTACCCATATTTGAGAGAGATGGAAAGGGGATGTGGTATGTGGGATTTAAGGTAAATGAGGAACTTGAGCCAAAGAGGGAGCTGGGCTGTGCAGCTACAGAGGTTGTTAGGGGTGCTGGCTGAAAGGGAGGCAATGCAGAACTTCAGGACACATCTTCCAGTCATGGAGGAAACCCACCTCCTCTGGTTTCCCTTCTCACAGCACACCTTGGACTTTCTGTTCGCTAAGACCCAAGGTAGTGTTGGCAGTTATTATAGACGTTGTGGCATTTTTGATAGATGTTAGGTGTGTTTCAAACTAAGTCAATGTAGGGGAATTGCAGTTTGGGCTGAATGGATGCTCCTCACGTTTTGTATAAAACCATTCTCTAAACGCTGTTGCAAACAACTGTGAGGCCTGTATGTGGTACATTCCAGAAGTAAAGGCACATCACTGGAAGAGAAATTGCTCATGCTCTATTTAAGATGCAATTTCTCCTAAAACGTAGCTTTTATCCACATGACGTCAAGTTTCTCCTGAAAATGGAAACAATCTTGAGACTGAAGAAAGATTTTGATTCCTCCATTGTAATTTATCAGGATTTATTTGTTTGTTGCCTTTAATGATTTCCATGTTTGGGAATAGAACAAGTACTCTCCTGGAATACAGACAAATTAAACAGAGGAAGGGCAAAGTAGCTTGGGGCACTTTTAACAGGCTTAGAAATTACTTGGAATCTACCCTGGGGAATATAAGGCTCTGAGTGTTTACCTGTCCATAAGAGAAAAGTGACATCTGATACTGAGCAAGGAAGTAAAAGGGTGGTGTGCATGGGAAATAATTAATAAGGGAGAGCAAGAGGTGGCAGAAGATGTGACATAAATAGGGAGAGTTCTTCTTTTACTTCCGCATCTGTCACTAGGTAGCTTAGACTGTTTTGATTCCTTTCAGATCAGTTCCTAATTTGCTTATTTGACCATGCATCCACTGTGGTCTGTTTGAAACATGCTATAAACAGGTCTTATTCTTGGCTACAAAACTGGAAAATCCTCCCTGGGAGAAGGGAACAGATCATCCCTCTGGATGTGCAGTAAGTGAAACAGGCAGTCGTGATAGCTTCAACTTCTGCAGGTGCCCTGTCTCCCACCGCAAGCTGCCAATAAGAGATCCCAATACCAGCCTACTTTCCCCCACCTCTCGCATCAAACCATGCCTGTAGCCTTCTGTCAGCAAGTGCCTGTGGTCCAGCAGCCTGGCATTACACTCAAGCTCAGCTCCAATATCTCTCTGATAAAAGAGTTCTCCTGTCCTTAGCAACACTGCATTCACCCAGCTGTAGTAATTGAAGAAAATTCCCATGCTCACTGAAGCCTGTCCAGTGTTACATGACAGTGTGTGGAAGTGTCCTTGCTGGAAGCTGCTCAGCTCAGATCTTGCCCTCTGAACTGAGCGCTCTTTCCTTTTTGTGGTGTTCCTGTGCATAACAGTAATCATATATAATGCTTTTCATAGTGTTCTTAGTGTGGTATTACCACACTTTTGTCCACTTTGTGCCTCATGTACTAAAGCACTAAAGTCCTGACCTGAGATACTTCCTTCATGTACACTGTTGAACTACAAATTTGCTGCTTCAGATTTTGTTGTAGTGTGAAGCATTCCTACAGCTTTATCTTTTCTCTGATTTCTTAACGTAACTCCAAGATAAATGCATCTTCTTGACACTCTTGAGAGTCATCCCCTTTGCAAGATCAATCACGCTATTTCTGATTACCTAGTGCAAGCGGCCACACTGAAAATTATTAGCCTATGTAACACAGCGATATTGTTTAACACATTTCTGGCTCATATGGGAGAATGTTTAGAATATTATAACTAAAGCTGGCACTTAGAGTTAAAGATCATGATGTCAGACTGTTCCAATGAGTAGTGCTTTATTTATATTTTAAATCACAGAATCATAGAATCATTTAGGTTGGAAAAAACCTTCAAGATCATTGAGCCCAACCCTTAACCTAACACTGCCAAACCACAACTAAACCATGTCACTAAGCACCACATCCACACATCTTTTAATTCCCACCAGAGGTGATGACTCCACTACTTCCCAGGGCAGCCTGTACCAGTGCTTGACAACTTTTTCGATGAAGGAATTTTTCCTAATATCCAATGTAAACCTCTACTGCTGAAGCTTGAGGCCATTTCGTCTCATCCTATCACTTAAGGCAGATTTTAAAAAATGTTGCCCCTTCTCTTTTTATCTCAGCCCATTTCAACCTTTCTGCTAATTTGGAGTTTGTGTTCAGTCATAGTAACTCACTCAGTGTAAACAGAGAAATTGAGAGTGCAACCTGTATGTAAATCCAGAGTTGTACTTTCTTAGACTCAGTAGCAAGTTGGAGCTGAGTATCCTGACTTTTGGAGCTTTGGTCCCAGTGATTAACATGCAGAGCATATACTTTTGAGGGCAGAGAACTTCTCTTTGTTATGTGTGTACATGCTTATCACAATGTACACCGCACATCTATGTGTGACCTTTGAGGAACAACCATCGTGCAAAGCAAAAGCAGCAGCATCTTCTGAAACCTCAAAGAGGCACCCCTAAGATTTACGCTCCAAGCTTTCAGCAACCAGGACTTCAGAAACTATGAACTGTTGGCTGCTTTGTGTTTGATAGTCCCTGATAGACTCTCTCCATTATTTTGTCTCCAGCATTTTTTAACCCATTTGTGCTTTTGGATCATCCTGAGACAGCAAATATCACAATATAATTGTGTAGCATGAAAGGAATTTCCTTTTATTTTTATTTTATGCCTAATAATTTCATTGAATGCCTCTAACTCTGTGTTTCAACATAGTCATTCCCTGTTCACCTACTTATTATCACTCATACCTTTGTAAATGATCACATCCCGCTTTCACTGCCTTTTTTTCCAGTCTGACAAGTTACAGTCTTGTTCCTCACTGCAAAAAAACCTCTTCTGTGACTATGGTCAACTTTTCCACCCATTTTCATAACAGATTCTATGCTCTGAGATAGAGACTAGGAGTATTCAAGATGCAGATTCATTGTGGATTTATCCTGCAAGATGGTAATTTTTGTTTCATTTATTCTGTTTTTCCTCTCATCTTCTTTCCTAGCAGTTCCTAAAAGCCTCTCTGGGCACTTCTGACAGCAGCTGAACACTGAGGTGACCTTTTCTAATTATTCAGAGTGACTCCAAGATTTCTCTCCTGAGCAGTGCTGATCATGTATCCACAGCTAGTGTTGTTTTCCCCCACACGCATTAGTCAGCATTCACCACCTCTGAGTTTCACCTTAGTTCACAACATCCGTCTACATCTCTTCACAATTAGCTTCAGTTTCGCCAGTTCTGAGCAATGCTGTATCATCAACAAACTTTGTCACCTCACTTTTACTGCTTTCCCAGGTTGTTTATGAATATAGTGAACAACATATTTGAAACCTTTTTCCATTGGGAAAACTAGTTGTATAGTTTGTATCCTGCTGCTAATTTCTTCTTATTCTGTGAAGGCTTAGCTTCATTGCAAGAAGAGATGTTCACACTGCATTGACCCGGTAGGATCCTAGGCTGTATGCTCATTGAATAATTTAATAGATTTCTGAGACAAGACTTCTTTTTGCAGAAACTGTTGAATCCTTACCCAGCATAACATATTTACATATGTATATTAATTTTATGCTTTATTTGGTTTCTAGCAATTTATCCACTGCAGAAGTCAGGTTTATTGATCGATTATTCCCCTAGTCTTCTATGGAGCCCTTAGGAATAAAACCAGTATTTTCACATTTTTTACCTTTTCTTTCTCAAGTTACAGAGGTAGAATTGAGAACTTGTTTGCAGGCCTCCATCAATAACTCAGTAATGTCTTTAGACATTTAGAGGTCTTGGATACACACTTTTTAATCCCAGTAACTGGTTACTCTTAATTTTTTGATTCGTTCCAAAGCCTCTTCAGGTAACCTTTCATTTTCGGTGTAATCCGTTCATGATTTTGCAAGAGTTTGGCTGAAGTAGCAGCTGCTGGCTGTCCTCTGGAAAGCTTAAAAAACAAGAGGTATTATCCCCAATAAACTGGGAATGCTTTTTACTCTTTCTGAACATCTATGCTTTAAGAGTAATGATTACTGTAAATACTTCATTATGCTCAGTAACATCTCCTGTTAGCCTTTTCATATTTATGGGGGGATTTCATAACCTCACACTCTGCTTGTGCTTTTTGGGAGCAATTACATGTATCATAAAGTGCTATTTTGTGTGTTATCTAAACACTTCTTATCAGGCTAGAACATAATCTGTTGCTTTTTGCTTATACTTTTCATCATGTGGAATATTGCTTTTTATTTTAATGCCTGTGTCTTTTTCCAGCACTGCTGGAGAAACCAGTCTTTTGTTTTCAGGAAACATTTCTCCAATAAGTGATGAGTACAGCTTGTTTTGGAGCTTAATTCTGTTGCTTGTCTAGGCTGTCTTTACAGAATTATTAACTACTTTTCTGTAGTTTGGAATACAGCTCATTTAAATAAGCCAGAGTTCTGCAGTGTTACGTGTTTTGTATTTGTCTACTTTACGCTGATACAAGATGGATCCCTCCCAAAATGTGCAAGAGGTATTTTTACACTCTACCAGTATTTCACACTTGGACTGTATTGTTGCAAATTTAACATTATGTGATGGGAAGTAAATTTTTGAAACAAATTTTCTATTAGTTTCAAATTGGCTTCTACAGTTGTTTTCACTCCTAAGCAAATGCTACTAGGATTTAAATCAGTTGTATATAATTTCCACTATCATCATCTTGATCTTCTCACTTCATTTAGGAATCTTAATGAAAATGCAGCTGACTGCTCCTCTTGCGTATGGACAGCATCTAATCTTTCTGAAATTTGAAGACACATCTTTAGGCAACGCAGCTAATATAAATAAATCATGATGTCTCTGACAACGGTGGACTGATGACCTACCTTTTCACACTGTTCAAATATCTGCTTATAACTGTACCTTACATCAAGCAAAGTCACTTTGTGACATACCCTTAAAAAAAAGCAATGAATCTTGCCAAATAGTTTTAAGCTATTATGAATTTCTATAGATTCCCTCTACTTTTTACTTATTTTGATGACCAGTTCAGACATGCTGCAGTGAGTACACCAGGTAAGGTTCACATCTCTTGGGTGAATCTTTGATGAGGTAAAAATAGATGGTTGTTGACAAGCTTTCTGTATTATTATTATTATTATTATTATTATTACTACTACTACTATTCTGCAAATGTTCAATCTCAAATTAAGATTACATGGCCTGTAATATCACAGGTCATGCATTAACTCTTTGTAATACCCTATGAGAGTTGAAGAATAAGAGTATTGTCCAATACTGAGCCTGATTTAGTTTTTCTGCTCAGAAATAAAACTTCGTGTAAAGAAGTAAAATAATTCTGTTTCTTAGGACTTTTTCACTACCCATTTCTTATGTTCCTCAGTGCCAAAAAATGTTTTGACTGTTGATATTTTCCATGAAATTTTTTTGCATGCTAAAATGACAAAAAGGAAATGCTTTTGGTTTTGGTCCAGTGATACATGTAAGAACATAAATCTCAAGCTGGTAAGAGAAGGACTTTCCTGCTCTGGAACATCTTCCATCTTCTCTACATAATGAACTCCTGACAAGTGCTGAAGAATCAAATTTGCGCTTCGGCCTAAGGGTTTCTCTGCCAGTAACTCTGAGACTTTTTTAAGAGTAGGCTAATCTGGCTGTCTTCATACAGACAGAGGAATGAGGAGACATTGAAATTACATGATTCACAGGGGAAAACTATGGTGATAATGTTGATGCTCCTGGTTTTCTGGCTCTCATCCTGTAATCGGATCCTTAAGCAAGTCTTCTGTCCTGTAGTTGTACTATCCTGGCTAAAAATGAGGCCAAACCAAGAGTCTGAATCTCATCATCCCCAGAAGCTGGGAAGCAGCATCTGGGTTCTCTCTTAAATACCTTCAGTACGATGCAGAATACATTCAGATCCCTGAGGAGTAGCTTGAGTTTTTATTTTCCCTACTAGTTTTTAGTCATACTGTTTTCCTGATCAATGTCTGAACTGTTTGATGATTGCAAGTCTACGGAGGGGTTGGAAGAAGTGAATACTAGGTTGGTACTAGTGACATTAGCAATTGTGATGAGAAAAATTCTGATGATAACTCTTTAGCTCGGCAACCTTGGAGGAAAACCAGATGAAATCACTTTGGCTAAAATGGATGTCTGCAGCTTCATTAAATCTCTCACAAAGAAACAAATCCTTGCCTGCTAGTTTTTACAATGACAGGATCAGCCAGAAGCCAAGAGAAAGCTCAGTTCAGACAAACACTTCAATGGTATCTCAGTGCAGAAACCCTGCTTTCCTCCTCATGGGGCAAGAATCTCAAGGAATGCAAAGTCTTGGACTTAGAATTATTTTTTAGTATATTTTTCCCTGTAACATTCAGCTTAAACTCAGACATGAGGCAAATACTGGATTTGAAAATGCAGCTTTCAGTGAGCCATGAATCTGGCATCCACACACAGCATTGTGCTGCCAGTCCTTTTTTATATACCAACTCGTGTGCTTCCTACTGCCTTATGAGCTGGGGCTGTCTGTGCCATGATGTCGCTATTATGACAATGATATCGCCAGTTGCCTGCACCATCCCATCCCTTTAGATTTGGAGTTCTAAGAAACAGCAGATTGGGAAAAAATCACGTAAATGTCAACTCTCTGGACTTAAAATTAGTCCTTTCTTCTGAGGTTCTCATTGCACTTTATAGACCTAGGCCAATGTTCCTGGGAATTATGGAATTAGATATTCTCATTTCACACGTATGAGGCATGACACAGTTGAGCAGCTTGCCTGGGTGGATACCTGAAACATGTTACCTCCAAGAACAGATTCACCTCTCCTTATTCTCATAGTGTGTGCTAGCCAAATTGCTGCTCTTGTCCAGCAGTCCTTTGAGCTGAGGTCTGATGCATCCAAAGCCTGAGTAAAAGTCCAGCAAAATAGCATCCAGATGCAGTATTGCAGGACAGCTTTTCAGGGGAAAGCAGCTGCCTTTGATAGCTCTGAGACTTATGACTGGGAGCTCAGGACCTCTGAAAATCAGAACGTCTGCTAATATATAACATCCTGTCCTGAAATATATATTGCGCTGGCTTGTTATCCTCAACTCAGCAGTGGAATGATTCTCATCTGTCTGCTCTAACAGTGATAAATGCTCTGAGAGGGAGAAAGAAAAATATATTTCCTACATATCCTTTCCTGTTGTCTTTCCGAACCTGGACAGCTCATTCTACTCTGCTTTTCCCCATGGACTCAACTATTCCATGGAGCCATCTCTTCCTCCTATTATTTGCAGAGTTTGTTCCTCCCTAACCTGCTAGTGATACACAGGTATATCTGACTTACCTGTCAGGCTTTGGTTTTCTGTTTTCCTACTTCTCTGCTGGTTCCTCTTCCTTCATCTTTGTCTCTGCATGGTTTCCTTGTCTCCTCCTCCCTTTGCTTTCATATCTTTTCACCTCTTCTGTGTGCTACGCACCTCTCCAATCCTCCTTGTCTTTGTCCTGGGCACTCCTCTTATATCCTGTGCCTTCAACCTGTCTCCTCAGGAAGGCTGAATTGTGTTGATGGGACACAATATACACAGCCTTCCAGTTTCTCAGATGCCCATCAGGGTCTCTGCAAGTGCCCTTGGGAAAGCTGAGGAAGTTACCAGAGCAGGGGGAGATCTCTATAAGGAGATAGTTGGAGGTCAACTAACTAAGGTCTGTGATCATGGAACAGAGCTGCAAGCCCTCTACATTGTGAAAACACCCACTGAACCCTAAATAAACTATTTTCTATTTGCATACTTTCAATGTGCATCAGCTGAAAGAGGGTTACGCAAAGTATTTTGCAAAATGTTCTGAATAAATGCGCTTGTATAATTAACAAATAAGCCTTTCCACCAACTTTCCAGTAACCCACTTCATTTCCCTCCAGTGATTTCCAAAGTTAGCTGCAAAAGTATTCACTTCGCTTGAACCAGCCCCCGGTAAGCTCTTTTCTCTGATTCATAATGCCAATTCACACATGATGTTCTCACCTTTTCCTGTCTTGTCTCTTGTTCCTGGTCGTTCTCTTTTTCTCAGTAAATGCTTTTGGCTCAGGTGTTATTTACAGGGCTGCATGAAGACATCTGAGTTAACCTGTTAGCTCAGGTGGTGAAAATACTTTTTACAGTTCACTAAATTGCCTTTCCTGGGCTAAGAAATAATCTCTCTCTCTCTCTCTCTCTCTTTCTTATTTGTTTCTTCACAGGTTGCGTTAATCTGGGAGAACTTTTTTCTTGCACCAGCACTTGATCATTGAGCGTTATCTCAGATATTTCTCTGTGAAGAACTGCTTGCCCCAGCCTTGTCTCCACATCCGTGTTTGCAGCTTCTTTGAGGCTGTGCCAATGACTGGCTTCATCTTCCTCTTCCTTCAAAACTCTTCTGAGACTTCACTTCAAAGATCCTTAAAACTAACAATTTCAGTGACAGGTAAACCATTAACTTACTAATGAAAGTAACTCATAAACCACCTCCTCCACCCCCACTAAAGCAAACAAACAACCAAACAACCACCTTTTTTTGTACCCTGGAAATGGGCCTGTAATCAGACTATCCGTTTGCTGATTTTCTTCCCGTATTTCTACGTTGTCCATTCTTATCTCAACTAATTCGCATCATGGCTGAATCCATGTTTATTTCTGTGTATTTTTGTGTATTATTAATATGCAACAGTATCCTGATAATACAGCATGTACATGTGATTTGGAGAACATATGCACGTGAATATTACCTTCCAACTGAACTATATCCAGAGAAAGAGACCGGAAGGCAGATCTTCTGCTCCCCTATCTAGTGCATATATGCAAAGCAGACTGAAGGAGTATCTATATTTTTGCTTGCTGAAAGCAACAGAGACTCTGTCATACATAATACAGAGACATCATTACTAATATAAAACACTGCTGGGGAGAAGGGACACATGGGCGGGCCAAGATGGCAGATGGCTTTTAGTGGCATGCTGCTTTCAGTTCTTCTACCTTTGTAATTTGTGCAATTTAAAGCCTTTGGTTACTGTTTTTAGTCTGCTGTCCATTGGCCCTGGTGGGAGCTTTTGTTGCTGTGCAAGAATGCAGTGTATTTTTAGTGAGGGCCACAGCCAATAGTACGTGCTGTGTTCTCTTGGCGACTGGTGTTACAGAGGCAGGGTAGTCAAGAATAGCTTTTACGATCAGCTGGTTTGCTGAAGAATTGATGAAAATAGCAGTTGTCTTGGCCATATAACCTCTGCTCTGCCGTACCACAGGATTTTGTGGTTGCTCCGTAAGGCACTAGTACTGAGATATGAAGCTCTTTGGCAGATAAAGAGTGAGGATGGAAATAAAATATACCTCAAAGAGAGGGAATTCGTAATTGGAGTAGGTATGTATGAAATTATCTTCCATGACTTAAGTAGTAGTGGGAAAATTCTTTGTGGTGGTGGTGAAAGCGAAAGACCCAAGTGGCTTTTCCTCTGTTTTAGGAATGGTCTTCGGGAAATTTGAGGTTACTTTTGGCCCTCCTGTGTAGGTCAAAGTCACTCAGGTTCCTTCAGCCTTAGTCTCACATCTGTAAAGTGAAAATAACACTTTTAAAAGGCATTGAGTTATTCTCCATCCCCTCATTCTCTGGGAAATCTAATGCTCTCTGAGGCCCATTGATGGATAATGATGGAGGAGCCCATGGTTTGTGCCAACCATGCTTCCACTGGGCAAGACCACGACTGGCCTGTGCATAGATTTGGAAAGTTTCTTTTCCTTTCTGTGTAAATTGCAGAGGGGCAGTCACAGACATAAATTCTGTCTTTCAGGTCAGTGCCGGAGGCAGCTGCAGCAAAGAAGACTGACTCTATCCTCAAACTGCTTTTTGGTTCATGACTCATTGTCTATCCCCAAACTTCTTTCTGGCTTACTTCAGAATCATATAATTTATCATCGACTATGTCTTATGCGGAAAGGGCTGCTACAGTAGTTGTAAGCTTTTAGATGGTTGAAGTACCTTGTTGTGGCCTGGCCCAAAAATGGAAGCACCAAAGGGCTTTGAAGGAATCTATTGCAGATGGAAGAAGCGGGAATTGGTGGAAATTCAGTGAGGTATCCGGTCTCTTCTGGGTAGACACCTGCTTTAATTTCTATACCGAAAAAATGGAAGGAAGCAACCCATCTTGTGGAAGCTTTTGTGGATGCTTCTGAACTAGAAAGAAGCCCAGGATGGAAAGCCTGAAGGCCTGAAATTTGGAAATCTCTCTTTCCTCCCTTTTTATGACCATTCTGCATTTTCTGATGCTTTGCTTCCATCTCTGATTTTTATTTTTTTTATTTTTGTGAGGCCTCTCTAACTGCAGCAGGTCAAAACAGCTTGTCAAAACAGTACAAGATTTATTGTACTGCAATGTGGTTTTTAACTTTACACAAGTACGTGTTTTCATGGCAGCTTTAATACCAAACCAAATCTGTGTATGTATAAATTTACATGCATCTGTTACCACGTGTGAGACCCCTTATAATGAAAAGCCAATACACAAGCAAACAATCTTGCCAAGTAGTTTTGCTGCATTTCTGCAACAACAAGAAGTTTGGTTCAGACTCGCAGCTCAAAGATGCATTTTTTTAATACCTTTACATATGTATGTTGGTTCTTTTGAGCTCACAAGAGTATGAAGCATGGAGTGTAAGTGCCAGATGAATTACTGAAATTAATTTAGGAATTTCCTAGGCACGCTTTTGGATCATGTTTTAGCTTCCTTCTTCCTATATTTTTATTCATTTCCCAATACTATGATCATATATTATAAGTGGCTTTTTAAATCAGAATTTAAGTGAACGTGAAGCATGAAAGTAATAGCTTATTTTCAACTCTATTTTCATGAGTTGTTTTCATTCACAAAGCATACAGTAGCTATAAAAAGACATATTATATTTTCAAGGTCTGTCACATTATTTACAATGTGAGAATATAAAACCTCTCTGACGTTTCATGATAAACAGTCAGACCCAGTAGCACAGTTGAACAACAGGTTAGGTACATCAGGTGCATAATCAGCTTGAGGTGCAGTAAAGAAGCCAAGGGTACAGGAACATGCTCTTTCTGGAGGACAAGAGCGTACTCTGATATCTGCAGTTTCAGATGCTGGAGTATGTGGGTTAACACAAATATTTCTGGTATTTTGTGGCCTAGCACTGCTACCTTCCAGGCAGTCAGTCATCTAAGTAAAATTTCCACATGGGTGGCTGCTGAAAAACACAATGCTCGTTACCCTAGGGTGAATCCTAGTTTCGTTAAAGTCAATGACAAAACTGCCTTTGACTTCAGTCGGGTCAGGACTGGTGATGTCTCATTTCCATTTGAGCTTAGGATTGGAGATATCTTGCAGAAAAACAACTCAGACTTCTCCTTAAGGGATGGAAGAGCTCCATGGATTTACAGTTCTTTCACCTTTATGGCTGTAGATCTTTCATCTTTATGGCCGAAGAGCCTTTATCATCCTCTGAATTCAGACGTACCAATAGAAGAAATTATGGCCCTTCTCAGAGTTTACTGCTTACTGACTCTTTAAATTGTTTAAGGGAGAATTACCCAGGTTAGTTTATACAACTGGAAATTGTGGTTTCAACTAGGATATTTGACCTGCAGTGAATTGGAGAGTGCTCGTACATGCTGTGCAGCCTGCAGATCAGAGAATCATAGAATCATAGAACAGTTTGCGTTGGAAAGGATCTTAAAGATCATCTAGTCCCAAACCCCCTGCAATGGGCAGGGACATGTCCCACTAGATCAAGCTGCCCAAGGCCCATCCAACCTTGGCAAGACAAAGTAAACCTGATCAAGATAAAGTAAAAAGCAAGAGGCGCAGAGCTGGCTGTGAGTGTTAAGCTCTGGCTCAGGAAAAGGACACGTGCCCATGGTTTAGATATTAGAAGAGTGTCACTGCCTTATGGCTCCTTTGTGTACTTGATGTGGCTGAAGGGCACTGCCTACTAGAGCTGTGCACACATGGAGGTGCAATGGTCTAGTAACTCTCTGGAAGAACCTTTCAAGGACTATAGGGGGTTGACAGATTCCCTGAATAAAATCTTTTCTCTAAGGCTAAGTGAAGAACTTTGATCTCCAGGTCTTACATTCACATTGGGAAAGCTTTTCATTGCATTCCTTCTTTGCTGATCCTAGTGTTCCCACAGAGTTGCAGCCACAGGCTATTGCTGTAAGGGCTGCTAGTGGGATGGGTTGTCAGCCACACGTTCTTGTGCAACCTTCAGAGGGTGAGATGTACCTCACAACAGCTATGTTGACACAGCCACATCAGGCTCTTTCTACCAGCAAGTATTTTGGTTTTCTTCTTGTTTTTGATAGTGCTCCAAAAGGATGTTTCAAATAGCAACCAGCAATATGGCTTCCTGCATTTACATTTAAGAGCTACCCTCAAGCCTACTAGATGTTCAAAGAAAAATGTGTGTATGTGGTTACATACATACAATGTAAACAATCAACACTTACAGTGAGGTGTTTTCCACATGTAAGTGCAAGACCCTGGTGGGAACAGTGGGGTTCAGGTATGGGTTCAGGTACTGGTGACTGCTGTGGTGTACGTAACTGAAGTGACGGGCTGATACCTAGTATCTGCCTTTTTAGCACCCTTGCCATATTTTGCTTGTCTGTAAAACGGATGCTGCTCAGCTAAATCATCGGTATATTATGAATGGTATAAATCAGAAAAAAATAAAACAAATAGAAAATACAAAAAAGATACTGGAACAACACAAAAGGACTCCTTCAGCAGGCATAAGAGCTTTAATTTATTTTGCAAGAAAATGACTGACATTTCAGGAATATACACCCTAGATCTCTTACATGTGCAAACGGCTGACAAAGGCAGGCGCCTTGATTTGCAAGTGATAGATATAGTTTATTATGCAGTATAAGTTGCAGGACTTGGGGCTTAGCTGTATTTTACAAAAAAAAGAAAACTTTTCCCCTCATTTTATTATACAGTTCTACCACACTAAAATGTCCTCTCTTGTTAAGTGCTGCATACTTATGTACAAAAAGAACAGTCCTTGATGGCTGACCATAAACAGCATTTGGTACCTCTGTTCTATATTTTCCTCCCTGTGGAAGAAATCTAATCTTATTTACAGAAATAATTTTATGTACATTTATGTATCATACAACTTACTTTCAAAATAATTCCATAACTCCATAATTCAGAGATTGTGCCACTTTGGTGCCAACATTTCTTTTGCATCTTGTTTGTTTGCAAGAAGGTCCTTCTGGCATTTTTTGAATTGCAAGTTGGCAAACAAGATTTTTTTTCCTCTCGACTTCAAAGCAAAAACAACAATGAAGACTTAACAGCTGTATCCTTGTGGGAAGCCTGCTGACACCTTATTTAGTGTCTGATTTTAAATTATGTTAAGAAATGAGAAGAGTGAACTTGTTCAATGTACTTCGTGCCATTCAAATTTATCTGTGAAGTTCTGTATCCTTTTAGAGCAATGAAACTGTGGCCCTCGTGCAATGCAAGGCAGCTGGGATTTTAGGGCTGGGACTGTGGCCCTTGCACCACAGCCCTACGGTGTGAAGCTGCTGATACTCACGCACCCAAGGAGGTCTAAGGGCTTAGACAATGCAGTGTGCTGAGGCCAGAAGACGGCAGAGAGGGCAGAAGTGATGCTAAACTTTGTTTTGTTGTAGGTTTTTTGCTGAGTGGGTAGATCTGCAGGCTATTTTCCAGGACAAATAATTGAAATGGCAAACTCACAAGGGATATTTTGGACTCTTCTGTGAAGGTTTTTAAGTCCAAATTGAACAGCTATCCATCAGATAGGTCACAATGCACTGTTGCTAATATGGGGGCTGAACTATACCTGGGGAGTGCCCTTGAACTCTCAAGACACACCAGCGTCCCAGCTCACTTACTGTCTGCTGGCTTTGGGATGAATGCTTCACACGGAAGTGAAAAAACCAGCTAGTCGAAGGAAGTGCTTCCACCCCCCATATGGACCCAAGGTCAGCCTGACCTAATATCTGTTTCTGTCTGAGGTAAGTAAAACCACTTATAACCAAATAGCAACAACCATACAGGTGATCAATAGGGGGACCTCTGCGGCGTGTTCCTTTCATGAATGTAATAGTGTTTTCTGTTTTATCTCCTTTGATATTTTTATCAGAATAATTCAGTTTGACAATGTTTTTAAGTTAGTGAGAACTACCAAGGGACCAACAGTTCAGTCACCTTGGCCTCTTTCTTCTCCTAGTAGTAGAAGTGAGGCTAACTGGTATTATGATATAGTATTTTACTCATTGACTTTCTTTTGAAAGTTCATAATGTGGAAGCTGTTTAAAAAAATCAATTTGCATAAATGCTTTTTAATAACAAAAATGTGTTTACTCTTCCTTGACTTATTAATCATAGCAATTATATACAAAAACTTGTGTGCATGTGTAGAGATATATATACACATACACACACACAGAGACATATGTATGCACAAAACTTGTCTCCTGTAGTTGGAAACTGCTCAACTGAGAAAAATAATGTGCCCACCAAAACAATTGTAATTTTTCAACAAGATCCCAGTGTTTTCTTTGTAAAAAACTAGGATTGGAAAAACATGAGCTTTTCCTGCCAGATTCCATTCATTTTCAGCAGGAACAATCTGCTCCTCTCAGCTGAACGTTTTACAGCAAGAATGGCTGGAACTGAGGAACCAGCTCCTGTTTGGAAATAGTAATTGTTTTTAATGAAAATGCCTGCCTACCATTTGGAGCTAATACTAGAACCATGGTTCCACTAGGACAAAGCATCAGCTGGACAAAAATATATAATGCAAGAGGGCAAGATGTCACGTTACCAGAAAAGCAAAGGAGAAGCTCTTTCTTTTTCCTGCTTTTAATTTTTTTCTCCTTTTCTATTGGTTTCATCTGTGGCTCCCTAAGGGATACCAGATAATAAAAAGGGGAAGGGCCAAAAATCACCTGGTGGTGACTGGAGTAATGCCAAACCATTGTATGTTTGAAAACAAAGCTGATGGTAAAGGAACAGTGTGTTAGACCTCCCTGATAGTTAGAGTTTGCTTGGAAAAAAATACAACCAGCTTGGCAGAAATTATGTGATGTACAAGGAGACAGACGTGATTGAGAGAACCTGGGAGTTCAGCCTTGTACAACCCTGTCTCCTCACTGCAAAAATAAATGTTGTAAGATATAGTAAAGTTTTTAAGCAGAGCTAGAGATTCAATGATTTCTTAAACCTGTATTTAAAGCCAGGTTTTGTTGCAGTTCTTATGCAGATTAGGAAATCAGAGAGGCAGAATATGTCTAACCACCTTTAAAGACAGATGAATATGTACAAGAAATACGACTCCCAAACTAAAAAATCCATGGTGCTGCAAACTTGTTAATAGAAATAGCTGGCTTTCAAACAACACACTTTACTTGTTGATCTCAGCTTTCTGCTCTCTAAAGCAGTGGACTCAGGTGGGATATCTAATGCACTGCACCTCTTTCCACTGCTTTAATGGTGTGAGTTGTCATCATTACATGTGAAAGGCATCTCCCAAATAACATCAGGAAATTAGAGATGGCCCTTTCACCTACCCTTACTGCTTATAAGATCTTCAGCGAGCTTTACTGGCTCAAGCTGGGTCGAGAACACTAGATTCCTCTATTTGATGTAACTTTTCTGCAGTTTAATTTATGCCAAACTCTTAACAAGCTCAGAAGGTGGTCTATTACCAAAACAAAAGCAGCTAATTTTCTATTATTTATTTAGGTTTTATTTGAAATGGGAGAAGTATATCAGTGGAAAAGACATGAAATATAGTTACATCTGTGATAGTTTAAGAATATTAGAGAAGACTGAAAGATTTGTAGCGAGAAGTCTTGCCTTTATTAGATGACATGATATAACAGAAAATAACAGATAAGGTTTCAGAAACACAGAGCTTGATGTTTGACCAAATCAGTGAAATGAGCTGTCTAGAATTTAGGATTTGATTCTGTCTATTAGGGAAAATATCTATATACAGACCTTAAAAATGCCTAATACAATGATGACATTATTTTTTTTCACAGCAGATGCAGGATGGCTTTTGATATCATGACCACTGGAAACAAAGGCAAACAGAAGTGTGAACTCACTCTCACCCCAATAATTCCACTGTGATAACACAGGTTAATGCCGAAAATAATTCAGGTCACTGTGTGAATCTACTAGACCATAGCAGGATCTTTACAGGCATTTCAGTTTATCATGCTGTATTTTAAGAAGTCAAGAAAATGCCCCTTAATCTGTAGCTGTGTCACAAAGCCATCCCACTGACAAATTAGAGTTTCATTTACAAATCTTCAACTTGTCTTCCTGTACGTTCAGTGTGGCTTGGAACAGCATAGAAGGAAATAAAAGTTGTAGGCAGCTTTGCAAATGCCCAAATTCCATACTGCGAAGTGTTATTCTGGTCTTTTGGAGAAACTCTATGTACTCTTGGTATGCTCCAGGGCCACAGGATAGCCAGCTTGAGTGGTTGCAAGCCAGGCTTCTGCTGCATGATGGACATTTGAATGGGAATATGTACTGCAGTATTAGAAATGCATTCTAGGCCAGCCAATTTGCTTAGCAGCTGACCATTTTAGGATGGGATGTAATCCAGAGGGATCTGGACAGGCTGGAGAAGTGGGCCTGTACAAACCTCATGAGGTTCAACAAGGCCAGGTGCAAGGTCCTATACCTGGGTCAGATCTCAGTACAGGATGGGGGATGATGTGATGGAGAGCAGCCCTGCAGAGAAGGGTGCAGCACTTGGAGGTGCTGGTTGATGAGAATATCAACATGAGCCAGCAATGTGCTCTCACAGCCTATAGCTGTGAAAGGCTGATAGCATCCTGGGCTGCATCAAAAGCAGTGTGGCCAGCAGGTCCAAGGGGCGTGATTTTGCCCCTCTATTCCTCTCTTGTGAGACCTCATCTGTTGGAATGGGTCCAGAGGAGGGCTACAAGGATGATAGGAGGGCTGGAGCACCTCCCATACTGAGGACAGACTGAGTGAGTTGGGGTTGTTCAGCCTGGAGAAGGCTCCAAGAAGATCTTATAGCGACCTTCCAGTATGTGAAGGGGACTAAAACAAAGCTAGGGAGGGACCATTTAGAAAGGCTTGTAGTGATAGGACTAGGGACAAAAGGTATACGCTGGAGAGGGGCAGATAGAGGCTAGACATAAGGAAGAATGGTGAGACACCGCAACAGGTTGCCCAGGGAAGTTGTGGTTGCCCCATCCCTGGAGGTGTTCAAGGCCAGGTTGGATGGGGGCTTGGGCAGCCTGATCTAGTGGGAGGTTTCCTTGCCCATGGCAGGGGCATTGGAACTGGATGATCTTTGAGGTCCCTTCCAACCCAAACTATTCTATGATTCTATGATTCTATGATTCTATGATTCTATGATCTTTTAGGCATTGCAATTAAAATCTGTTATCAAAGTAGTTATTAGTAGCTATCTTTTAAAGACTGCTGTCTGCTAATAACGTCTCACTGATACTCAGAAGGAAATCCTGATGCTAGTAAGATAAACTGTTGCCTTAGCACATTAGAAAAAGAATCACCCCTTCTTTTTCTAGGTGTACTAGCAACACAGAGGAAAACTGCTTCATATACACTGAAGCACTTGTGACTGCATTTTCATAGGGACTTACAAAACAAACTTCACTAGATTTTGATGCTTACATTTGCTTACAATTCTGACTTGTTGACTGAAAATCCAGATTTTTCAATTTATGCCCATATCTACAGAAAGCCGCCTCCAGAGTAGTTGAAACTACTGATGGGCCAGACATAGGCAGGAAGGGCTCAAATGAACAGCACTGTGCCTCGGAGAGAACTGCTGCGTCTTGGATTCAAAAGGAAGACTTCTCAGCCAAGATTGCATCTTCAGCCCTGTGCAAATGTCAGCCAATTAATTTTTACTCTAAAACCTAGATCCTATTTTCAAATAAGATCTGGCATTAGGCAGCATACATTTTGGTTCAGATGCTTGAGGCAGATTCTTGAATTTGGGTATCTGAACACTATAAGGCTGTCAGCTTGAAGGTTATCTTGTGAGCAAGCAGTAAATGATAACCTTCTTTCTGTTTTGGTGAATGCTGTTCATCTGGAAAGAAGTTGTTCTGCTGCTTATACCCAAGTCTGCCATTCGAGGAGGATGAAGAACACGAAATATGGCTTTTCTACAGTTTTCCTGTATGTTTCGTAAATAAATCCCAGTTTATTAGTCATTACCTGTTTTTCTCTAGTAAAAGGCAAGAAGAATCTATTAAAAGCCTCTCCATTAATTTCTAAATGGGAATTAGGAAACATGGTAAACTGTGCAATTGCTTCTTTGAGTTGGAGGAATTAGATCTGACACTATTTTCTGGTTTGTGGGGCTTGCTGGAAATGGGTATTTCTCCACTGAGTGCTTAGAGACCTGAGATAACTGTGCATGTTCAGATCCATTAATAATAAAAGCTTTGAGTATGGAGCAGTTTTATTATGTTAAATGGAGTAATCTTATGTTTCGAAAGCTTGTAGTAGATTTTGAGGGAAATAATGGTGCAAAATGACAAGGTTTTATATATAATTTTCCTGCATGTTTTTGAGTTGCATTTGCTTCTGACATTCTTACACCAGTTTTGTGCATTTGCAGCTGCATCAGTTTGGTCTGCTTTGATTCTTCTCTTCCATGAACCCTCTGCAAGATCCAAGCAGCAGGGCTTTAATTAGGGTGGCCCAAGAAGACTTACTAGGCCCCAGCTATTTCTTTGGAACAGAATAGTGTATGGCAGTGTCTTTGTGGCCCTTTCTGTGCCAACCTAAGAAGTGGAAGAATATTGAAAATGTGTATCACAATCTTTCAGTCAGACTCTGCCAGGCATGTCATACCTGGACATACCTCAGGATGGATGAGTTAGTTACAAGCACAACAAGTGCCTTGGCAGAAATGTATCCTTCTAAAGCTGACCACACTGAAGTAAAAGAGAGAGCTGCTTATTGAGAAATAAAGTATGACATTGTATTGTAGGATATAGTACATTAGCCAAGTTTTCTCTCACTGGACCTGAGGCTGCTTCCCTTACGATGTGAAGCTTTGACTACATCCTGACTTTACCTTGGGGCCAGACCTCAGGGCATCACAGCTCCCTCACTGTCCTGGGTTCCATGCAGAGCAAAGTGGTGTGTGTAGCTTGTGTGGATGTACACCACTAACCCTCCCACCCAGCTCACTGGGACCAATGTCTGCCTGTGCTGCAGCGGATATGTGACATTATCCCTGGGGAGAGGCAACACCTGCACTGTGTCTGAATACAGCTCTCTGGCTTGTTTCATAAAGTTTGTGGGCTGTGCATGCAAACGGTTTACAAAAATAAAATTGGCTTAGATAAAATACTATTTCCCCAGGTCTTTCCTTTCTTCTCTGCTCTCTGTCTTCCCTTCATATCTCAGTCTGTGCTGTCAGTATTGTCTTGCACAGTGTGTTCTCCAGACATTATGGTAGCAGGTTTATTTCTATCTTGGACAATGACAGAGTGTATTTTGGTGATTCGTGTTTGACAGTAACAATGGGGCCCAATTCTATGCTTAAAGTTTATGCAGCCACCTCCTGTCTCCTGTCTGTGGCGATGTCCCAAAGCTTGTCGTTTTCTGGGTATTCTGAGGTCAGGGAAGTTCCACTTATTTTCTCTTTCTTCTCCGACAGTCAAATTTATTCTGTCTCTAGTGACTTATATCCTGTTGTTCAGATCAGACTGTGGTTTTATTTAAGCAGAGTATTAGGAAGAGATAAAACAAATTAATATTGAACTCATCCTTATCTAATGATATTATCACTACACCAAAATAGTTCCATGCTAGGTCATTTAACTTGAGAGAGATGACATGGATTTTGAGATAATATGAGAGGAAAGCACAAGTGTGGATCAGGGAGCCCAAGAATGGAATTCTGAAAACATGTGCTTTGAAGTATCAATCCCAATCTTACCCACGCATGGGCCGACAGTTATTAGGTGTTACATATCGGAGGGCATGTGTTGGCACCATTGCTTTCAGGTCTAGACAACTTTTGTAAAATTGTTTTGGATTGTGGAAGGAGTGGCTTTAGTATGACCAGAAATCAGATATCAATGTCACTACTCTTGTCAGATATGACTTTTGCTTTGTTGCATAGTTATAATGAACTTCTCTTTTTCATCTTTTTTAACATTCCATGACTACATAATTTGTGATTTCCCATAATTCTTCTGTTTAACATGGCTGAAAATTGTGTCTTATTTCACTGCTTTTTATTGATACTTCCACATTCTGAGGTATGAGATCAGTTGTTCTGATTGTTTCATGTGATAGTTAGGACTTAATTGTATTTCAGTCAATTCCTTGAAGGTCTTCTGTGTTGCTCGAAACTATAATACAAAGTTCCAGCCATATACATGTACATACACATACACATACACATACACATACACACTGAAGACCACCATTTCTTAAAGGAAAATACCTTTAATTAATTACTAGTTAGTATTAATAGTTATTATCTTTTGACTTAATTGTAATTAATGTTTTAATTGCAATTTAAATGATATAATTTCCATAGTTTTCTTTATATCTCTTCTCTTGTTTTTCATTTTTTTGATTTTTAAATGCAGTTTAAAAATGGCAAAACAAAAAAACAGAACGAAAACTTTGAAAAAAATCAGAGATAATTGTAGAACATTGGAGTTCACTCCTTGGAATGCTCTTCTGGGAGAGCCTATTTCACCTCTCTTGATTACATAGAGTCTCAGTGATTATATACAGTCTTAGTTGAAGTTAGATATTTAAGTTAGTGTAAATCCTTTCCACACTTTTTCCACATTTAAAGTGAATTCATTGATAGATCAAAGTCAATGGTCATTGCCCATAGCCAACTTTAAACAAGTTTCTGTAGACTAGCAGGCAAAAGAGAGGATATTGTGCTTTTAGAAACATGGCTGTGAAGTCTAAGACATCATGGGAAGGATAAAATAGAAAAGCCTGGACATGATCTACTATGCTGACATTAAATTATGAGGCCATTTCTCAGGCTGCAGTTGTTATGGCTATTTCTACATTTTTACACTAGGCCTTATGAGTCTGATGCCCTTCCCTAGGCTGCTTTCTTTACTGAATTTGCTGTCTGTGGACTAAATCTGTGTTCACATTGAGGGTTAGGATCATGAATTCCATTTTGTTTTCCAAATGGCTTTTTGTGGACAGTAGAACTGTTTTGAAGATTTGCCCTTTGTATTGTTATTGAGCCTTCCTACCGACACTGTCTCTGTACCTTTATCTCAGTCACTGTGGGTCAAGATATGCTACTCAAGTTTACTTAATAAAAAAATGTATGCAGCCAAGAAACAAGACGATGTAGACAAATCTTCCAATACCTTTAGCAATAAGATCAAGCAATATACATATACACAAAATAATTGGGAGAACATGGAATATAGTCTGTTATTCATCTGAGCAACTGAATAGGAGTATTGTCCTTCAAATCAGCTGAAACTGCTGAAATACTCATGCCATCATCATAGATGTCCTACAAAAGGGCACACGTACGTGAGCACTCTTTGCTGTACATTGTATGTCCTACAGCTTTCTTAACCCTGCACTCTGAAGTCAGTCAACGCTTCCTTAAAGTGTTTGGCCCTGAGCAAGTACAAAGTTGTGTGGCAGATGAGGGGTTAATGACATGCATGCAGCTGCTAACATTTAACTTCTGAGGCAATATGGTCTTCAGGGGTAATTTATGAAGGCATACTCTGACATGAGATGTGACATTTACCATCAAACACAGCTAAGGCCATGCACATATTCTTAGGGCTATCAAGAGCTCCTGTTGGTGTTCTTCCTTTTTGTCTGCTGCATAGATTTCCATCAACCAGTTGAAGTCTCTTTATTTCCACATCTACTTCTGCTAGGCATCTTCATACACACTGGTTTATCAAAGCTTCCCTGGCTAACTAGAGACAGCTGTTGTTACTTAGTGACTTAACAAAGAATATCGAGTCATATTTCCACAAAATGAAACGGGCTAAAGAGAAGTAATTGTGAGGGAAGATGACAGCAAGAAAATATGTAGAAGCCAGGCAACACTAATTGTAAAAGGTTTAAATATATTCCTGGAAAATACCTTAGAAAGTCGTTGAAGTAAATTAGATGGTACAAAGAGATATTGACTGCAAGTGGGGAAAGTGAGCCTCAGGGACAGGGTGATAAGAACACTTATCAAGTCCCATATAGATTTATTTGTCCATATCTTTAGATCCATTAGTCAGTCACTGCGCAATCCCATCACACTGGTAGTAGAATAAAGGTGGACTGTGGTATGCGTCATGTGGTCCTGATCACAGGTGGCATCATCCTTATAACTGGTGTAGGTCAGTTTGGTTCTACGGAGCGGTGGATGACAGCACACTTGTTTGCTTGCAAGTTTTTACCTCTGCAGGGCCAGTGAGGTGACCTTGGACCAAAAGCATCATAAGACCATGACTGTGCTGTTGGCGAGATGGGAAGATACACTTGAGTTAGCTTTAGTCGTAGCTGGTTCAGATGAAAGCATAGGGAAGGCAGAGGTCTCATTTGCAGGTGCCAGAATCCTGGCAGTCTCATTTGGCGTGTACTGAAGCCTGGGCAGTGTACACAACTACAGCTCGTGCACTAAAAGGAAGGCAGGAAGGCTCAGCAATCACACCCCTGCCTGCAATGCAGATACATCTTTCCTTGTGCCGCTAGCTGGCCTATCAGTTCTGCTCTCTGCTGCTGTGAGTGTAAATCCGCAAGCACTCTGACATTCAGTTTGTCACACAGATGAAAAATTAAAAAAATTAAAATTAATTAGAATAAAGAGAAGCAAGGCAATTACACCTATCTTCACAATATCCAATTCAGCTCCATCCAGATCTCTAATTTAAGGTCGGCCCAATAGTTCATTGAACTAAATAGAAGTGGATGCCATTAAAAACTGAATATTTACCAGGCATCAGTGCTCACTGAACATAGTTGTTCTTTACCTCAGTAATTTTATATTTTTTTATTTGCCAGGCTTAAAAGTGAAAAATTCTCTGAATATCATACCACAATATATATAGATATATACCACTATATATATATATATATATATATATATACCACAATATATATATATATAACCACAATCTGGATTTGAATGCCACCAGTGCTAGTTTTTGTTGATTTTCACACACAAGATTACAATTTCTGCTTAATTCTTAAAGGGAATATTCACACCTATGCATAGAATTTCTGTTTAATTTTCTCAGGACCTGGGTAGTTAGGGATGGATTATGGAACCATAGCCGGTTTACATTTCTTGTGAGCCTGAAATTTTTTACACTGTATGAAGGTTAGTCATTGAGGCAGGTGGATGAATGGGTGGTCTCCATTAAATTTTTAATCTGCACATTACTTTAGCTGTCGTCTTTGATGATGCTCTCACCAGAGAGGCCAAGGGCTAAACAGATATTGCAGCAGAGCAGCCTTTTTCTACATTAGGATTTCTTACTGTTACTAGATAGGTCCAAGCACTGCTCCCAGAAGTAAAAGTGATGAATAAGCAAAGCGATGTCATCCAACCTGGAAAACAGAGAGACTAGAAGACATAATCATAAAAATGTTGGCAGTAGTGAATGTCTTCTCTACACTAGAGCTCTTGTCAGCTATGGAAAATTTTTAGGAAAACTTCAGTGATATGGAGGCATTAAAGTTGGTACCTGTGTAGCTCAGAACTGAGATGTGTTTCTGCAGGGCAGTTACAGGTGTGATTGCCTTGTTCCTGGAGTACCTACCCTCTGGATAAATCGGATTTTGATTTTCTTTGGTCTGAGTCCATTTATGAGTACAGTGTTCATTTACAAAACAATATAAAGCTGTTTATTAACTGACACAGGACCTCTCTTCCCACTGACATGTCAATAAACTTCTTATGCTCTCCGGCTGTGAGTTTGAGGTTTTTCTTTGCCAGCAGTCCAAGCATGGGCAAGACTGGCTTTCACTGAGAGATATAAATGAGGGAGAAGGACACTGAAGAGGTCAAAACACATACTTGGATATTAGCAGCTTCAGTATTTATTAAACAGTAAAGAGAAAGCAATAGAAAACAATAGGTCACATGAGGTCTTTTATTTCAGAACTCTGTTTCAAGACTTGTTGCAATGTGAAAGTTGTGTCTTACACACCATCTAAGAGACACTGTGTAAGATGAATAGGACATAACGGCTTAGCTAGTCTCTGATGATGAGAGATGATGAAAGCAGATGATGCCAGCAGGTTTGTGGATGCAGGTGCTTGTTGCACTCCTCCCTGGGTTACGCAGGGCTGTGCTCAGGGCTAATCTCCAAGTGCTGAGGCCTGTGGTGAGAAGTGTGAGGCTCCAGTTTCAGGTAAACGGTATAAGCTTCTTTCTCACTGGTGTAAATTCACGGTATTCTGCGTGAATGGTGCATGTCTATTTCCCCTGAAAACTAGAAACACACTCCTCTTTCTTGCATTTTGGGGCTAAGCACAGGTGAGTTGTGATTTTTTTTGTGGAGCAGAGGTCTGGAGGGAATTGTCTTCCCCATGGGGTGTGTGTATGTGTATGTATGTAACAGAAACAGGGCATTTCTGCCAGCTCCTGAACCTTATGAATCTATAGAACGACCTTAGGACTTCTAACAGTAACTAGGTCTGCAACACTAGACACTGGAAGAGTTTAAATGGTTTGAAAATAGGAACATGACTACAAGACCACTGAAATATGGAAGTTATTCCAAATTTTCTGTGATTGACACTTCTTGATGTTTGTATTTTATTAGCATCAGACAAAGATAAAGTACCAGTGTAAGCAGGGAACTGAGTATTCCTTAGGCCATGCTTGCTGACTAGACTTTTGCATTTATCTCTGTCTTTCACTCTTTCAAAATGCTCAGTAGCCGCTAGTAATGTGGGTGAAGCTGGCCATATGGCAAGCAGAAAACGGTGCTGGAAGAACTTTCACACATAGCTATTGCAGTGCTTTCTTTGCTAAATGAAGATTTTCTTCCTTAAGTGCAGATTTCACATCCAGATCTCTGGGGTAATGTGTTAAACCACAAACAAGACTGAAGTGTTTGCACAGCCTGTTTTAATACCTAAGAGAAATCCACCAGGATTTAATACCCAGGAGAAATTCTCTTTCATGCTATGGGAGTTTTTTTTTTTTTTTTTGAAATATCTCTGTTCCAGTTGATATGGAAGCTGGGGGAGGGAAGTATTGTGTTAGTTTTGCAGTTAGATCTACAGCAGGTTCATCAACATCATATTTTCACTGGTATCTTCTCTTAGCATTGTCCCTGAGGAGTTTCTCTGAATCCTCCTTCCAAAAGTGCATTATGCCACTGTAAGTTTTAGATTTAATTTTCCATTTCTCAGATCTACAATGTGTTCCTCTAAATCACCTATTTCAGCCAAAGCATCTGTTCAAGTGTGATTGTGTATACATGTTTTTCTTTGTATGACTTAGTTTGTCATATTTATTTCAATCTCTCTGTGGTATCTATCTATCCATATGTCAAGCTGCAAACCAATATTGATTTCAGAGGCCATATGCTAGCCTCATGTCTACAAGCATTCCTCCTGGTAGTATCAATGGGAGCCTTCCCTGTGGAGTCTGAGGGCTTTCCAAGCTTAAGCAGAGCTGTTGCTACTTCTCATGTTGGCTGATTAACTTTCCTCCATGGCAGACAGAAATTTAGGAACAACTCAAAGTAAAACTTATTTAGTCAAATAACTATTTACTTCTTGAGAATAACAGTTTTCCATCTAGCAAGATTTAACTGCAAACTTTCAAATAAAACATTGCACTATGAATATGTAACAGTAGTTAATGCAAATAACATCGATATCTGTCTTTTGGCCTGTCTATATGTAGTGATTGATTTAAGCCTGCTTCAAGGAGTCAGGCTTATAGTTACCTTATAGTTACCTAAAACCTCTAGTTAGAGGAGCAGGGTATATGGAAGCTGTGTTTCATCATGCTGCTCTGGGACAACTCGGGCATCCTGTGCTGTCTCACTCTAAAATGAGTCTGATTTTACCTCCACAGACCCACGAGATGTAGGTCTGTCGGCAGGCTTTTGGGAAGTTCTCAGACCCTGCTAGCGGGGATGGAGCATGTAGCACAGTCACCTCTATGGAATCTGGGGATTATTCAGTGAGACTGACAACAGTTTTTATTTTGGTCTTGTTTTATAAGGGGCTCAGCTATATGGGCTTTCTTCATTATTTGGTCATGAAGTACAAATGGGCAATTAGGAACCAACTGTTTTGAGGGTTACTAATTAGTTGGACTCCTTACATAGCACCCTCCCCAGTTAAACACTGTATTAGTGTGCCATCTTCTCCTGCGGTTGTCTTTATGCTAAAAAGATGAGTGGTACTCTACCATTCCTGTCAGGAAGGTCCTTCAGTGACTCCTTCTCTCATATTTTCCATGAAATGCTGTAGTCTTCAGCACTGCATTTCTACAGTATGAACACTTGCATAATGTTAATATTTATCCAATAAACATCAGGAAATTAAGAAATTAAGAAAACTGGGTTCTGGAACCCAGTTAAAAACACACTGCCTGCACAGCTAGTGCTGGATGAAGGATGGTAGGCAATATCATAGAATCACAGAATATCTCAAGTTGGAAAAGACTCATAAGGATCATATGTTTAATAACCAAATACATATCCAGACACAAGATTCCAGTCAAAAACTTTATGAGAAAGGATAATGCACACTTTAGCCTAGAATAGGCTAATGTTGGGAGAAATATATAGATTCCAGCCTATCTTTCCATGCATGTGGAAAATTTAGTGCTGAATGCTCATTCCTACCCCACCTCATGGTCATGCCCAGCCCATGCTATTATCATAGCTATTGTGGTGGACAAAGCTTTTCTACTACTGTAGCTACAAATGCTGGAATAAATACATCTTTTATCATGAAAGTTTCTTCAGTCTTAATTTGTTGAACTGTTTGGGGAAAATTCCTCCCAGATGGCTGCAGAAAATTAAACTGATACTTCTTCATAGAACACAAATGGGCAACTGTATGGTGTCAGTCTTTAGCTTCAGGTGGGTGCACAGACCTGTATACAAAAGGCTTCACAACCGTAAAACATAGGCCCCAGAGAGAGACCTAAGGCTTCAATAATCCCATATGTATGAGCTGTCCTGTGCAACTTTTTTCAGCAATAAAGCCAGTGGCCTTTCTATAATATCATCCATACTAAGCTTACAATATATGGTGTCCTTCAGAAAGTGGTGGCCTCTAACCAAGAGGGCAGGCATGTTTTTACAACTGTCACTACAGAGAGGTTTTTCTTTGTATAAATTTAGTCTGTCAAGAAAATCAAACCTCTTCTGCACAGTGTATGAAAACATTGTTTATTAATTTATATTAAATTGCTTTTAGCAAAGACAGCTTTGCTTATATTGCACAGCGAATGGAAATAAATTTTACCCGTGAAATAAAAATTCCAAAGAGAAGAAATTCCTAAGATGCTTCCTTCTGGGTTTCCTCATCTGGTCAGTCATAGGCTGCTATCTGTTGTAGTCTTTTATTTATCATATTTATGCTCTTCACATTGCTGTGGAAGCCAAGTACTTGGTACAATAATATAATAATGCAGGTTGCCTCTGAGCGAAATATGATGAAAATATTGTCCTGGGCTTGCTTATCTTTGCTTATGTTTTAATTTCTTTATCTAGTTAAAGAAAGAGAGTGCTGGCAATGGAGGAGCACAGCATGGGTCTGGGAGGTGAGGGCAGGGAGCAGACCCACTGAATAACATGCTCAAGAGCTCTACTGCACAATGAGATTAGCACAATGTGATCATTGTGGTGCCAAGGTGCTAACACAATAATACAAGTGAGTTTGCCAACTTTTCAAATTGAATGTATTTGATTATTTGCTTTTAATTAGTGAGTTTTGGAGTACGTACAGGATTGTTAGAGATACATGAAAAGCCTCCTATGGCAGGAGAGTGTATTCTCAGTGAAGATGGTACAGCATTGTTTTTTTTAGCTGTGGAGAATGAGATTTAACAGCTATGTTAAATGTTTTACCCTGTTTCTATTGTGTCTCTGTTTCAACCTATTGGCAAGCCCAAGTGATGTGAGAAAATAAACCTCTCATTAGATCTGAAAGTTGAACATTTTACTATAAGAATTTCCAGCTGAACCTCAGGATACAGAAAATATCACTCATTTATTTACAGGAGTTTGTTGCTCCTTCTTTCTCCCTTAATAAGATCTTGAGTAAAGTCATGCTGTCTTTTTTTTTTTTTTTTCCCATGCAGTACTCTTTTGTGTTCATTTATCTCGGATACCTTTGTCAAGAGTATAGAGTTAAAAAAAATTGTTTTAAATGGGAGAAACAGATTTCAGCTCTGGAGGAAACATAACAAGACAAAACCTGCTTATTTTGACCTCTTCCCTTTTACTCTGAAGTAAGAGGCAGACTGGAGGTGTCTTGGAGATTGCTTGAATGATTTACTGCCAACTCACTTCATGACTTGCTAGTCACTGGGAGTACTTGCCTCTCACGACTGGGGGATGCATGAGCAAAAGGAAAAGTAACTTTCATTGTTTGGCATAAATTGTAAGTCAGTGTCTATTTCTTAGTTTTGGGCATTACCTGCCTTCACAGAGTTCAGGCTTTTGGTTGTCCACCATCCGAACAACAGGAAAAAGAAAGACTTCAGACATTCTGTGTGCAGTAACACAGCCTTCTACCTATGCTGTTCTTCAGTCATTTATACACATTTATATACGCACACATATATATATATTAAATACTCTCCCCTTAAACAATAGAGAAAAACAAATGGTTGACAATAACAATGGCAGCAGCTCTCCAACAAAAGCATGCAATTATTACAATTATACTATCCTTGATTAGGCTCCCATGCATTGCATTTCAATGTAATTGATGTTGTAGGTTGACACATTGGACACCAAATATTCTCGCCTGTCCCTTCACTCTTTTGTTTCAGAGCCTGATTTGCATTTTCTATGCTTTTAGTAATGAAGACTTAGCACTTTTCCTCCATTAGAAAAAAAAAGAGAGACACAATAATCTGCAACTCGGCACTTGTTTAAGGATTCTGACCCTCAAAAATACCACTTTGCTTCACACATTAGCTGCTTACAAAGAAGGAAGCTAATGTATCATCTAATTGGGCAAACCACTGCATCTGATTTCTCTCAATCAGACTATTAGCTTCGTAATTACCCATCTGCCTCATGTGGAAAAACGGCAAGGCGAACACCCAGCTAATAACATTCTCAAGAGCTCTCTACCACAATGAGATGAGCATGATGTTGTGGGATATAGTCCCTAACCATTTAAGTGCCAAGGTGGTCTCACAATACAGTGGGAGTCTGCCAACCTTCCCAGTCTGAATGTGCTTAATTATTTGTCTTTAATTAGTCTGAGTTTTGGGGTCCGTTCAGGATTGGTGATGAAAAATGAACAGCAGGAAAGAAAGCTCCTCAAGCCCACTGGCAGTCTGCTTTCCATCCTTTTGTCTGTTAAAATAGTGGTATGGAAAGTTGGTTATATCTCCTGAGCAGCTCAAAGTGTCCCCTCGCTTCTTTTTATAGATTAGAAAAAGTTTTCTGGTTACCTAAGCTGATGAGTAGCCTTGTCAGAATTCAGATGAAAGATGTTCAAATAAACCTCAGGCCTGAATCTTTTATTTCCTGCAGTTTTACACTCTTGACCTTTATGGAGATATTGCCAGTCTAAGCTAATGGAAGCGAGATGCTCAAATCTAAGATTTCCTCTTCAGAAGAGAGGGGTGTCATTCATTACTTCCAGCCCTGATTCTGCCCCTCCTGGATAGTTCACAGTATCTCTGAGCATATCTCCCACTCGGTCATCTCACAGATTGCAAAGGCTGGAATGCCCTTGCAGCTTGACTCCAAGGTTGAAACCATATGGTCAAGTGGCAGGTGATTCTCTGAGAAGGGCCCTTGGCTCTGTTTTCACTCCCACATGTGGTTTAGTAAAGCCCACATCTGGTTGCAGGTAGAGCACAAAGTAAGATGCATCTGCCTAATCTGTATTTTTTCATCGGTTTGGAAGCTTAGTGGAGATTCATTAAAGATAAACCCAATATTGATCCATATTGACTTATTGCAAATAATCGAGTCTCCTTCATGTGTCCTACCACAGTATACACAGTATTCCTCATTTTATTATAATTTATTCTTTTTTCCTGGTACCTAGAATGCTGGTTACGGGTTTGACCATCCAAGCACTAATGATCCCAGTGAGGGAATTAAGAAGTCAAAGAAAATCTTAGAGGATAAGGAAAAGCATCCACTCATGCTTAAAAATTCTGATAACAAAATTGTCACATGTACCAAATTATTTTGCATAGTGGTATATTTCCAGACAGAACTGTTCATTCTTTGGCCTTCCTCAGAAACCAATATCTGAAATGCTGCCAGAACTATTGATATCAGTAATGGTATATAAGACACAAATGCAGATATTCATTAGTAACTTTGTACTCCAACAAACCTCTCTGTCTTTCTCGTGTCAGGACTAGCAAGAGGTGTACACAGCAAATGGAAGCAACCAGATGGTCTTGCAGTTATGACCCTCACTCTCTTCTCTCCCATTGTTTACTGTTATCACTCATCGTACTATGTCCAAACTCCTTTACAGGTCTGCCAGCACTGACTGCTGGATAAGCGCCCTAAACTGCAAATTCTTGTCATGTCTACTTCTGATACTGCATAAATGCAAACTGTTTAGGCCACCATGGATGATCTGTGAACCTGATCACATAAGGCTTACTCAAGGCAGTAGTTCTTTGTCATGTGAATAACAGTATGTATTTTCATGCATGGCTTGCGTGAGTAACGTTGTTCATACAGGAAATTACTATATGCAGGCTTAGTTCAAGGTTTCTCAGCAGTGTAGGTACCACTGAATTTGAATACCTGTAGTGTGAGTAGACAGTAGAGGCCACCTCCACCTCCAGAGGAAGAGAGGCAGGAGAAGCATCCATGCAGACTTGATTAGAGCAACGGGGCCCTGCACAGCAAGTTTGGGAGGAGTGTTGGCTCTTCCTGGGGAGGGAATCCTCTCCCTCTTCTCAACAGTAGCAAATGTCCTAGGCACTGAGATATTTCTCTTGTAGACAGAAACAGCTGGTCTGTCTTTCTGGACAACTGATGTAGCCAAGACTATGCTACCCTTGTTCGTTTGTTTAGCTCACTCTGGCAGTCTATTGCCACAGACAATTGCCTGCACTGCCTTTCACAGAAACATCTCTGGTAACATTGTGAGGTCGTGTGTTTTTGCTGCTTGCTGGTTGTATCATAGTAAATAATATTTTTGCAGTGGAAAGGCACCTAGCATTTTAGACTCCCTAAACCTTCACCAAACACCATCAAGAGACTCCCAGCTGCATCTCTGTGAAATAGTGTCCCTGTTTATTGATAGCAAAACTAAGGCAAATCCTTAGGCAATGCTGTGTAGCTCTGTCAACTGACGGAGCATTGACCTGTTTATCAGAACTAGTACAATGCCTTAAAAAAAACTTTGGCTCTCTTTTATGCATGCAAGTTGTACTTGCTCAGGTAGCATTCTGTTCTTCAGGGTATGGCTTGCATGAACAAGGACTGTGAGACTGTTATCTCAAATGCCTGTGTTCCCTCTGTCTTATCTTCACCTTCTCTCTAGTGACCTCTTTGGGGGAAAAGCTGTGCAATCTTTAGTGAGACACACCACTTTAATCGAGGTGTTGACTCACTTATGGCTTCAGATTAAACTGGTATGGCTGAAGTGTTGTTGCTCCCAGCCACCTGCCCTCCCCTATGCTTCCTTCTCCTGTGATTGCTGGCTCTGGAGCAGGAATGACCCAGTGGCTCTTGAACTGTTACCATTTATTGCACAGCATATTACAGTCAACTGAAATTGGCTCTGGTTTTCTTTCAAATGTTGGCCTGTAAATTGCAGCAGTTCAAGAGCTGATCCTTCTTTACTCTGAGGTTATTATTCTCAGTCATAGACTGGGTAATCCCGAGGTGAGGAACAAGCAGGTATCCTAGGGAAGGAATCACTACACCATCCCAGCTGAAGGCGTCACCAAGTGCAGATCAAGACTTGTTCTGTTTGTTGCTGCGGGGCTGTGCTAAGCCTCTACCAGTGACAGCAGGATTTACACTGGCCATACCTGGGCCTGAAGTTCTGAAGACCAAAGGCTGAGCTGAGAGACATCACACGTCAAAAAAACATGCTGACGGACCAACAAAAAATTTCTTCTGATTCACTCTCAAGATTTTGCTGCTGAATATGACTTGCATTTTCAGACATACATACACATTAACTAGCAGTAATTCAGTTGAAAAGCTGATGATGGGAACTGTCTTAGGTGTCTTGAACTGCACAAATGGCCTGTGTTATGGCTGAGCAGATACTCCACCTTTTATAGCCAGTGCTGACAGGGAAATGAAGTTTGTACATGAATGAAGAGCAGATATTTCAGGAGTTGAAATCCCATGTGTTTTAATGCTGTTTGTCAGATTGGAGGGTTCTGAACAGGATAATGTGAAGTGGTCAAAGCGTATAGTCACCTCGTGGTTATTGAAAACTTCAAATGCTGCATGGATCAGGTTAGGACAAATAGCTCTTGACTTTTACTAAGAACCTGATGGGAATGCTCTTCTCCCTCTTTGGTTCTGTCTGGCTTAGAGGATATATAGCAGAAGAGTTGTCACGCTAGACTAGTCTCTGTACTCCCCTGGGAGTTTGTCAGGCACCTGGGAGTTTGTTGGGCTAAATAAAAAGAAAAAGAATTAGTTTTAAATGACTTCTGACTTTGGGTTTTGACTGAGCTTGAATTGTTGAGTTGCATCAGGTTAAAATGTTGCATTTCTCATTCCTTAGACCCATGCCTGTCTCCTAACTCATCCAAAATGTATGGCCATCCTTCATCTGCCACTCTGACCATATTAGTGCCTGTTTCCATTAGAGATACCACAGCAAGTTTTAGCAGCTCTGAACGTCTCATATGAGATCAGTAACTTTGTTAAGGGGGAATCAGCTGGGGAGAGTGACATGTTTTGCAGCTCTGTTAATGAGACAGAAAGGAAAATATTCAAGGGATTTAACCTTTAAAGAGATTACTAAAAGAGCCTCATCTCACATTTTTTCTCTCTTCTTAAGCAGGAAGATGCTTAAGGATTTTAGAAAAATTCTCTAATCAGTTAAGATTTCAGCTCCATGCCTAAATTTTTTTTCTCAGACATATGTCTGCTATCAGTGGGACTCTCTTGCTTGAGTAGGATTGGATCATTCTGCTCCTATTCATTGCCCTCCTATGCAAGAGTTTACTGTTCCCTAAAAAAGAAGTGATTTATTTCTCCTTCTTTCCTGCCTGCAGGAAAGTGATTTTTGTCCATTTATGAATGAATGAGGGACGGCCTGGCCTTTGTAATTGCTTCTTAGCAAGGCAAATCAGTGCTTCATTCTTCTCTCTTCTGGAACCAAGTTTCGTATTATTTCTGCTCCCCGTTGGCCCTCAGTACTTCAGCTATATATGACCTGTTACTTACGGATCTGCAAAGTCTCACCATTGGTCATATGGTCCAGTTCCCTATTTGACCATGGTGTTTTGGTGTTTTGTTTTGTTCCCCCACTTAACTCTTGGTGCGTGATAATAACACTTCTACTTTCTTGGGACAGTATGCGTTTCATGTAGTTGTGAGATTTTCAGATGCTGAGGTAAGAGGGACTCTAGATATGCCTGGGACAGCTGAAAAAGGGCTCCCTTCAGAGGTAATAAGTGCAAAAAACATAATCTGAAAGGAGTGGGGAGCATGGTGTATGTATTTCTGGAGTCCCTTTTCTCTGCTGTGTTTCAAGAGGTTCTGAAGGATTTGAGCATGTTTTGTAATATGGACCATTGCCATCGTCCAGCGCAGGTGATCATGCACCCTTGTCATCCCTAAATTTTCAGGGAACAACCCATCATCAGATCCAGTGATTAATTTTACTCGTATAGCACATGAATACAATAAGGAACTTGGTCAAATGAAAGTATTTTTCATTATTCCTTTTTCCTCTTACAACACACCTGTCAGGGCAACTGCCCAGTAAATGTGAATCAATGTATTCATAGTTCTGGGAAGTAATTTATTTCTTTGGTTTTCTTTCTTTCTTATTTTTTTTTTTTCCTAAATCGTTAGAAACTGTTGGTTAATTAGGCTGAAATACAGAGTGGACAAAGGAACAAGAAGGGTGTGTTGTGACTTTAGGCAGAGCAATCTGGGTGCTGTTCCCAGGGAGAGATTAGTAGTGGTCTTGCTGAGAGATTCTGGTGCATAGCCAGCTTTGAACAGCCAGCACTACATGTAGCCACCTCTGGAGTGGCGAGAAAGTGAATTTAGGAGAAGAAGCCAGGGCAAGTTCCTATTCTTATAAGTCACGTGAACTGTAATGTGAGACACAATTTATCTGTCCTGTCTTATCTAATTCAAGAAACTATTACAGGATTTAAAAATAAAAATAAACAATCAACTTTGCTAAGATTTGAACCTTACTAAAAGTATTAGAAATATCAGACAGAAGCACCCTGCTCTGCATTACTTGGCAGCACTTATTCTTTCCTTGATGTAGTTTTCCTAACAACCAATGAGTTTTGTTTGAATACACAGGCTCCAGTGCATTCCACCAAACTTGTGTTTGGTGTGAGGCTACAAGGTCACTTCATAAAAATAGGGCATTGTCTCTGTCATAACCTAGACCTATTTGCAATTCACCTCTTTCACCTTGCTGCAAAGCTGTTTGTTCTCGTCATGACATAAGCTGAATATTTATAATAATGAGGCTTTATTGAACGATGGTGTCCAAACTCGTGGTATTACTTGCAGCAACACTTGGGGTAATGAAGAGTTCAATATTATCAGTCACAGACTTGGTTTTGATAGCAGCGTGCTGACTTCTGCTATGTGGAGAGGCTAATGTAGCTGGACTGAAAAGGACTTTATAAACAGCAGTTTTGCTTAAGGCTTCAGCTGTCAATCATTTACTGTGGGAGCCTGCAAATGAGGTTAGTGTGCTGGGCACTCATGTTATCTGTTGTTTAATGAAGTCCTTGATGCAATTGTCATGGTCTTTCTAGATTCCTGGAGGAGAGTCTGGACAGGGATCTAAAAAAATTGTCAAGACTCACACCTGGAAGGACAAGGAGTGACAGAACTCTCTAGTTGTATGATATTCTTAGAGGGGTTAGCAGGCCTGACTTGGTGACAGATAAACTGGAGGGTGATGTCTGATTCCAAAGACAACGATGTTTACATTTTTTTTATTTGACAAAACAAAACTGAATGAACTGGAATTTATGCAAGATAATTTTTATAACATTATTTTAATCCATAATCTAGTCTCCCATTCCTTTCAGTAATATTTCAGCAGTTTACACTGCAAATAGGCTCCTTATTCAAACTGCACTGCTACATCATTAGTTGAAGTGTGATGACTTTTGTAATTTCTAAGTTGAAGAAATGTGTCTACCCATATTACAGTGGCAACTACTCCCTTCTTGGCCACTAGACCAAATGATGGCTTTGTAATATAATCCTGTGTTTTGTACAAGCTTGCTCAAAACTGTCCATTTTCTCACGAGGGGTCAGCCTTCCTGGAATACTTTCTTCTCTACAGAAAGATAAGGCAGCTGCTCTTGTACTGAAGGGCAGGGAAGCACCCAAGAAATTTGCCAGTCAGGTTTTGTGAGGAAGGAAAGAGCCCAGCAGGAAAGCGGCATTTTCCCCTCTGTCTAATAAAAAGGGCTGAAGCTCTCTCTCTTCATCTCCTTCTGCCCTGATGCAATTTCTTGACGGGATTTTGCTTGGTTGCGCAGTAAAACTGGCCTTTTGATCTTCAGTGAGGCCCCAGGATGCTGAATATTAAGAATTGCTTTTTAAATTCAGTCTTCAACACAAGGCTGCTATTTTAAATTGAAAAAGACTACTTGCTGGAAAAGAAAAATGCGTTTGGTCCCACTCGGGCAACAACTCGGTGTCACTGCATGCCTAGTGTAAGGGGAGCAAACAGGAGCGGTAACCTGTGCAGTGGCTGTGCAGTTGCTCTCACCCAGGGAACTGGTGGGTCTCTGCCCAGTTTCAGTGGACAGGTGTCACTTCCACAAGGTGAGAAAAAATGATCCTCCAAAGCAGACACTAATTGGCCCCCTTGTTGGCAATCTCAGCAGAGATGCCAGAGTGAATGGGCATGAAATCCCACTCAAACCCTTTGTGGTTTTCTCCTCAGGTCAAGGTTGAGGTGCTTTGGCAGAGAAGTGTGAGGAAGGCTAACACTGCTGCTGTCAGTCTCCGGGTCTGTCAAGCTGCCACTTTTTAAAAGCACTGAAACACAGGGGTTTGGGCTTTTAAGATGTGTTTTTTATTGGTTTGTTAAACTTTGTGCTTTCAGAAGTGTTGCCCTTTGTAAGGGCATATGTGTGTAAATGCCAGTGAACAAGGGAAATTTCTAACCTGCTACTAAGGCAATACATACAACAATTTACTACTTACCTAGAGTCTACTTTCCCTAACTTTTCAGAAACCATTATAGCCCATCACCATTTTCTACAGAGTAAGGGAGGTTCTACTTCTTTATATGTGACCTGTGTGACCCAGAATGGTTCAGATCTGGCCTACAAGTTATGTTTTTTAATAGATGCCATAAAGGACCTGAGAATTTATCATCTAAATAGAAATTTCATCAAATACATTACTTCTGCATCAAATATATCAAGTGTAGAAGCTTTTTAGGGCAGTGCAATGAGAACCTAATTCAAGATACTTGAAAGTTTGTGAATGACAGCATTGATCTGTACAAGGACATTGACGTAGAAAAGACTTGCTGATTCTTTAATACATACAAATGTTTTGGAAGGGATATTGATTTTTAAAGCTCTGCCAGAAGATTGTGTTGCAGCATCCTCTGATAGTGCATGAAGACTTTCGTTCAGTTCTGTGTTTACACACAATCTGACCAGGGAGTCTGTGGGCACAGCACACAAAGATGTCAGCCAGTAAGACCTATGACACCAGGTTCAGCAGGGCCTGCTTTCATCCCTGCAAGTTATTTCCTAGAAAAGACAAGCAATCCATTAAAAATTGTAAGCATCCTAACTGCTTTTCTGTTTTCTGAAAGCTTCTTATAGTGACTACTAATGCTGTTTTAGTATGAATTTCTGGCCCAGCCCCTGAGGGCTCTTTGCTTGCTGTTGCACATTTTTTCCCCACTAACGCTTTGAAGAATCACAGAGGGTGTTAGCTCAGCTGAGAGCAGGTAATATTGCAGAGGGAACAGTTTTCATTCTCATTTTCTTCCTTAATGTTCTTTAAAGGTTTTGTTCTGCACCTAGCTCAAATAAGCACTCTGTTCTAGAGGTGCCAGATAATAGGTTTCCCCAAACTTAATATTCCCATTACAAGAGATGTACACTATCTATATTGAACATTTGCCTGCAAGTTTTGATTGTGTGGTTTTATGCTGTTTATCTAAAATAGCTTGTGGGGAGCAATTGAGATGAGGGGCCTACATGAGAAGATGCTGCATATGCTCAGATTTTGGTGCTTACAGGTCTGCTGTGGCCCCTTCCACTGTAGCATTAGTGATACAAATTAAATAAGCCTCAAAGCTGCAGAAAGCTGCTTATAAGCTGCACCTGTGCACAGCTGAGTTCAGGACAGCAGTGGAAACAAACTAAACACACAGACTTGCCTTTCTTTCCAGCCTTAGTTCTATTTCTCTTAACGTGGCTCTTCTAGCAGCCAAAATGACGTTATGTGACACTGGGAAACTGCTGAAACCCCAGCAAAGAAATTCTGGACTACGGGCGGGCAGATAGCTGAATGTGGCCAGAAAAACAAATCCCTGGACTTGGAAGGAGGGAAAGAATTTGAGGGAAGGTAGCTATTACTGTGTCTGCTCTAAGTGGCCAGACTTCATAAGGAAATTAAAAATGTTAGAGTTCAGGGAAAAGTGACAGAAAGAATTACCTGAATAGAAACCCAGTTTGGAATGTGGAAGTCAAGGATCTTAATATATTTTTTCCAACAAAGAGAAGGTTAAACAGGGATAAGAATATCTGTGAGGGAAAAAATACAAGCGGTAAGCAAAAATTTATATAAGAGTCCAGGGCTGGAAGGCGAGGCTTGACTGATTCAGATTAGATATAAGGCACATTTTTATCAGTGAGCATAATTAACTGTTGGGACAACTTACCGGCTGAAGTGGTTTCTCTGTCACTGGAAAATATTGCGTGTTGTGCTGTAAGATGTGCTCCGGTTTAATCATGGCTTTTAGATCCAAATGAGGAGATAAAAGGGATTCAGACAGTGTGGAAGAGATTAAAATAAGTGATAGCACTGATGCTTGTCTACTGTTAAAGATCTATGAAGTTTAACAATTCTGATTTGCACAATATATATTTTTTTAGAATTATTGTTAGAAGCAAAAATTTTTTTTTCTTACAGCTTTACGATTGTTGTTTTGTTTTATGACATGCACATAGTGTTTCCACTAACCTGAAATAACATAATTTTTAAAAAAAGAATTATTAAAGAGCTGACCTATTTTGGTGCCAAATAGTTTTAAGGGACACAAACTGGAGAGAAGAATCTGTTCTGGGAGGTTTAGGTAGCAACTGTCTCAATCTTTTTGCAGTGAAGTACAAACTCCACCAAGTATAATTCTATATTTGTATGTGTAGTGCACTATAAAAATTGACATTTTAGAGAAAATACAAATAGATTCAGGTAACATTAAAAAACATCAAAATACAATTCTGAAATTAAGCAATTCCTGAATGTAAAGTATTCCAATTGAAATTTCAACTGTGCTTTTCTTTCTTTTGAAATTTTCACAAAAAAACCCTTCTATTTGCATCAAGATGAGTATGCCTGTAGGAGTTCCTATGTAAGAATATAATTTGTAAAAGCCGTGTGACTTTTTTGCATTTCGAAGGGTGACATCTGCATTCCATTGCATTTCGAAGGGTGACATCTGCATTCCAAGAATTCAAAAATCATTGTTTCCCCCTTGAACCCACCTGCACTCTAGATATAATCCCACTTGGATATCTTATACTCTTGTCTAGGTTTGCTAATTGATAAATTTCATTAACAGCAGTTTTGAAAACAGAGGAAAAAAGAAGCAAAAAGATTAAATGCTAGATGAAACAAGATGAAGGCTGGAAGCTACTTGCAAGCCTATACCCAGGTAACTTTAAAGAAAGGCCAATTAGGCATCCTCAGGGGAGCAATTTAAGGGAATAGTTAATCATCCTGCTTGGTCAGAAGACAAGCAATAGATGGTTCAAGTACTCCAGCACTAAATGAATGCACTGTAGTGGTATAACTGCCAATACATGTCCTCAAATTTCCTTTGAGCTTCGTCTTTAAAGTATTTATGTAACTTACAGGGTGTTTTGCACCTTTTGTATATAAACTGTCTGTTCTCTTTGTGCTCAGATGTATGATTAATTTCCCATGTATCAGATAGGCCGTGGTCATCACCTTCACTTAGGTTTTAGTTGATGTGTTTACCTTATTTACCACAGCAGAAGTACTTATTTGGTCAGGTACCACAGAGTAGCACCACTAGGACTCTTACTCCTGTTCCAAGCTATGTGATTTAAAAGGAAAGGTGACTGCCAGTTACTTGAACTGTGAAACAGCGTGAGTATATCTTTGTAATAGCTCTGATAAAGCAAATAATTCAGATTAAAAAAAAAAGGCAAGCATATGTTTTACTGGTGGTCAGTAAGCATTTAAGTAAAATTAAACCCCTATTGATTTAAATGGAAAGGATATAGGAGTGATATGAATTACATAAAGAAGTATAATAGGAATTACATAGCTGCATTAATTTTATGTACTGGTAAATGTACAAAATATAATTTTATTGTACAATGCTGCTGGGTATAGCACCATGAATAAACTCTCTTCTGCTGCAATGCCTACAAGACCATACCAGCTGATATATATTTTGGGTTTATTTTGTTTGTTTGCCTTTTATTGTCACCTCATTCTCTCTTGTCTTTCCCCTCCCCTGATGTTTGCTTTGCCCTCATTGCATCTGGTTGTAATTGGGATTGTAAATTATCTGAGGTAAGAGGCCACCCGTTTAGCAAGTGTATGTGTAGTGGCTGATACAGTGGAGTACCGCAATAATTATAGCAGTCATGTTGGAGACCAAGGGATTGCTAATGGAACTCTGTCCAAGGAGGAAGGTTATAGGATTGAGCTGTTATTGCCCAGCAGAATCCAGAACAATCGGAAAGAAGCGGCAGATATAAATATTGCCTAGAACATACAGCTTTGGCTGAAAGAGTCAAGGTGGGGAAGGGTAACCAAGCAGGTCTTTTCATAAAGGTCCTGACTTTTGCAATCCCATTTGGGGAAGGAGAGGACTTTGCTTGAGGTAGAGGATGGATTTGGAAACAGATGTAGCTGAGAGTTAAGACAATCTGTGCTTCTAACCCTATACTACTGAGGTCAGTGGAGCATTTACCTTCAGTGTCCACAGATGACTTTATGGATTAGGTCCCATGGAAGGAGTGCCATGCCCCTGCTTTTCACTGCATGGCTCCTGACAGATGATCTGAACCCCTGCGCACTTAGATAATGTGGGGCCATTCCTTCAGATAGTAAAAGTGCCACAGAGGTAGCCTTTAATGGTGACATATAACTCAACTTCTGCAAAACTAGTTGGGAACTTTTCCTCATTTAAGGAACCATAAGAGAGAACAGGGCAAGGACTGAGCAAAGTCACTGGCCTAAGTGTTGAGATAGGTAATTTCTGAATCATGGGAAAATCACAGGATAAAAATATCCTTGGGAAGCAGCATTTACAGCGTTTGGTGGTGCAAGAAAATAAAGGTGGAGGAAGTTTCTAGAGAAAGCATCCTTTAAAAGTACTACAGTTTTTGATGTGATAAACATCATTCAAAGCAAACAGAACAGCTGCAAAATATGATAAAAATCACTTGAAAGTTCATTGATTTTGCAGTAAAACTGTAAGTACTTCACTTTATAATAATTGTTCTTCTCATGCTCTCAAATCTTGTACTTGAGCTACAAGAGTATTCAGGTCAGGGTTGCATTCAGAAAACAGGCACAAAAAGACAATGAAGCTCAACTAGAGAGATACTTTAATCATGAGCTAATTTACAAACCAAAGCAAAACAAAATCATTTTTGTCTAAGATTATTAGAAGATGCTAATACTCTGCCTAAAATTATCTTTTTCTATACCCTAAAAAAAAAAGTAAATCCCCAACTTTTATCTTTCTAATTAAATTTCGTGACTTGGCTTACATGGTTGGTTGGACTTTTTTTTTTCTTCTTGTCTGAGGACAATGTGCATGTGTTATTCAAATATGAGATCCTCCGTAGTATAAACTCGTATAAACATTGTCCTGATGGCACTAAACTAATGATAGTGCTCTTTGTAATCATTTTCTCTTGGCTTGTAGCTATATTTAAAATAAGTGAACAGCTTTTATGGAAGAGAGACACATGTGAAAACGGAGCCCTGCTAAGTGTATGCACCCTTGTAAAATTTGTAAAACTTAAAAACCCAAACATAACCAACAACACCTCCCAACCTAGCAATTTAATGCAACATTGGGAAGCAGGAACATTTCTGTGATCATATGATAAGGGCACTCGGCATCAAAGACAGGCAAGGGAGGAATAAATAGTATTCATTTGAATGATAAATGTGAATATATCCTTTGTTATCTGTAATAATTTTTATTTTCTGGAAACATTTACCAGAGCATTTTTTTCCTTGAGTCTATGTGTTGCACACACAGTTGTTTGGAAACTTTTTATATGAATAAATTGAAGCATTTTTATGTACATTTGTAATTCTTATTAATATTTTCTTCAGATATGATTACATAGTCATTTTAAAGGCTCTCTAGAGCCTTTATGCGTATCTTGTAGCTATAAGTAATTTGTCTAATAAATGAGTCTTTGGCTCAAGGGGCTATTCACATACTTAGTTTAAACAGGCTTAAGAACTTGACCGGATTTGGTTTTGTGGGGTTGGACATCGTCCAGTTTGGGACAGTAATAACATCATCTACTTTAGGAGACACTTATGCACTATCAGCAATGGGGTATGGGAAGTTAGTAAGTTAACTGAATGCACTGTGTACAGAAAGAAGTATTTTGCCTGAACTATTAGACAAATCTGCAACACTTCACCCCTCCCAATTCATGAACACCTGAGTGTGTTGGCAAGAAGAGGAAAATATGGGTAAAAAGACTGCCAGAACTGGTTTAGTTTCTGAGTGCTTTCATGTTCTTTAAATCTTACAGCCCAAAAGTCACGTGCTTTTTCATGATTTAAAATGCTTGATGGTGTTTTGTTCTGTCCTAAATATGTAGCTACACTACGTGATAATATACATTTCAAGTCTGTCATCTTAGTAAAGTTCAAACATTAACAATATAGCTCTTCATTTCAGAAGACTGTTCTTCCGCCAAGGCAAAAGTCAGCAAAGGTGCAAGCCTATTATTTTTCTTTTTTTTGGACACCTTGTGTCATTTTTTGTGAGGCAGCTCGTATTGTTTTGTCCTTTGTTTACAGACTATGTAGTCTGTGCCTGCTGCAGCACTAGTGCTCTCAGTGTGGTATCTCCTTCTTTCCGTCACCCAGGGCAAAGATGGACCTAGACCTTGTACCAGCTGCCTCTGCTGTGGTTCCTGGGGAGTCCTCCAGCTCTGTCTTCTCCAATTCATTCTGACTGCTGTGCTGCCGGCCGTGCCTGCTGGTGCACTGAACCTATGCCCCACCTTGAAGACTCTCTTGCCTGCTCCTCTTTAATTTGTTTGTCATTTAGATCTCTGTGGATGTTCTTGTTTAAGCAAGCACTCCCTAGGTCACTGGTTTTGTCCTCTTTCCACATTTCTGGTCAGTTCTGAGTCTTCTAACCATATGAGTCTGATTACCCTGATGTACTCAGTAAAATACATCTCTCATTGCTGCTGTCAGCAGTCTGCAATCCTATCATCGACAATTTGTCAGGTTTCCCAGGAGCAAAGGCAGTCATGAATCTCTGGTATTTTTCTAATGTTCCTGTGCACGTATCAGGCAAAACAGTCGTACAAGTGAGAGTATCAGGTGTTGAAGACTTACTGTTAGCTGTTAGAAAACTCAAACCCTCTGTTCTATTTCTTGCCATTTTGGCCTCATGGTGATGCGCTGTGCACCAAGGTTCAGAAGTGAAAGACAAAACCTTTGCAAAAATATATTTAATATAATACTGTTAAATCTGTGTGAGCCTGTGTTTTTATGCAGAGAAGCCAGAGGAATGGGACTATTATACAAGGTCGTGTATTTATATGTCCTTTTTGTCAAGGTCTATCTGCAAACATCTGAGGGCAAGTTTAAATGATGCTGCTGAGCCCATCTTTCCATCTCTTTTATGAAGCAAGGGGTTTGACTGCTCTCGACTAGCATAAAACCACTCTGCACTGGGAACAGCAAAATACCTCCTGGTCTCCCATGAAATTAGAGCAGCAGATTTTTGAGTAAGAATGTGCTGTCACTTTTGACTCTGGAAGCTCTCTAAACTCTCCTCCCTCTTATCTTTGTTTTTGAGTTCCTCTCAACATAAGTATTTGTACTTTAAGTTTTTTTTTTTCCTTTTAATTTGGTCTTAGAATGTGAAATACCAAGTAGTGCCAGTGGAAGAACATTTCTCAATGCACTCCTGATTCTGCTGACCTTCAGCACATCATACAGATGGCATAGCTAACCATACCACTTTGAAGTTCTTCAGCTAGACGTATGGCCTACATCTACTTCATTCCTAACCTTTGCTGTGACACTAAAATGAATTAGTTGTACACAAATCCTGGTATTGTGCCCCATTGCCCTTGTGGACTTCCTGCTACAAGAGGAACACGGGATTTGTAGGCAACACCGAGGCCTGGCTGATTTTGTGATGATGTCCCTCAAAGGACAAATGACATGTAAATGAGTTTCTGGAGCCTTCTTCCTGCAGGGATGGTGTTCTTGGATGCCTCTAAAAGCATAAGACTATCCCAGAACTTTCTCCAGCTCTTCCAGTGCAGCTCTGAAAGAACCAGCTCCAGATTGGCAGCCTGGGAAGTAAGTTCAGCCTCAAAACCATTGGTGAAACACAAATGGTCACTAAGTTCTCACCTGTAATGGCTTTTGAGGACACCAAGCTGATTGATGAAGAAACTGAAATATCTACAATTTGTGTTGTTTCCATGTTAATCTCATACTCAATCTCATAATCTCATCCAACAGACCCTCAGCTATTGTTTCATAAAATCTGTATAGTAGTCACTGCATGCAGACTGATCTGACCAGAAGCTGTATTAGCTACCTCTCACTTCAGGGCTGAGATGTGGTTACAGTTGGCTTGGTATTTGTGTTGCAAACCATTTCATGAGACTGTTAATGGAATTACTCCTCTACAATTTGGCTCTCCTTTTTCTTAATTTAAAGCAATAATGCAGCTGTTCATTCTGTCTTCTGGAACATAATGTCTTCCAAGGTTTGAGAAAACTTGATAAAGCCAACACGTGAAATCAAAACTCTGTGTTGTAGTATCTCCAATGAAAAATTATTAAGTTTCAGTGATTAATGATTTTGTAACTTTTTGACTTAACTGTCAGTGGACTGTTTTCTGCTGGATTTATTTTTTAATCACTTGTAATTCACAACTGGGTAGAGTTTGGTCATTAAATTGTAAACATTTTCAAGCCAATGCTTACATTGTCCATCAATATCTTGGCAGAATTATCCATGATTCTCCTTAATTGAGGGAAGCGGTGAGAATGGGCATCCAATTAGGGCATTCATTGTCTCAAACATCCATTCCTGTTTACGCTTCTTGGAGGCTTTCTCAATGTGCTGTGTTGTGCTGGCCTGAGAATCACACTGGTCCTGACCTACTTGGCTTGTTAATCTCTCTCATTCTCTGTCTGTCCCTTTGTCAGACTTTTGTAGTCTGGGGTTCTAGGACAAAATATGTAGATGTCTTTGTCCTTTGGATATTCCTTAAAATGCCAAGTTTCTGGCATTTAAGTGAGCTTAATAGGTGTGTGAAAAACGGAGCCTCTTACAGTTATTTCTCGTGAGAGAAAATTCTGCTTCATGGGGTGTTTCTGGAGCACCCTGACAGCATGCCCCAAAGCACAATGCAGTGTGGTGTAAAGATTACCTTACTGCTTGTGGTGCAGAGACCCATTTGCCTTTCTTTCTCCTAAAGGTTGATTCATGTCTCGGGTAGTATGGCTTTGCACTGAGATGCGCACATGCACTGCGGGGATACCTGAGGACTCTTGGGAACAGTCAGTCATTGATCATTGCCAGCAGCCAAACAGGCTGTTGGCCAGAACGACATTGCACACTATGAGTTCACCAGGACATAGCAATAGATGTAGACCTGTCCTCCACACACCTGCCCATCCCAAGGAAGGACTGTGGTTGGCTGGGCCTCTCCTCCCTCCTCCCTGAGCAGTGACCTTTTCTATATTAGAATTAAGATAATAGCACCAGGCACCTGCTTTAACAATGATGTTGCTGTCATGGCATCCTGGCTCCTGCGAGGATGGGGCTGGGAAGTTCTTTCTGCCTCAGCCATATTCACCATTGCTAAAATCAGCATTTTGTCTTTTCCACAGGTGTCCAGTCTACTTACTTATCAAGATTCACAGGTTAACAAGATTCAAGACTATTTATTCATTTTGTACTAATAACAACAATACAGACCCTTCCTTGTGTTAATTTCTGGGCATCTAATGAAACCAGAGCAGCGTGGCATTGCTGGGGTGAGGAATGCTGTTAAATCACACAGACTTAAGGCTCCTTGCTGGGTACAGCCTGAATGACTGTGGAAGAAGCACTGACTGCACAGAGCCCTATGGCAGGTAAAGACACTGAAAAAGTTTGACACCACATTTGCTTTGTATCCTGTAATTTGGGTCATTTTGCTGGTGTAAAACAGACAACACAGACTCAAACCAGATCCTAGCCTTGTACAAGTGAAGCCCGAATTGGCTTAATGATGAAAACTCAACTATCTACCCATAACCTTGTGTCTGAATATGTATCCACAGTATTCCTGTGTGTAGCTATGTAAATGCATTTTAAAAATATGTGTCTCTGAAATGCCCTTCTGAAGTGTAGAGAGTTTCCTGTAGTCAAGAGATCTTGGTTTAGAGGAGGAGGGTTGATTAGAAATAATAATAAATTCTGTAGAATATGTGGCCATGCCACATTCAATCTGGTAAACCTCTTATGTCTCACAACCTGATCATGAATTTTCTGTGTCAGTGGGTGTGTAATCACTCTTAATACAATGATTTACAGTTTGTGTGCAGACAACAGATAGATACACTCAAATTAGGGAGGACTATCCAGGAAATGTTATATTTATAATTAAATAACATTCCAACATTTTATGTGCAATGCGACTAAAATCTGTTAGAAGTCAGGAAAATGTAGCAGTAATTTTCATCTGAAAATCTGTATCATTAAGGAATTTTCCAAGATTAGACCCCCACAAGCATTAGCTTGTGAACACAGGGGGAAAAAAAAGAGCAACAGCTTTAAGCATTAATGTGGTTAATCCCACGGCGTAGCACTTGGTTAGAGTCAGGATTTGGAATTATAGCTCAAATGGTGATATTTCAAGGGGAAGGTCAGTTTGAATCAGTGATAATACTTCGCATTTTTACAGTGCCTTCCGAATAAGAACCTCAGAGGGGTTTATAGACATTAGTGAATTAAAGTTCTTAGATCTCTGCCAAGACTACAGTTTTATCCCTGTTTTATGGAGGGGAAAACCAAGTCACAAAGAATTTAAGTGGCCCTGCTGTAACAGCAAAGGATGGTGCTGTGTGGGGTGCTCCTGGAGCAGAACAGCTCTGTAGGGGTGCATGGGCATGACTGTGACGAGCAGGATGTGCCACTGACAGCAGCAGGGATACAGTGAAGGAGAATCACAGGAGGATGAGTTTTGTGCTGGCATTTTGTGGCTAAGAATTAGCAGTTTCCTTCATCTTGTTGTCTTGTGATGTGCTTTCCTCTAGCTTCACAACGTGGGCATCCTGTGGCACTTCCACTTCATGATGGATGAGATGTTCCATGTCCTGGGAGAGCCTACTTAACTTCTACTCTGCAATACTTTCTCAAAGAGATTTTTAAGTACTCGAATTTTGTGGTAGATAACTTTTCCTGTCTTTTCTTGCTGGGGGAAGGAAGGGGAAATGGAATTCTGTGCTGGACAGGAGTGCTGTTCTTACACAGTTTAAAGCAGGTGTAGGAATCGAGGATACCAACAAGTATCTCACCTTGGAATTCTGTATTTATTTTTACATATTGCTTGCAGTACATGGCTTACAACACAACTTATTGCTCAGAGTGAGACTCAATTGAAATCAACTGCTAATTAAATTTATGTCTAAATTAATAAATCACAACTATTCAGATCATGTTCATATGAATAATTTCTATTATGGTGAACATAATTATTAGATTCAGCATTTAATGAACCATATTGTTCAATGAAATTCTTGTGACAATTGGGACTAATAGAATATGTTAACCTCTATTCGCCTCAGCTTGACACCACATTAGACCATGAATTAATATATAAGTGCCTAGAAGAGTTTCATAATTAAGTAGCCATTGTGACTCCTTTGGCCTATCTGTTGTGTTACTTATCCTGTGTCCTTTCTTTAGAAAGCAGCATTTGAAGCAAATCAATAAAGGTCTGTGAAAGGGGAACAGGGTGTTCTGTTCTTTGTTGTCCCTCTGCCTGTGCAAGTAGCATCCTGGACAGTTTGTGTGCATGTGAGTGAGATTCAATTACATGCGTTACCTCCCATAAACACTTCAGCTCAGCCTCCTTCCTCCACTTCCCCTGCCACAACCTTGAAAGAAAGAAGAGCTGGGAGACCTAGTCCCTGTGGCACTTAAATATATGCAAATCCTAAAATTACTGTGTGCTAAAAAGACAATATCCAGAAATATGTGTATGCAGATGTGCTGTCACAAGTAAATTCCTGTTAGCTACCTTTGCCTGTTTTGCCACTTATATTGCAGAAGAGAAACAGTTTGTCTTTGGCAGGCTAGAAGGCAAAAAAGGGACGGATAAGACAGAACCCAGCAGATTCGAATCCTCTAAATGCTTTGCAAATAAGTTTACAGGGAGGGAAAATGTTGGTATGCTGGAAGCCAGGTGCCTGTGATACAGAGTTTTATGTTATTCCATGGGTATAGTAACTAGAGTTTAAGCCCATGCAGCCCCATGGAAAGATTTTTAAGTCCCACGCGTCAATTACTAATGGACTTTAAGTATTTTAATGTGTCTTTTTCCACTCTGAGGAATGGTCCCTGTCATGGCACTGAAGAACTAAAGACATTTGGTGACTACAAAGGTATTTTCAAGTGAAAATCTTTATATTCTTCAAAAAAAAGCAAAACGATGACAAAAAGCTGCTGAAGATAATGAAGAAAAAGCACTGAGCTTTGCAACCTAGAAAATGAAACATAGGAGTATATTTAACTTTATCCACTTGATCAACTTAAACTATGCCTCTGTAGTAGTCCCTGGTTTTAATCTTGCACTCGAGTTCCCATGTGTGAGTTTGTCTGCTGGAACCTGCATTTCTCAAAATTCAAAGGCATTTCCATACAATTTATTAAAAATGCTATTGCTCCTATTATTTTAAATAACAACAAGGTGAGACAGGATTATCATCACAGGCCCATTATTATAGCTGGAGAGTCAAAGTATTGAGCGGTTGCTCAAGTCTAATAGAATTTGTTTGATCAGGGGGAGGTTTACACAGCACTGCTACGATAGATGGAAGTTAGCTGTCTCAAAGGGGGAAATGGATTCTTGCTCATGAGTTGATGGGGCTCATTAAGAGGGCTTTAATCTAGGTTTGAAGGGGGAAGGGAATATAACCAGGCTCACTAGAGTTGAGTCGGGGGGGTGGGGATAGACACGCCGGTGTTGGGGGTGAAATCAATAGCCCAGTTCAAGTATATCTACACCAATGCACACAGCATGGGCAGTCAAAAGGAGAGCTGGAAAGTATTGTGTGGCAGGATAGCCATGACTTAGTCGCCCCACACATTGAGATGGATAGCTATAAGCTCTTCAGAAGGGACAGGCAAGGAAGGAGAGGCAGAGGGGTGGCTCTGTATGTTAGGGAGGGTTTTGATTGTATAGAGCTCAATGATTGTGATGACAACCTTGAGTGCCTGTGGGTAAGGATGAGGAGGAAGGCCTCCTGCTAAGAGTCTGTTACAGATCACCCAGCCAGGATGAGGAGGTACATGAAACATTTTACAAGCAGCTGGAAGAAGCGTCACAATCGCTAGCCCTTGTTCTCATGGGGGACTTCAACTTACTCGACATTTGCTGGAAATACAACACAGCAGAGAGCAACCAGTCTAGGAGGTTCCTGGAGTCTGGAGGCTAACTTCCTGACACAGCTGGTAGGAGAACCTACCAAGGGAGGTGCCTTCCTTGACCTGTTGGTTGCAAACAGAGAAAGACTGGTGAGAGACGTGGTCAGAGACTGTCTTGGACTTAGCAAACATGAAATGATAGAATTCTCAGTTCTTAGCGAAGTAAGAGATTGGCTCTGCAAAACCACTACTGTGGACTTCCAGAGGGCAGTCTTTGGCCTGTTCAGGACACTGGTTGAGAAAGTCCCTTGGGACGTACTACTTTTGGAAGAAGAGACAGGAAAATCAAAAACAGTACAGGGATTTCATTAGGCCATCCAGGGAGAAAACCGGAAAGGCAAAAGCCCAGCTAGAACTCAATCTGGCCACTGTTATAAGAGATAACAAGAAATGTTTTACTAATACATCAACAACAAAAAGAGAATCAAAGAAAACTTCCATTCTTTATTTGATACAAGGGGAACCTTTCCACCAAGGATGAGGGAAAGGCTTAAGTACTTAAAGCATTCTTTCCCTCAGTCTTTAATAGTCAGACCCGTTATCTGCAGGGTATTCAGACACCCCTAGACTGGAAGACACAGATGGAGAGAAGAATAACCCCCATAATCCAGAAGGAAGCAACGACCTGCTATGCCACCTGGACACTCACAAGTCTATGGGGCCAGATGAGATCTACTTGAGAGAACTGAGGTTTCTGGTAGAGGAGGTTGCTAAGCCACTTACCATCATGGAGAGGAAATAGACTCAAGTTCAGGATAGGTCTAGATTGGATGCTAGAAAAAAAATTCTTTACTGACAGAGTGATGAAACATTGGAACAGGCTGCTCAGGGAAGTGGGGGAGTCTCCTTCTCTGGAGGCATTCAAAAAACATGTAGACATGGCACTATGGGAAATGGTTAAGTAGGCATGGTGATGTTGAACTGATGGTTGGACTTGATCTTAGAGGTCTTTTCAAACTGTAATGATGCTATGTTTCTGTGATTCTGTAAGTTTAACTGAGATGGAGAAAATGTCGTCACATAGGGAATGTCAACAAATTGGGAAGAAAACATGATATATACTCATTTCTGTCTAGACTCTTTTCACTAGCCCAGACATTTATAAGCAGCAATATTTTGTGGCAGTTGCTTGTATTCTATAACAGCAAGTAATGAGGCCCAAAGAAAATGATTTGCTAAGTAGAAGGAAGAAAGGCCAAACTTGTTAAGGAAACAATGTTACTTCCAAGGTTCTCAGGGGATTAGAAACAATGGAGAGTAAAACAAATATTAGAATTGCATATAAAAGGTACTTGACATTTTCTGTCTCTAGTGCCCCGAACAGTATTACTGTAAAATGCTGTGATGTTATTCCATTGGCAAGAATACAAAAGGGAGCAGGCCTAGGAGATGCCAGCTATTCATTTTATTAAGAACTCAAAGAACAGAAAAATGAATAGGTAAATTAAATCATAATAAAAGCTGAAGAAATAGCAATGCATTTAGTTGTGAAAGCCCAGTTAATAGCTGAATTTTCACGATTAACATGATTCACCCTCAGCTAGCAAGAATGTAGTGCCATTGCATGTAGTTTGTGCAAAAGTCTTCATGGACATACCATGTTTTTTACAAGACTTGTCCATATAGAAGTTGGAAACAGTAAGTTACATAGTATGGATATCTCCTTGTATCTGTCAACAGTTTCTTCTTTTCCTCTGTTTCTGCAGGTTCTCTCTTTTCATGCCACTGCTTCTGATTCTGATCAGCAATGCTTCATTCACGAGCTTCTACAAGGTCAGCAGCAGGTGATCAAACAACATTTAAAAGTGATTCTGCATTGGGTGGGAGCGGAGAGCAAGAAGGTGGTGTCCTTTCTTAGACAAATTTTGTGACAAAGATTGTGACAGATATGTGTACTAATGAAAACAGCTGTGCTTCTTTAAGGAATACTGTCCCACCCCCTGGTGAAACAGGGGATTTCACCCCATCCTGCTCCATTCACAAACTAAGGCTAGTGTCTTTATAGCAAATCTGTCTTTACATGTAATTTCAGCCCTTGGAGAAAGCTGGGCATGCAGTGATGATGAGACTGTGGGATGTGGGCTTGTTTTTGTGTTGCTGTGGGTTTTTTTATTATTATTTTTTTCCACCTTTAGTTATCAGTATATTTCCTTTGGAGTTAGGGCTGGTAAGTGGAGTAGAGAGGTGTCAGCTAATTCTTTTGGTCAAACTCAGTCTGATGCAGATGCTGTGTTTTTGGTGTGAAGAGCAAAGGTTTACACCAGACCAACCAAGGCAGGAGTGGGGCAGATAGGGGGTAGGACATAGAAAAGCAGGCTGCCCTCATCGCCATACACTTTGCATTGGCCAGGGTTGTCAGGTGGTGTGTGTGTCAGGGCTGACTGCACACCATGAAAAGCAGTGAAATAACTTCCCAAAGTCAGGGAGAGCAGGGTAGAAAACTGACTTGCTGAGTCACAATCTGCTTTTGGCAGAAAAGAGACACACAGCACCCTTGCTCAGAGCAGATTGTATAGCTACCTTTCAGCCCATTGCTAGTTGTTGAGAGTTTGTTCTGTTCATACTGCAGTACAGACATTAGCTCCCAAATTCCTTTAATGTTAAATCCAGAAGTTTAAAAATAGAAGGCAAATGCAAGGATTTAATAAACATATTATTATTAATTAATTATATAAAATAGATACATAATACAATATAAAAGTATTTTATAATACAGACTTCTGTCTGCACAGTCGTAGAGGTTTGTATTTCCATCTTTTCCACTGGAGGTGGCCTGACTTTCAGGACAAGTATTATTCATTAATGCTGAGTTTCCACTGCAGTTTTAGCATGGATCTGATGGAACGGACGACAAATACGTATTTAGACCTATAGCAGAATTTATGGTTCCCCAGTTTCTTTCTTTGATTTTTTTTCTCTTTGTACTTGAACTGTTTTGTTGCTGTTAATTGCTGGCCTTTATTATTTAATAAATAATCTTCTCTGTTTCTTTACCTGCAAACGAGTTGGTAATTTGTTTTGGAAGTAGTATTATTTTTGCATTACACTTTGGGCCAAATATTGCTTGACAATGGACTGCTTATGTTACTGGATGAAGCTGACTGACCCCAGCTGCAGGGTTGCTTGGCATTATTTCTTCTTTTTCTGACTACTGAGCATCAAGGAGAAGTGATGGCAATGGTGCACTTTGACTTTGTCAGCTTCTGGCTGATGGTTGTTTTCAGGTGGTGACAGAGGGACAGCTATATAGGAAACAACAGTGTAAACTCAGTTCTATCCTTCAATGCTGAATGCTTTTCTTATCTTGCTTACTGTTTTTTGTATCAGCTGAAAGGAGAAATGGATTGTTATTTTCTATGCTTTAAATTAGCATCTTCCTGCTATTAAACAGCTCTAGTGTTGCTTCAGAATTAAAGGAAGCTGATGCCGTTTTTTGGTTGAGATCGTACATTCTGAGGAAAAAATGGATCATCTATTTTATGAAAATCTTCCTCTTTCTGTTTTCTTTCTCCTTGTCCTTCATTATGTGTTCAACATGTATTCATTTACAGTGGTGAGACAGAAGAGGAAAGGATGGCCATAACTGCTCTTGGTAGTTGGGATAAGGGGCTGTGGTGGTAGGAGAAGGGCAAGGCCTTCTTGGAGCAAAAATAACTTATGCAAACCTAGAGCCTGCAATGTCACCTGCAGTTGGTGCAATTGTTACAGGTCTGATTTTGTATGGAGGTTGTCTAACTTTTGGGATTATCTTCACTTCTGTATGGAAAAGGAATTGGTGGTGTTGATTGACAGCCGACTGAACATGAGCCAGCAGTGTGCCCAGGTGGCCAAGAAGGCCAATGGTATCTTGGCTTCTATCAGAAATGGCGTGTCCAGCAGGTCCAGGAAGGTTATTCTACCCCTGTACTTGGCACTGGTGAGACCACACCTAAAATACTGTGTTCAGTTCTGGGCCCCTCGCTACAAGAAGAATGTTGAGGCTCTGGAGCGTGTCCAGAAGGGTGGAGAAGGGGCTGGAGAACAAGTTTTACAAGGAGCGGCTGAGGGAACTGGGATTGTTTAGCCTGGAGAAGAGAAGGCTGAGGGAAGACCTTATTGCTCTCTTCTACTACTTGAAAGGAGGTTGTGGAGAGGAGGGAGCTGGCCTCTTCTCCCAAGTGACAGGGGACAGGACAAGGGGGAATGGCCTCAAGCTCCACCCGGGGAGGTTCAGGCTGGACATCAGAAAAAAAAAATTCACAGAAAGGGTCATCAGGCACTGTCAGAGACTGCCCAGGGAGGTGGTTGAGTCTCCATCCCTGGAGGTATTTAAAATACAGGTAGATGAGGTGCTCAGGGACATGGTTTGGTGGTTGATAGGAATGGTTGGACTCGATGATCCAAGAGGTCTTTTCCAACCTAGTTATTCTATGAGTCTATGAATTAAAATTTCATGTGCCTGTGACAAGCTAGTATAACTGATGATGTTATTTTGTTTGGATTTGTGGAAAAGCTCAAATTCTTTTGTGATTTGGTCTCTACATTAGTCTGTAGCTTTGAAGCAGGCCTTATACATTCCACCTCAGTATCCCACCAGTAGACTTGATGTTAATTTAATAAATGAGAAAACATTTCAAAAATGTTTTAAAAAAATCTAACTCTACTTAGGCATTAGAAAACTAATCTCATGCTGACTTCTTCAGCCTTTAGTTTGGAAAATGTTAAGAGCTGGAGTACAATATCAGTATTAGTTTCACCCTGAAGGTCCATGGCATATTTGGAGGGCTCTAGACATGAAAAGCTGGAACCTCTGTCAGGGCTACCTTCTGTGCTCTCAGGAGGGAACTGCAAGACAGTCTTACCAAATTGAGGGCATGCTCTACCTGAACCATGGAGGGTATTTCCATGCACTGTGAATCTCTTGTGGGATAGCCAAGATCCTACCTGGCAGCCTGTTTCCTGAAGCTTTGGGCCAAGGCTGAAAAAGGAGAATCCTTTGGCCTCTGTGTTGTCTAATAGGTGCTGGTGTGCTGAACCCCGAATCTCAACACCTCTGAAGCTCATGTGTACAGAGCTGCCCCTAAGCCTGGTCCTGAGCTGAGCTATACACACAGCTGCTTTCTCTAGCTTGTGATAATGAATTTTCATAGCAGTGGAATTTAGAAAGGAATTGCTCTGATTCTAAAGCTCATTGGTTACTAATAATAATAACAATAAAAAGAGCCATTTCTTAAGGACTAAAAACTAATCAGGGAATGTGTAGTTTCTGTGTCTCCTGCAGGTTCTTGTCTTGTGGGGGTGCCAGACCGTCTGAGTCACATGACTGGCTGTCTGATTTCCGACTCAAGCTTTTCATTTCCTAAATGATAACGGATAAAAGATAAAATCTGGCACACACAGGTAATCTTTGCCATCTTAATATTTGTTAAGCTTTTTGATTTACTGAGAAGTTAAAGTCACTGCAGGTCACAAAACCTGTACGTTAGATCTGCTTCATAAACCACTGTAAGTGAATGCTTTAGTCATTCATTTTACCATCTTTAAACCAATGTAGCTGAAGAATTGCACCTCCAATTTATAAATCTTTCAATTTATTTCTGATTCCAGCTTATAAGATGGGACTATATCCAGCTTTTCCCAGCCATTTGTGCATAGCTGGAGAAGAAACCTAACATATTTCTTGCGTAATGGAGACTCGATCCAGCTTACATTTGCTAAATCATCCAAAAGGAAGTATTCTCATTAGAAAACCTTTGCACACAGTTTACATATCCAATCTGACCTGTATTTTAAATGTCTGCTGAGAATCTCTCCTTCTCCCTCCCCACTCCAATACACACATTCACCCCTACCTTCTGTGAAAGAGAAATATGATTATCACAGTCTCTCTGTCTCTCTGTTTTGCACATCTGCTCCCCACCCTTTTTCTGAAGGAGACATATGATCCACAGAGAAATTAGAGATGATCTGAAGCATTTTGGATGCCTACTGCTATGGGATACGTGGAGGCCCATGGGTAGCTCAGGTTTCACATCTGCCAGCTTTTCGGAGGATGTGATCAAGGGCAGAAATAAGCGGATGATGATGATGATGATGCCACGGAAACTGGTGTGAAGGAAATGGGATCCCTCCTCCCGGAAACATGTGTGCCCTCTAGCCCAAGTCAAGATCATTTGGATGTAGTTATAAGGCTAACACAAATAAGATTGTGTTTTAAAGCCTGCATTATTAAAAAAGGTAGCCTATGTCTTTAAAATACAGCGTCTGTGTTATGATCTACTTCAGATTTGGGCATGTTCTTTGACCTTGGAACGCTGACAGAGTGAAAAAAGAGTGAAATGGGTCAAAGAGTCTGTCAGACAAGGTGAGAGATACTGAGCTTGCCTCTGATCTCACACCAACATGCAGTGGTATAACTCCATTGCCCTCTGTAGATTTATGCAAACATATGGAGAGAAAAACCTGCCCCAGAATGAGTCAGTACCAAAATAGACCCTTCTTTTCTATGGCAATGTAAAAACCTTACAGGAGGAACTCACAAAGTTCCAAAGGGCAAATTTTTGGCTTAGATTAATACTGCTTCCAGCCACCCCAACACAGAAACTTCTTTCCAATTAGCTGACCTTGATGGATAAATTCCTCCTTTTTATCTTCCTCCAACCTTTCCCATATTCCATCTCTTCTTCTCCTTGATCCTCCTGATAAAGTCAGGCTGTCCTTCCAGCTGTGATCAGCAGAGCCTTTAGCCAGTGCATAGCTGACTCTCCAAGGACTTCTGATGCCAGGGGCTCCTTTCATTTTCTCTGCAAATACTTTTTAACAAATTCAAAAGACCTTATTGGGAAATGGATGAAATGCATTTCTGTGTAGTGATGTATCTGCTAAACGGTATATGCTTTTCTCTATGCAGTTCTCAAGGGACTTTTAGGCACATTCTGTGCGCAGAGCACATGGAATTGCTCAGATATATTGTTTTTGTAGTGTGACGTTTTTTCTGAGTATCAGGCCCTAAGAGAGAACTAGGAACACACATAGTTTTTGGAGGCTTCCTGGGCTGAATGGGCTAGACTCAGACTGTCCTGTTCAGAGCCTGACTTTGCCCTTGCAGTACAAAGCAGGTAAGTGTCTGGCCCTCACAGAGGTTGAGAACATTTCAGCCAAGTGTCTAGGATCCCTGAGTTGTCAGTGTAGCCAGAGAGAGCAATAGTTGGTTTTGGGATGAGGCATTCAGCCTTAAGTTCTTCATGTATCTGAACTGACTGGTCAGCCAACTTTCTTTAGATACTGTGCAAACAACAGCAAGTAGTAGGCTTCAAGTGTAAACTAGACAAACACTGCTCGACCTGTGAGAATTTCAGCAGCTCACAACTCAGTCCTCTTGTTATGGGAAGGAGGATATTGTTGGAAAACAGATAGCTGGTGTTGGAACATCAGTGGGTTCTGGCTTTCAGACTAGGACCTCTGTGTCAACAAAAGAACTTAATCTCTTTAGATAGGAAGAAGGAGAGACACAGAGCGGCAAAAACTTCATGAAATCTCTTGATGAAATAAAGAAGTATGCATATGTTTGCACTGGGACATATGTAAGACAGCTATTATACGTACCAAATATCAGATGCTTTACCCTGCTGAATTGTCTGCTGTGCCATAAAACTACTGGTTTTTGTTCCTCCGACATTCAACAAAGAAACATTTTGTTTGAACCTCCCGATTTACCTCTGAGCAGTCTAGCTAAGAAAAAAGTCCCGGAGAGATATGATTGCATATGCACAAAAGGAGAAGAAAGCAGGAAATGTAGCAGCTGCTGGGGAAAAATAAAGAGGGGGATGCTTGCACTCCAGGAAGGGCTCACAGTATTTCTTTTCCACGTGTTTATTAGTTCTCTGCTCTTTGACATCTTTCCCTCAGCCACTGCTTCCACTAGGTTTTCTACTGGTTTGACAGCAGTTGCCATTCCCCTAGCTTCAAGACCTTTGTTGCACACACACTCCTGTCTGGGTTCACAAAAACTTTGATTTTGAGTTTTCCCATAAATTTTTATATTCTTCAGATTTCAGATAACACAGGCCAAATTTGAATGTTTCTAATAAAATACCTTTCCCCTCAAGGCGCTGGAAGAGAGTTGTAGCTGGGGTCATGTGAAATGCATTAATTTATTGCACGTCCTCCGTCTTAAACCAGGCAGTATTGACTGTCCTCTTTCTTTCTGAAGCCACAAGTTGCCCTGCACTTTATCTTGAGAAGGTTAGATTCAGCCTTGACGCTAGATTACTGAAATGTGGCGCCACTTTTGCTGAAAGGTCTTTAAACATGACCCAACTTCTCACTGTGTAGCAAACCTCCAACCCAGAATCACCTCTCACAGGTTTCAGTAGTGCAGGTGCTGAGCATGGGACTGCTGATCTTCTTTCTTCTCTTGGTCTCTGCCTAGACAGTGGGTAGTTGGCTCTGATGAACTACTGTGCGGTGGATACCAAGGGCCCCTGTGGCTCCCTCTGTGCCTGTTTCCTCCCATAGTGGGGGCAAAGAAGACTAGTGTTTACCCTAATAAAAAATCACTCTGTGCCTGAGTTGTGCATGCAGGTTGGAGAGGAGAGTCATCACTGGTCCGTTCAGGCTAGATCATATCTTGAGTCTGAAGGATCGAAACAGCAGGCCCTTTAACTTAAATTTTCTCACCTTAAAGAGTAAATTGCAAAGAAGGAAAATATTTTGGAAAGTCCTTTGATTGAGTCTTATGAAAATGAATTTGTCCATTCTGTTTCACATACCACAACTTTTTATGTTGAAACAGTTTTTCTGAGCTTCTGGTGACTTTCACTGTTAAATGATCCCGTACGTTACCATCTCAAGGTTTTCTCACTGCTAAAACATCCTCAGGGACTCTAGCGGTCAGTAAAATTGCCCATCTAACTTCTTCACATAAATGAATATGTTTCTGCCCCACAAAAAAAAAAGAAAAAAGAAAAAAAGAAAAAGAAAAAAGAAAAAGAAAAAAAAAAAAAGCTGTGTGTTCATGCAACACTTTCCCAGGTAGCTTTCAAGTCCTTTGTTTTCTGCTTGGTCTTGAGTTGTCAATGTTACTCTTCATTTGCATTTCACATCTCTGAGTAAGACAATGTCCTCGGGGTTCTAACTCTTTATTGGATGCCAGAGCTAAAACCTGAGCTGTACCTTCATGTTCTATTGTATTTGATGGGGTATTCTCAGCAGTGCTGTGTCTCTTCCTGTTTGGAGGATATCTCCTTTGCTGACAAAGTTTGATACCTGCTGGTGATCAAGGTGTATCACAGAGTTAACCCTATTCCCGTCGAGTAAAATGCTGTTGTAATGTTCCAGTTCTTTTGTATGGGAAGGGCCAAAGTGTCTAGAGGAAAGGGTGGGGAATGGATGCCTGTCCTGTGGAGGGCTGTAGCTGCTGGATCATAACAATCTGTTCACGGCTTCCTCTCATTGTCAGTATTTACTCAGGAAAGATTTTATTAGGTATTGCTCTATAGCAGTGAGGCTGGTGCTCAAATGAGTAGTTTTGTTAAAATGCAGCTCTTGCTGCTTCACATGTGAGGATGGACAAGGGCTGTTGCAAAGCAGGATATAGAATCCACTCTGAAGGTCTGCTGAGGGATGGTTAAAAACAATTTAATTTTATTGCAGTCCTAGGAGCCTGAAACAACTGTGTTAAAATACCAGTTTACTGAGACTAAGGATGCCTATGAAGAACTTGAAGCCAAGAAATCAGAGAAATCACTATTGATGGAAGGCAATGGAAGATTTTTGCAAACTTTCTTGGCTCTGTCTATATTGAAACACTATGATTGGTGGGCTTTTAAATCTCAGACAATAAAGGGCTCATTTACAGCAATTTCCAGTTAGTTATAGTCTTCCTCTCCATTTCTCTAAATGATGTTTCTTCACTTATTCTGCTGTATAGTCCTCAGAATAATACTTATCTTTTATAAACCAAAATTCATAATGAATGGTTTCAGGTATTTAGTTCTGCCATAAAAACCAAAGAACACTACCTGATGGAAAATTAGATAAGCAGAAACAATATTGCTCCATCTTTCTGCCTAATTAAGGTGAATATTTAATTTCACCCAACTTTTATATGCATGATATCATTTAATTGTTTAGTTACTAGAAGACCCCAGAGAAGAATGTATCCTGGTTTTCTGCTTACAGAATCACTGTGATTTCCTCAGTTTGGTTCCTATAATTATTTAATAGTAGACAGTTTAATTCTCAGTTCCACCAAGCTGCCAGCTCGCTCACTCTGCCTTTAGGACAACTTCCACTGTGAAAAGCAGCTGACTGAGTTTGCTGGTTCCCTCCTGGATATTTAGGGAATCAAGTCACTGCTCATAGGATAAGTAATTTCTCCTGATAGTGGTTTAGAATAGGTTATATTTACAGAAAAGACGTTTGGTTTCCAAATGCACAGAAATTATCTGTGGAAGTGTAAAATGGAAATCAAATTGTAAGACCAGCATGGACTTTGCCCTGCAGCCATCCTAATCTGACATGAAGCTCATTGTTTCTGTCCTCTCTGCAGCAGTTATCTGTCTCATTAGTGTAGGGATGGTACTTCACATGTTATAGTAAATACATTTTTTAGGGAATAGAGGGTCAATATTAGACTTCTTAAGGTGTCAGGGTACTTTCAGTGTCCTGTTTGGTATTTTACCTTGTCTTCCCATACTGGTAGGTATCCCTCAAGAGTCTCCTTTTCAGCTCTCTAGCCCCCAGATTTTGATAACAGAATCCTTTGGATTTATATTTTGCTGTTCTATAAATTTGCTATTTTCCTGCATCCTATCTAGATGCTTACTTTGTATTTCACTTCTCTTTCAAGTTATCATCTGATACTCCTGATTGCCTAAAGCATCCTTTTGAATTTCACCTAGATCTTCTTAAGGACCTCCCAGAAACACAGGCGCAGAATCACACACCCTTGGCTCAGATGTCCCAAGACACTCAGATATTTTTTAAACATTCTGTGATCAAAAAAAAAAAAAAAATCCAAGGATTTCTGTATCAAGATTAGTGTGATTTTAAAAATCCTTGTTCAAAACCCTCAAATCACCACTCTACCACATTTCATTTGTTAAATTTTCAAAATGGAAATTAGTGTGACAGTTTTATGGCTCTATCTTATATCAATTAGTCATTCCACTGGGAATGTGGAAAACCTTCCTCAAATAAAGTTTTGTTGAAACTGGTACATTTTTGCGACAACTGTAAATGTCCAATTTTCCCAGCAACAGCAGTTCTTCATTTGATTGAAAAACTCAGGTTCCCCAGCATGAACATAATGGAGAAGCTTGGGACCCCTGCACAAGGTTATGCATGTGCTGTGCTTCACTGCAAATTAATAATGTCAGATGTGTTGCCCTTGAGATGTGGCTATACATGTAAACAGAGGTAGATATAAGAACATACTTCTAGTTGCTGTTTCCTCTGTTAATTCACACATTCAGGAAATGTTTCTTCCCCCTGGATTGTCCTATATTCAATGAAATTATTATCATGTTAAGTTTAGGTTCTTGCAACACAGTTGTGAATCTGCAAGGTTTTGTTGCACTGAGGGTAAGAAAACCATATCTTTGTATTGTCTTAGAAGTAGTTGTGTTGCTAACAGTATGGGTTATGTATATGTTTTCCTGGATAACAAAGTTTTTAAAAATGTAGCATGGCTTGTAGGTATTTTCCTGATCCTTGAAAAACAGTTACAATTTTAAAAGTACTGTATATACACTCCACATTAAATATTTTCATTATTAATTTATTGTTTGTAGTAAGTTTAACCCTAATCCAATGTTTATTAAAAACTGGACAGGATTTGTTAAATTAGTTCAAGATTATCAAATATGTGCAGATCTTTACATATATTACATTAATTCTCTTTCTAAATATTTGCAAAATTTATTAAGTCTTTGCAAGACTTCTAAAAATGTTACATGGCACTCAAATGGGACACATTCGCAACAATGACGGAATGCACTGACTGTAAGAATGCCTGAAAACAGCATATGAAGTATGAAACAGCAGAGTAGGGTGATTCCAAAACTGTTTTGGCATGTTATCTTTAAAAATTGTGTTTTGTAAAGGAAAATCCCTTTCAAAGGTTCCACCTTTTTGTACAAGAATGTGTGAGATGTGTTTCACAGATGGGGTGAAGGTGCAGCCATGTGTGTGCTATACTTTGTGGCCTCCCTGGTATAACTGGGAACTTCTCAGACACCATGGTGCAATTTAGAGGAGATTTAAGGCTGCTCTAAATGCCAGTGCAGCCCCAGTGAACTATTCTGGGAAGCATGCATACGAGAGTTTTGTGAAGGCACTGGATTCAGATTCAAGGGGTCTGGATTCAGACACCTGGGAATTTGGATATTTGGATTAATAATATTTAAGTCTTCTGCACTGAGCAGTGTAAAATGCTGCAGACACCAGAGATTTTCGAAAATATTAGCATTACCCTTCCAGCATCTCAATTTCTTCTCTGCAAGATAAGGAAGATGCCACAATCCTGCAAGTCAGGGTAGGTGGTTTGGATATGAGCTTATCATTGCTTGTTACATTTTTGGATAATGTATGGATCGTGACCATGTAAGTACCTCTTAGGTAGAACAGCTTTTTTTCTGTTACTACAGAAAAACTACTACTTCTGTTTTCAGTGTAGGAAATATTTTACTTGAAAGGGAGCATTCACCTGGGAGTTTGATTTTATGGAAAAGTTACATTTACCAAAGCATGAATATTCAGTTTAGGGTCCTTGTCCATTCTGCACAGCAACATTTATCTTTTTGCTAATAAGTACAATAGAATCAGTGATGGCTAAGATATGTTTCCTCAGAAAAAGTATGTATGTCTATTTAACAGCAAAAGCGAAAAAAAGGATTAATACGGAAACTTCACATGCAGAGTGTCAACTTTTCAAAAGCTGAATTTCCCATTAATGACTTTTATTAATACAAAATAGATTGATTTTTATTTTACAATAATGTAAAATGAAAATAGACATTTTCATATTACTTTATGGACATTTTCGCTCCGTCAGTTCACTCATGCTCTCAGTTTACCTTAACTTCAGTCCTGAAATTGATACTCCCTTTGTGCAGCTTGATTAGAAATGCCTGTGTCAAGGTACACAAACACTAATAACGATCACTTAGAAGTCTGCAAGTGAACAACTATTCCCTTCATCTTGCCCAGATGAAACCTTAGTCTGGACTCCGATGGCACAAAGCCATGATTTCACATTGGTGGTGCTTTATGCTGTGACCTGTGCTATAGGCGTTCCATACATTTGTATGCCCAGCCTGGGCAGGCCTCATGCAGGCTGCAAGAATTTACACTCTGTGCTTCCCAGCCTTTGGCAGGCACAGCTGCATTTGCTGCTTGTGATGCATATGAAAACACCAGAGATTAGATTAATTTTCCTGTTGATTTTTGCAATCCTCATTTCCCCTGGTGATATAAACAAGAGGAAACCACATTAGGAGTCCTGAGAACCAGCTCCTGGAAAGTAAGTTCTGGCTCAATACATAAATGATTGCTGGGAATAGTACTATTGCACTTTTATTTTCTCAACAGATCATCAGAAGCACTATTGCAGAGACTGCCAGAATGCAGAACTAATTTATCTTTTCATAATATTCTTTCTAGACATCTCAATTTAAATATACAATGCGTTTGCCTGAAGTACACAGGGAAATATATTCTGTTATGGATAAGATCATTGTCTGATGCAAACTAGAACAAGACTATGGAATTTCATTGGAGCTGTGGAAATTAACACTACTATAAGTCTGAATTTGAATGTTAATCCATTTTAAGTCTGTTTTCTGTTGTATTTAACCTTTAGTTAGGCTTATTACAGTAGACATTGTATACATCCTTTTCTCAGCTATTCATTTAAACAGGTATCCACAGAGTCTGTATGCATTTTGCTTTGGGCAAAGAAAATGCACACATAACATTTCTGTTCTGAACCATATTTTAAACGAAGTCTTTTCTAGTTATAAAATATGTAATTAAAGCTGTAACCCAGTGGAACACTTAAATATGTACTTAAGAGTCTGCACAGTCTCATAGACTTTCTGGTTGTGTTTACCAAGAATGTACTACTCCTGACCTTACCTACATTTTGTTTTCAGGCAGCTGGCACCGCGGCATGACAGTTCTATTGCAAGGGCATATTTCATCCAGCTGTGGGTAAGTCTTTTAGAATATGGAGAATTCTTATCAGCAAGAGTCAAAATGATGATGAAGAGGCTAAATTGGATAACAGGGTGTTGCTGAGTTTTGTTCGCATTCGTCATTTAGTTAATTTGGGGTGCTTTTCTATCCATAAAGCAACCAACTAGAATCTTCACTGAAGAACTACTGGTCTAATTCAAGAGAGGCATGGAGATCCTCAGGCATTGATATGCAGCCCCAAAGAGTAACGTGGTCAGTCCCAGGAGTGGTGACAGAGCTGAGTTCAGGTAAGGGTCCAAAAGGTGTATGGGAGGAAGAATCAGTATTCTATGCAGGAATCACTTGCAACTTAACTTTTGAGACACCTCTGCCAGCTGGTAGGAATCGCAAACGAGATGATTTGTCTGCAACTATGATCTATGGTATGAAGTTCATAGCCACAGGCAGGTACCTCTATAAAAGAGGAATTCAGTCTTTTCAGAGGTAGAGGGGACTGTTCTTTTAGAGAGGATGAGAAGCAGCATCACTTTTTCACAAAGACCCAATGACTGCAGCACTTTGACATGAAGAGGAAGGATGGAGTCTAGCCTACTCATGCCAGGTAGGTTTTGGGGTCACATTTTTTCACATCCCAGGAATACATACAAAGCAACAAATTATGAGATTTTCAGAGAATAAACCCATCAATTTTCATCTCTCTTTCTGGAATGAGATTGCCAGTCTGCTGAGAACCGAAGATACATGGAGTCAAATGTTGTGGTGCAGAGGTGAGGTCACACGTTGGGGTGAGACTCTGATTTATGGTAGTTTGACTTATGTATTGACTTGAATTCAGAAATTTTTCAGAATGAAAGCATGAGATCCCTAAGCCTTTCCTCCCCTAGCTGAGTAGCTTAACCACTAGATGAGGATGAGATATTTTTGGCCCTGTGATTCTTTCATTCCTGGCTGCACACCAGTTATGAAGTCTTCTATAGCTTCATGGTCTGTGCACTCTCATGGGATTTGGAGTTCAAAAGCCTCTGGCTGAAGTGAGGCTGAATATTTTGACTTCACACTTAGATAAATGCTGAAAGTGTCAGCCTATTTGGCAAGAAGCAGGCACCATCACTAGTGTGAGAGAATGAGTGTTTGGAATACACCTAGCTTCTCCAGGGACTTGGATGCTGGGGTTTGCCTTTCCTAAATCCCGAACAGCTTTAAGCAGAGATGCCCAGGTGGCCAGCTCAAGAAAAGACAGATATCCTTTGGGACATCCTCTGTAGTGCAAATATAGCCATAGCTCTGTGAGTAAATTCCTGAACAGTTTATTGAATGGTGACTTAAAATAGTCCATTGTAATATCAGAGGAAACCATTTAATTTCATCCAGTCACTTCTTTATGAAGCCATACAAATTTGTATTTGGCTTGAATATATCAGCCAGAAAGTCATCTTGTTTTCATTTGAAGGATCTAAATGATGAGTCCGCCATTTCATCCAGTTATTTATGCTCGTGTTAAACTATGCGTCTTATTCCTCAGTTGAATTTGCCTGGCTTTCATTTGCAGATGATAGGAGCACGGTCTCACGGAGTAGCTGTAGTTGCTTTATAACAGTTGTGTGGGAATAGTTTTTCGACCCAAGCGTTTCTTAAGAACTGCACATCCCTTTTCTTTGGCTTCTCTGGAGGTCTGTAGCTTTACATGTACGATCTGTTTGCTAGAACATTCATTTGAGCTGAGTATGACATAAACATGGACGACTTAAACAGCTACTGATGGAATGGAAGATCATTGTTTATTAATTGTTCTTCTGCCTTTCTTAACACTTGATCTTCTGTAACACATGATGAAAATGTATTTTGGTGGCGCTGCCCTAATTTAGATAGATCAATCTGGTATATGAAAGGCAGCTTCATTTACTGTCCTTGACATAACTAACCATACATTAACAGGAATACTTCTTCCTAGCTAGACTTACTATTTGTGCAGTATCTTAATAGATGGGCTTTGTGCTTATAAATTTGTAATGCTACTTACCCTATATTTGAAGTCAACGTAGATCTTTCTGTTGAGGATACTCCACCTCCTTTTTTTTTTTTTCTTTACAAAAGAGATAAGTGTTTTCATTTGCCTCCTGTTACTTACGAGCTATTGAGTAGCCCTTGTTGTGTTTGAATGTCACATCATATGTATTATTGCTGATAAAAAAATGTCATTTTCCCTCTGTTGCTAATCTCTCTTGAGACGGTCTTAAAAACAAGGTGATTTAACTCAGTGTTTGTCCTGCAAAATATATTTAAGGTAAATGATGAATTTGATGGAGAAGATCAAATGGTAGTGAGTTTCTCCTTTTCTACTCATTCAGTGTGAAGTTTTCCTCTAAATTAGTAAATATCTGAGGATCCAGTGTTAACAAACATGGCTAGGCTGGTATTAAAACGCAGCAAGTGCTACACTGAGTCAGACCGAAGATCTCTTTAGTCCAGTGCTTTGACTCACATACTAAGAGTTAGCAATGCTAGTGAAGGGTATGCTGTGCAAGGCACGAAAAATAACAAGGCGAAGGCCTCCCAAACCTTTCTATAGACACATGTATGTGTATCTATAGGCAGTGACCATCTCCTGTTACCGAGCTTCTGTGATTTCCAAAGCTGGAGAGTGCATCCAAGCTATGTAGTTTATAGCCCCCTTAACTAACTCTGACATGAGTAGCCTGGAATTCATCAAATCCCTTCTTACACCTTTTATCCTTTTGCCTCTCTGCAGGAGTCCCCCAGTTTAACTATGGGTTAGGTGAAGAAGAATTTATTTTCCTGTGCGTTGAAACAGCTGGGGGAGGTGAAGCAACTAGTTTTTCACATTTAGAGAGGTCAAGCAAGCAAATAGGACATCTGTGAATACCTTTATCACGTGCAGACAGTATAGGTCCATGGCCCAAAGTCAGAGTATGTTTTCTATATTTCTCACTACTGCAGACACCGTTTTTCTCTGAACTTCTGGTGTTTATCCATGAAGGTGAATTTTATTATTCTGTTTCTTTAATGTGTCAAAAAGCTACTGAAATAGGCTCCTTTCTTTACACATGTTAAAATTAATCAGTATAGCTTCCTTCGCAGTCCTAGGCCTTATTTTCATCTATGGCCCTAGATCTAGGAATATAGAGAAGTTCTGACAGTGAGAGGAATGGAAGGGACTGGCCTGGTTTTCCTAGGCACTCAAAAAGCAAAATCCTGAATAAGGCTAGTGAGGCGAGACCTGTTTTCTGGGGTGGAGGGCAGCTGGATTTATGTGCACTCCTGCCTCATCCTTTCCTATTCAGGAACTTCTGTCTTCCTGTAAGGAATCGGTAGTGCGGAGTGAGTCATCCTGGCACTCGGCCACCTGGCAATGCTTCTTTTTTTGAGGAAAATCCCCCAGCTTTTGTAGGGCACTCCTGAGACCTAGCACAAAGGGGCCAGAATCTGGCCCAGGAACCACAACACATGCAGCTTACTGAAACTGCTTAACGCTATACCACAGCTACAACACACCATTGTCTGCCCATCATATCTAGTGGAAGCTCATGGTGATTTTTTCCATGCATCTTATCCAGCTGTACATTGTTATCAAGTGCAGCTTCTGTTTGTTAGTTCCTTAGATAAAGGCCTCCCTAAGTCTGATCCATACTATGCTATTGTGCCTCTTCCTATATCATTGTACATAGTGCGTTTCTTCTTTTATGTCCCTCCCGAGACTATCTCCAGAGCATCCATCCGTTATCTGGTGATTTGACTAGCTCATTGTGATTATTCTTTTTTCCAGAAATAAAAACGTATGGCATACATACTATTTAGCAACACTGTACAGAAGGCCGCTCCGTATCATAAAGAGATTAATGTCTCTTAATTAATGTAATGCACTTTCTAGCTGCAGCCATATAATGCATTTTTATTAATTGAAGGGTATATATAGACATGTCCTTTTCTTTTCCATGGTGTATATCTGGATTTTCAGACTGATCTGTGTCAAGTTTGCTGGAGCATATGAGTGTGCATTTAGGCATGCCTTGGTGTAGCTAACAGACTATTTCCAGGGAATGTCTGGCCACATCTACAGACACACTGCACCCATGAGAACTCCCAAAGTGAATAGGTGTGTAGATGCTGTACCATCTCATGCAGATTTACTAGCTTTAGCTGCATAGGCAGAGTAGCCACATTAAGGCAGCCTTCTGCCTGGGCTGTTTAGCCTTGCCTTTAAAAAATTTGAAGTGGGTACCAGATCACAGTGAGGTGGCAATACTGCTTTTTAGTTCAGCACGGGCTCATTTAGTGCTAACTTGCCTTTACAAGTGCTGAATGTGTTGATTGATACTTTCCTTTGTGCAGTATAGTCAAAACTCTCTCTCAAACATTTGCTGGGAACTCCTACAACCCAGTTCAGGTTGCATGAGCTTTTTGCCAATGAGCAATGTGTTGCTCATCATTGGGTCTCTGTGTAGTGGTAAGTGTTGCCCCATGATTATCTAATATCAAAAGTGTTAGGAAAATGAAAGGTAGATGGTATTTCTGGTGTAGACCAGAAAGGAGGAGATATAGGTAACACCTCAAATCTCACAGCATTTTCATGGTCCCTTTGTTGCGTATGTTCTGTCACATATGATGGCTTAAATAGGACTGCTTTTCCCTCTACATGTTTTGTTTGATTTACAGACCTCTGGGTTCTTGTGGTCTGTGGGCCTTATAAACATTTTAAGGTCTACTGTTCACGCTTGGAAGTATATACACAAGGTTAGGGACTAGCGGATATATAGTGAAACTAGGAAAAACATGTAAGTAGCATGTTGTCACCAGCATAAGCCTTTTTGAAGTTTTGATGGTATGTTCTTTGTTCTGTCTGTCTGTCTGTGTAGGGACACAAATGCATGATAGATTAATCGAGTTAAATATATCCCAAAGTTGTTTGAAACAATGCCTATTTAATTTTTTCAAGAGGCAGCACAGAAGTATAGCATTGTACCACAAATAAAAGTGTTGCCACAATGCCTGTAAATCAGAGCTTTAAACTATGTTTCAATTATCCTTCTATTATCCAGCTGGTGTTTAAACATGTTTATTATTCAAATCAGCAGAGAATGTGCTGCTGTTGTGTAAACAACTGTCAATTGCTGAAACAATGATTACAAGGCACCATCTCTTTCAGGTGTACTTAGAGGTACTTATACCTCAGCCACTTGTATTTAAATAACATGCAAACACAATGCTTGAGTGACTACTTTCACTCCTGTTTCCAATACCTTGTGCCAATTCTATTACATTAAGAGGGAAATCTATTACATTTTTCATTTATACACATCTGTACTCTGGTTTTAACCATTGTATCATTAAGGCTTGAGTTAATATAATAGATATGCCAAGAGATGCAGTACATATTGAGAAATCCTGTTCAAAATAAAAGCCAATTTCTCTGCATTATTTTAGGGCATTTGAAAGCTTTTATGAAAACAATACTAAGAAAATTACTTTCTAAAGAGGAAGCCTGAGAAAGAAAAGATTTAGTCATGGAACTCTGCTATCCTCCAACCTCTATTTGTTTTGATGTAAACTGAGAACATCACAAGTCAGTTGCTTTTTTTTTTTTTTTTTCCCAACAGGCATTAACAAAATACAATATTATTGGCATGGAACTGTCTTTCCTGTGCGTGTAACAGTATTCAGTATCTCTACACACACCTACTGCTGGGCAAAGGTAGTTTAACAAGAAATACTTGCCAAGTGAGCTTTTGAGGCAACTCTGTATTGATTTGTCACAAATTTGAAGGGAGAATGTTTTTAAAAACTGCATTTGGGAAAACTCTTAAAGTGTTCCTCAAACAGAGCAACTGAAGGAAAGATTCTATATTAATCTCTGTGCTTTCATGAAGTAAAGATGCTACCATAGTCTTTGCCTGCCTTCTATATTCCTAGAGGAGAAAACCTGGAAAATAAAAACAGATATTAAAAAAGTAAAAAAAGTGAGACTTCTGGCTAGTGATATAGCCATTGTTTCCCCCTCTCCATCTCTTAAGCTAAATGCTTAAATATACGGCACGTGGAAGAAACAAATGCTACCACAAAGATAAGCTGTTGTAAGTGTGCTGATAAAATGTGACATTCTTTTTCAGAACTTAATAGAGATGCTTTGACTGTTGTTCTGCAGTCAACAAGGCTGGTCTAATTGGTGACCATGGCAACAAAATCAGGTCATACAGAGGTTCATACCGAGATCAAGCATATGTAGATCTTCTTGTTCAAATATACATAAAGATAAGAACCTTAGTGAGAGTCCACAGTGAAAGGCTGAAGATGGACGCTCCCACGCACATCTAATATTACTTAGAAATATTTACCTGTTTGTAATGTAATGATGTTTTGCAGAACAGAAATAGAAAAATCCTTCATACCCATTGGAAAACAATAATTTTTTAAAGTCAAAGTAGAGTGTATGCATGCACATTACTTCATAGCTATTTGTAATTTACTCCCTGGGGTTTTTAGTGAGTCTGACTTATATTTTAGATGTAATTAAGTAATCAGTGGTGTACACTGTAAAATGAATGCTTAGGCTGCTTAAGGTTGAATTTTCACAGCCATAGCAGCTGCGCAGTTATGGCTTCTGCCCCCACCTCCCTTAGTACAGTCATCCATTTACAATTATTACTTGAGTTATTTACATAGTTATGATATTTCATAGAAATGAAATAGCAGCTACCTGGCAACAGCTGGCAGCAAATATGCAGAACTAGCATGATTGCATCTCTCTCATTTCCTACTAAGCACATTTCCTACTAAGCGTAAGGTATACATGGTGCTTATACCCCTAATAACCTAAGTCTTGCTTAGAGAAACCAGTAGCTACTGGCTCTACTCCTGCAGAGCAGAGGGCAACACCTTTAGCAGATCTCCTCCCTCTGACCAAGTGCGTATAAGGATGGCAAGTGCTTGGGAGGGCCTCTACAGCCTTTCAGTCTCTCCATCTGTATTTAGAGGCCAGGATTACAACAGTCAAAAGTTTTAATCTCATGATACACACTAGTCTAGTAAAAATGTGTAGATAGCCTTGGGCACATACATCTAAGACATCGCCCACACCCGTACCCAAAGCAATGCCTAATGTAAGTCCCCACTGAAAATACTGCAGCTCTGGGTTCTAAATCCACTTCTTACACAGATCCGGCAGTGTACTATTGGAAAGGTTCTCTCCGTTCTCTCCACTCTCTCCACCTTTTATTGATATGCCAAGCTGAGGTGATGTATAACTGTTATGTACATTCCCAGCTGGATTCATTTCTTCATAAAGAAAATCTTAAGTACCATTTGCAATAAGATTTTGAAGAAGTTGTATTAGACATACCATGTTTGAAAGAGAGAAAAACATTTTGAAGTAATTTCCACTTCTGTCCAGTTCTCTAGATGTTTTGCTACAGGGGAACTTTATACTAATTTCCTGCTTCCCTCTGGTCTTCCGTAAAGATTCTTGGAACAAGCAGACATGTAGGTCTGTGCGGTACTGATGAAGCCTCCTCTTCTCAGCTTCTTTTGCCTGATATTATCAGTAAAGCCCCATTACCAGCCTCTTTCCGTGCCTCCTCAACAAAGCTGTTGTCTTAACTACAAGGATATGCAAAAAATCTAAATTTAGTTATCTGTTCTGCTGAAAGCAAGAATTAAGTTTAAAGTTTCAATTATATTTCTTTTTTTCCTTGAGCAGAATGCTCTCATGCCATACCTGCACATTCCCAAGTCTTTTCGCACTCCCCAAGAAACTGTGCGTTTTAGATTGAGCTAGAGTGGAAGTTCTCCTCCTCCTTAAATCACTGAATTTCTGCAGGGATTGGAAACTCTCCCTACTGCTTTTTAAAGTACATTAAATTAATTTGTGATGTTTTGTATTAACTTCCTTCCTTGACGTTCTTTTCCATCAGTTTAAATAATTTCTACTTTAGAAGCTGCAGGAATAAGCTTTACTTATGGAGCTGATTGATACATCCACGTGGTTAAATCTTACCTGTGAAGAGCGTCTATCCTGAACTCTGAAAAACCAGAGCCTATAGATGAGGTTTTGTGTGGTTATCTACCTGACTATGGAAATGAGAAAATGAGAAGTGATGCTGACATGAACCTGCAGCAAACATGAGTGTGCTTGTGGGAGACCTTGTGAAAGAAGTGTTAAAAGTGAGACCTTAGTTGGGACATGAAGAAAATACAAGATTTGCATAGTCTAGCACTTAAACGTCTGGATGGGCCCATGGGTGAGAAGAGGCTTGCCTTGTCTAGTCAGTTTTCACCTGAATGAGAAGATAGTTTTATCTTCTCCCTGGACATACAGATCTAGGAAAATACGAGATGGAGACCCACAGAAATACTCCAGGCTGTGACCCACTGTCTGCTTGAGGCATTTGATGATGACTGAAGCAGGGGCTGAATATACTTCCAGGTCATGCTAATTCCAAGCAGGGAGTTAAGCAAGCCTGCAAACTCCCTTGTTCAACTATTCCTTTTTTGGCACATAAGTGTCAACAGGTGTGAACAAGTGTATAGAGGTACAAAGTGCCAATGTTTCATTGCTGGCACAGAGTGTGGCCTTCATGCACAAGAGATGACAATTGCAGTGTTGTGGAGTCTGCCCATCAAAACGCATTGTTGCCTGGCACCTATATATCATTCAACTTGTGAGCAGGCACAATGCCATCAGAACAGATGGTAGTGAGAGAAAGCAGCCAAACTACCATGTACAGTAGATGCATTAAAGTATAGGTGTGGAGAGTGATTCCCAGCCAAGAACGTCAAAACAGCACTCTCCGTCTTGAATTTACATGCCCAGAGTTAAGGGGATGGGCAAGCATTTAACTGCTCTCCCAGCTGGATACAGTTTCATACACACATAAAAAGCTTCTACTTCAGCTCACTTCAAGTGAGATTTTGGACTAGCTGAATTAGGCAGGGTATTGGAAATGACAAAGAGTTTTAAAGTGATCTCCACCTTTTCTGGCTCTACTCTGGAAGTCCCCCTCTATGGAATTGGTGAAAAGAAACTCTCATGGCCAATTGTTATTTATGGAAATTTGCAGAGTACTGTAAAGTACTCTTAGATTTCTAGTGTGAATGCCTTTAAAAAGAAGGCAGTAACATTTAGAAGTAATGGCATATTTAGAAAAAAACCCCCGAAGTGTGTAAAGAGCACTGTATGGTGGTTCTACCCTCTCTAGTCTGCAGGACTTGCATTCAGCAAAAATAGCAGTTTCAAATAAAGATGAAACAGAGGTGTATGGTACCCTAGCCTGGCATATATTATGGGAGTATCCCTACATGCTAATAAAACAAAGGAGCATCAATGGTATTCTGACACAGGGGAGAAAGAAAACAAAAAGAAAAAAGAAGGTTGTTTAATATGTTTCTTCATGAGCCATTGTACGAAAACTGAACTCTTAAAATTGCGCCACAGCCTTCTGTGTTTTTATATTTATGCTTTCCAAAGAAAATGTACTTAGTTTATGAGTACAAAGACCTCGGGTTTGGGATTTTGTCAGACCTCTGTTTTGCAAAATTCTGCCTAGGAATTTAAGGCCAGCCTTCATCTATCATCGCCATAAAGAACTCAGGCCCTATTTTCACTTTTGAACTGCGCTGTATTTGGATTGTGTCCTCCCTTATACCTGTAGCCTCGTTGCTTTCAAGACAAGATTGTTTTTGCTGGCCTGGTTTTGATAGCAGTGTGAAGATGGGTGTGTTTCTCTGACTAGCTGCAGGTGCAGTAGTACTCGCATTTGAGTCTTTAGAACTCTAACAAGCAAAGATGAAGGGAAATGGGATTTTTTTTTTTTCTCCACAAAGGAGCTTGTGTTCTGTGTCTGCTGCAAGACTGCTTAATGTCTTTTGGAATTAGCTTTTACGGCTGGCACTGGTAAGAATTTTCTTAGCTGCTGAATGTGTTTGGAATTGGCGTTTGATTTCAGCCCTATCTGTTGAACGAATGAAGTGAATGTTGGCTTAGGAGAAAATATAGGAGAGGGAAATAAATTTATGTAATAAGAACAAGACAATACTGAACATGAATTCCTGCATTTTAACTAATTACAGGAGGGTTAAAGGATTGACAGCATCTATTTTTCTTCTGATAAGGTAGAAGTGAAGAGGCCTTATCTCCTCATGGGAAAAACCATTGGACTCTCTTATAAGAAGTTTCTCTCTGCATGGGGTTCTTGAGGGAGAGTATAGAGGAAGACCGACGTGCCAAGTCCTGCCCTGCATCCCCTACTGTGTGTAAGCACTAGTAAGTCAGTAGTGAAAGGCAGAATGGTTCTGCATGCTGGGAAAGGATGTGCATGTTTAATGTGTGATTCCTTGAATGTGGAAAAGGCTTCACTTGCCTGTTCTGAAAAAAAAAATCCGTATCCATTCAGTTGGGTGAAGGTGCAGGTGTCTTTGCAGACCTGCTGCTAATCAGCATTGCCTCAATTTAATGTATTATAAATGTGTCTGTGGGAAGAGTTTCTCCATTGTGTCTGTGAAGGGTTCTGTGTACACCTAGAACAGATGTTCTAGACATGAAGAAGTAGTCTAGGCTTTGGTGCAACATTCCAAAGGGCTGGTAGAGGTAGTAGCTTCAATATCTATAAGGCTCCAGCATTAAGAGTCTTGGACTTGATGCTGTTATCATTCCTTGACATTTGGCTACAGACTTTCTCTGTCATTCGTGTAAATGCTGTCAGATTCAGGTCCCTAGATATTACACCTCTGCTCAGAAGCAAAGTCACTTCGACATTGTACTGCTCACAACATGTTATCACCCCTCAGTCTTCCTTCTACAGAATTAGAAATACTAGAATATTTTTCAGAAGCGTGCACTGTCCTAGGCCTGGATTTCAGTGCAGAAACTCTTTTTTGCAGTGAGATAAGAGATTGTAATACAACTATGCTGTTCATGTAAAATTATGCTTTGAACCATTGCAGTTTTGTTGCGGGTCTATTGTTAGTGTCATTAGAACTGGGATCTTGAGGTAATGCTTCCAAAGATCCTTTGTACGTATATGGAACCTGGAAGCCATGCTATTATGTGCAGCATATATATACTCACAAACGTATGGAGATTTTGGCAAATAGACTTACGGAAGGAGCACTACACTAAGACTACTGACATGTGGTTTCCTTTCCTGATGATCACAGACTACTAGTGTGACCTTGGTTAGCCTGCAGAAAGTAATTATTTTGTGTATTTGACAGTTACTTTTACTCTTAGCCAATTCAGGGGCTGGTTAAAACAACTATCTCAGCTGCATGATGCTGTACATAACTTAGTCAAGTTCTAACAGTGTAGGCCAGCACCTTCTTACCCTTTGCAAGCAACAACTCCAACATTATTGATCTACTGTCTGGCTATCATTCCCAGGGACTAGGTAAAATTCAGTAGTGGGCACTATGTAGCTCCTGGCCAGATTGGTAGCCATCATTCTTGCAAAATGTCATGCTCTTATAAAAGTCTTCTAAACTGTCTCTGTTTAAAGTTGTGGGATCTTAATAGCTTACAATGCTTTAGTGCAGAAACAACTCTAATCCTTAGCACTGAGTGTGAAGAGTACAATAAATACTTCCTGAACCTCAGTTTCCTGCAGAACACAGGCAATGATTATCTTTCTTTTCCTAGGGAGACTGTGAATTCTTCAGGAGAAAAGAGTGTTTAAAGTGGTATTTTAAGGGGGGTTAGTTCTCGGGTGTGAACCCTCAATATGAACTGAGACTGAGGTGTTAAGGGAAATGAAGAGTGAAGTGATTTTGCACTTGTCTTCACGGTTAGAGGATGTCTTATAAGTGCACTAAATGGGCCAAAGTAGTTCCTAGATGATGTATTCCTGCTAGATTGACAAGGCTTCTGGTTCTGTAAAGCACTTTATGATCGCTGGAAAGAGACTGCAGTAGAAATGCAGAGAATTGGTACTGTCCGTGTGTGGTAATGCAATTATGGCTTTTTTCCTAGCCTATCCTATGCTATCACAGGCAAAGCATCTTAACCCATATTTTGCATGTATCCTCAAATATATTCTCAGATAGGCCCAGATGCAGCCTCTCTAAGAGAAGGTACTTAACCGCATCTGTTAAGGGGACAGATACGTGATTTTCTTCCTTAGTCGGTGAAGGACAACAATCATCTCAGGACAATAGTCATCTCGGGCAGCAACTAAAATTTTACGTAGTTTGAATTGTTCCCTAGAGGTTTCTGTCTCCGCATGTGTGGAGAGATTAGCTAGAGGGATCCAGGATGACTGTAGACCTCATCAAGTGCCTCAAGTGTGCAGTGTTGTTCTAGACCTGTCATGAAATATCTACCCAGTAGGTTTCATGTCAAAACTGGACGGGTGGCAGTCACTTTCTCTTTAGATAACTATTGATGCTGCTATGTTGGCTGAAATGAAGTTGTGGGGTTTGTTTCCTGAATGCTGTAAAATGGAAAAGGCCTTATTGCTGTTGGGACAGAGGTTACTGTGCCTTAATGCTGGGTTCAGATGGGTGTGGGTGTGTGGCTCCACCTCTCTGCTACCCTTCCATCCTTGCCTGGCTGCATGAGCTACATGCTCATGACTGTAATGACAGTCATAAAGGACTGTATCTGGCACAGTAAGGATTATTTTGGTTGAGATTAAAGAGTAGTAATGTAAAGGGAAACAGACCACCTAAGAAGAGAGTTTATTTTCTGTACAAACACAAAAACTGGGAGTCAGCTTTCCTGGCTTCTGTTTGGAGTCAGTCCCCTGTTTTACATGGCTCATAAAATTGAAAAACTCACTGACTTTCTCTACTTTTCCAATTTTTTTTTGACTAGTAGGTATTACGTATGTGCTCATTGTATTGAAAGTGGAGTGATTCAGCATCATCATACTCTTAGTATACCTGCAAGACCCACTGGTACCTTTTCTCTGGTTTGCATTCAGCCGTTCCTTCCTGCCCAGAAGGAAATGTTAGGCACACGTGAGAGTTGTGATGGGCCTGTTTCTCTGGCTGGGATGGACTTTAGCTAGTTTCTCAGTTAAATTGGTTTATCAAATCACTGTGACTCCATTTGAATAGAGTAGGAGCCCGGTTTAGATGCAGCTGGGGCAAAGGCAGCTTATGCATCTGAGGGAGGTCACAGTTTTGCCAATTGTGTTTCATTGTTTTGGCAACTGTTAGTTGAATAGGAATCCGAAAAGCATGCCCCTTTAGAAGCAAAACATGGAGAGACTCGTGGCTCTATCTTGCATAGTAATTTCAAACAAAGTTTTGGATACATAGAGAAGATAAGAGACACATCTCAAGATCGTCTATGTACGTGTGCATGTATTGTGCATGTGCAACAGAGCAGTACTGGGACAATGTGAACTGAAAAAGACCGGCACAGTAAATAGCTTTTGTTGAGATTTTAACCTTCAAATGCAAATAAGAGGGAGGTATAGTGGGAAGGGCAAAAGAAGTGATTGAACAGTAAACATGAGTGATGGTTACAGGATAAATAATATTATTAACTTACATTTTATTACTGTAGCTTCTGTGATAGCAGAGGGCACTTTTTAGAGACATACAAGTAATAATAGCCCAGAGAAAAGCACATGGTCCATCAAAACCTTGCCTCTGGCAACAGAAAATACAAATCACCAGGTATGGTAGCTCATCATCTTATGCACAATTATCTCTCTTATGACTACATGGCTACATTCGCTCCCTGCTCCAAACATGTCCAGCTCCCTCTTGAACTGATGTTCACAGCTAACACCTATTATTGACTTCAGCAAAGCTCATTTTATTCTTTGCAATGACAGTACTTTGCAGAGGGATATTCTGTCTGAATTCCTTGTAGTGCTTTTTGGAGTTGTTCCCTTGTCAATGTCAGTCTTTGTGGCCTCTTGTTTTGATTGATAAACTTCCAGAGACTTACTTGGCAGTAATGGATTCTTTGACTAACGCAATCCACTACATTTCTAAAGATCTTCTCTTCTGTTTCTTCTCCTCTCTAAGCCAGTGTATGTTGAGTCTTCATGTACAGTTTTTCTACAAAACCACAGATTATAAAAAGCTTTAAAAATGCTGGCTGAGTAGTATTCTTCTAATTTAATGTGGATTTTGTTGTGCATTTAATACAAAAATGTGCTCTAATCAGTCCGTCCAATTACAGCAAAGCATGAATGGTGGTAATGTTTTGAACTTCCAGATGAAAGAGGAAGAATAAGCTAAATGCAATATTATTCTGTTGAAAATGCCTTTGAATTTCTTACTTCAGTAGCCCTTCTTACTGCTTATTTTTACCTAAGGGGAATGTTGCACCTGCCAAAATACAGGTGGTAACATGGTGTTCTACTTTAGCTGATGGAGATTTGTTGCTAACCTGATATCAGTAACGGAAGGCTCATTGTCTGTATGAGAAGAGAGTAGTTTTGCTAGAAACAATATGAATATGTGTTAGAAGACATGGGCCAATTCTGTACTTGCTAACCCAAATTCACTGACACTGGTGTCTCTTCTATTTCAGCAGCAGGATTCTGATGGCAAATGCTTTACGGACTACTCTTGATTGTCTTTTGGTGTGTTCAGCTGTGTAATATAAATTTCAGTACTACAGATACAAATATGTGGTACTATTAGTACTATTTAGTACCATCATTATTTAGTACTAATACTAATGCCAGGCCTAACTAGTACTAAATTCTGGGTGCTAATGCTGCTTGCTGATATGAGGTAATGACAGTACTAAATATACTATAGATTATATCATTTATTGATACTATTTAGTATTAAAATTAGTTCTTTGGATAGATTCAGCTTCAGACTAGACTCTTCAAAGTCTATCACACTTACTCTTTTCTATGTGTAAATCTAGGCTGATCCTATAAATCCTTACATTTGGTTCTGCTTCAAAAAGAAATTTACCATAGATCTCATCCAATATTGTTGGTTTGATTAAATGATATTGTCTTTGACTCTATGACTTCAAATTTTGAAGTCAAAACACTAGCTGAAGACTATAATGTAATAACCATACCGTGGGACAGACTTTATCTGTATTTTAAAACTAGCACTTTTTTCTTTCTTGTTTCTTTTTATGTCTTACAAATCCTTCTCTCTCATGACTTAAATAAACCAAACCGTTCCCTGCACTTTCTTGCAACAATAAATGATTTGTTTTAATAGCTTTCATTTTCTTGTTTAGTGAAAGACCCTTGGCATAACAGATAGCAAATGATTTCAATAATGAAAATGTTTTAAGTTCAAGGTGAGCTAATTCAACTTACTTTGTATTTGCTGAGGAGCAAGAGGACATACACAAGGGAGCAAGCTATTGTAAATCAGTGGCTGTGTGGTAACTGGGCTCTCTATACTCTTACCCTGTCATAAATGCAAGGTAGTTTACTCTGAATTGAAAGATGAGGAAGTGTCCTCACCATTACCGTGAGAATATACGCTGATAATTGCCCCAGAGCAGCTGATATGTGGCAGCTGCTTCCCTGTGTATACTGCATCTTGTGATATATGTGAGATAATTTGAGGGAGTTTATCCCTAATAGGTGACTCCAGGATGATTACTCCTTACAGCGTGAGAAAGTGTTGTATTAGATTTGAGGAAACGGAGCTTCTTCATTGGCTAGTTTTTATTTGCAATGGGTGGTATGTCACTCAAATCACAGTGCTGTATTACACCTTCCCTCTTGCTGAATTTCTAAATTGCAGGTGACACTAGTTCTTGTGAGAATTTCTGGATGAAAAATCTTAATGCTGAAATTTTTGCACATTCGGAACTTATGATTGTTTTTATGAGTGCGCATTTCTAGTCCAGGGCTTAGTTGATAAAGACTCCTGTGGCTTTAAAAAAACAATAAAGAACCAAATACCATGAAAATACTTGCCACACAGGTTTTCAATGACAGATCCCAGATACAAGACAGAAAATAATCTGTTATCAGAATCCAGTCTTCCAATGATTAGTATGTGTTAACTCTGACTCTAATACTTTAAATGGCATACTGTTTCCCCATTTATTCATGTATTACCTCTGAGCCTTTCTGTTAATAAATGTAATGCTGTGTTTTTTGGCTACTGTCTTTATTTTAACAGATGTTCTTAAATGTTGTGAAAATAAATGAAATTCCTGTGAAAGCATATCATAATTCTCTCTTTTAAAAGCACATAGAGAGTTTCAAAACATAAGATTTTAAATGCATTTTCTAAAAATTTGTATACGGCTGAAATGTTTCCAATGAATGGAAACCTCTGAAGAAAATGAAAAAAGAAATTGGCGAACTATCTTTTCCCCCTTTTCTTTCCTAGCAGTTTACTCTCTTTACATAGGTTGCTTCATTGCTTCTTGCAAAGTCTCTCCAGTCGCATTCTCTTCCTCAGTGCCATAAAAAGGTTTTGTGTTCCTGCTCAGAGTTGATTGTCTTCCACTGGTGGGTGAAGAGAGCCGTGTAAGTCTCTTATCTGTTTTAGGCATTGTAAATCATTGTAATGTACTTAGATTCTCAAGATGAGAAACAGTATCGAAACACAAAGCATTATTTAGTTCAAGTTCTGTGAACTATTTTATGTTTTTGTCCTTCACAGAAGTTCAGGGCTCAGGAAGTGCATTATAAAGAAAGATAAAAGAATTCTGTTGTACGGAGCCTAAGGAAACAAATGTATGTTTTATTACATATGAAATCAATAAAAAAAATATTGTCTTTAGAAATGCAGATAAATATATTGCACTGCTAATAGGCTATGTTTTGTGGAAAACTATATTGTAGTTTGGGAGATTCTCTCTTTGAAGTCATCTGATAAAGGATTTTAATTGAGATTATTTCAATATGCAAATATGGTCTGGCCATTACACATCATTAATGCTTAGGCTTAGTGTCAATATTCCAGTCTAAAGGCTGGTTTTCTGCATGCTTCCAGTCTGCGCAGAGAGAGCTTATCATGGGCAATTATCTTACCCAAATAAAATCTGAAAATGGGAAAGTTAAATAAATAAAAGAACATTCAGACGGAATCACAGTAATGTGCTTCTTGGTTAACATCAGCTCTGACTTTCAGACAGCTGTATTTGTTAATATGCTTGTCCTTTTCTTATGCATCGAGCTGAGTGGATCTTCATGTGTTCTGCAATGATATATGCCTAATCATATATTTTCTATCTAACAAATAAGCCATGGAGATAACAAAGGCAGGATTGCTATAGAAAACTATAATCTTAAGAAAACACAAACTTGATTTTTGGTCTTGATCAGAAATGGACCCACAGAAGAAAAAAGTGATTAACCAAACTTGCTCTGGAATAATTGACATGCTATGGATTCAAGATAACGTAAGGGTTAACAGGTTTAGAAATCAAGCTCTGTCCTTTCCATAAAAATACAAAATTACATACAGATTTTTTTTTTTGGAGATGCTAAAAAACAACAAAAAAGGCATCCAACTCCCAAAGACAGTTGAAAGGAGTGAGATGCCAAACTTGCAGTTGCACTGCTTGAAAATCTCCTTTACTGTGGCAGAGTTCACTTATACAACATTGGGAATTTAACTCATGGTATTCTTTCTCCCAGCATGTCCTTAAACTGGCTGCAATGAGAAAATCCAATTCTGAGAAATTAGAGCTGTTGCAAAAAAAATGTTCCAAGTTGTGTGTCTCACTCTGTTTGGAAGCTGAATATAGCACTTGTAACATTCATAACCAAGCCCATCCTGTGACTTTTAGGTTACGGTGACTAATTTTAATGTCGATACATTTATTCAAAGAACAGTCTAAATAAAGGTTTAGTGTCGATCACATTTACAAACACTACAGTTTGAAATAATTAAAACAAACAGATAAAAAAAATACCTGCTAGTTAATTCCACTTATACATGTATTTATTATTATGCAAATTAGGGAAAAACCTTTTCAAATGGTGTCATCTCATCCCTTGGCAGCATTTACAATATCTGTATTCAAGCTAGTTCCCTCTGGCTGCCTCGGCAATGGGCTGGAAATCAGGAGGGCCACTTCACTCCCTGTTTTTGCTCACTCATCTTTAGTCAAGACACTTGGTCCCTTGGTGCCTCTGTGTCATAATTTGAAAAATGAGAAATAACCTCCCTTGTAAAATATTGTAAGATGTATTAATAACAGTCACCAATATTCTCTGGTGCTTTCCGAACTGTTTTTTCCTTCTGCCAGTGATTCAACTAGATTGAGATAAGACACCCATACCTTACAGTCTCTGCAAAGTGTCCAGCTTGAGTGAATGTGTCCCACACTTGAAAGTGAATGGCACTTGACTCTGCAGTGGAGTTTTGTCATGTGGGTACACAAAGAGGTTTGCAGGAATGAGTTGGCCACAGTCTAAGGCCTGGCCAGGATTCGTAGCCAGCCTCTTTGACAGATTTGTTCAGTTAGTAAGGACCACATTTCCTCAACTTCTCCTGTGAAGCAGATCTTTCTGTCCTTCCTCCACATATGCTCTCCTTATAATCTCTGTCCTGACTCTATCAGCTGCCATCTTTTTCCACTCCTATCTGTATTTTTTTTCCTGCCGTTCTTCCGTGGATTCTTTCAGAGATGCTGGTTGACATGTCTGCACTGCTTCTCCTCTCTTGTATATGAAAATTTAGTCCAATTTAATCTGAGAGTGCGTTTCAAAACATAGAAACTTATCAGAGTGCTTTCCAGGTGGATTGTGGGAGAAGGAAGGAAGAATCTTGTGACAGTGAGGAGTCACTGGGTAGAGATTTGGGGAGTTTAAGCAACACTGCTTTCTTTGAGTGGTTATAATGAACAATCCTGCTGGACACAAACATGTTTGTACATGATTTTGAGTATCTGAACCAGTATTTGCATCAGTTTGCCCCTGATTTTTTTCCCATGTGACCCCCAGCAGACAGATCAACTAGTGACAGATTCTGCAGAATTCTGAGCATCAAGCTGCAATTCAGCAGCCTATGCAGATGCCCTAACCGTACTATCCATTGTGATCAGTGGTTGATATGTAAAATCATATGGTCATCTGCTGCTTAGGCAGTTGTGGGTGGGAACACACGTCCTTGGCTGTGGAAAAGAATATTTCACAGTCATGCTTGCTTGATGGACAGTCTAGAATAAAATAGGCTGAAACTGAATGTTTACCTCAAATATCCATGTAGCAGCTCCGGGAACTATCTTCCCATTTCCTTAGGATCATGGGGATCATAATTTTACCATAATTGTGGTGCTAGCAGGGGGTTACATTAACTAATTAAAACTAGCTCAGTTATGTCTACAGAACACCAAGGCTAAGGTGATACTTGATCAGTTTTGTCATGATGTACTGCACAACAACATGGTGTGCCCAGGGACCATATACATGCAAGACTTTTAAAATACCAACACAGTTTCTGAAAGATCTCTAACCTGTCACGGTTTCTTCTTATGTTTTATGAGACCAGTTTGAAAACTCCTCCGGACTTAATGAAAATTTTGTGCAGATGAAAATCTAGAGAGGACATCCCATTTCAGTATTTAGCAAGAAAGGATGCATTTCCAATTCTATTTTGAAATAAATCTTGGCTTAACTTTTCTTATTATATATGAGGTACACCTACACATGTGATAGGGGGGTCCAGGAGAGATGGACGATATTCAAGCACTTCCTCCTCCAGGCTCAAGATCCGTGCATCCCTAAGAGTAAGAAACTGAGCAGAGGCAGGAGTCCTGCAGGGACAAGTAAGGAGTTTCTGGAAAGAATCAACTGTAAGAAAGAAGTTTACAAAGGGTCGAAAAAGGGACTGGCCACTTGGGAGAAATATAACAATGCTGCCAGAGTATGCAGAGATGAAACGAGGAAAATTAAGGCCTACTTGGAATTAAATCTGGCAAGGGATGTCAAGGACAACAAGAAGGGCTTCTTCAAATAGATCAGCAGCAAAAGATTAGGGAAAATGTGGGACTGCTACTGAATGAGGTGGATGTCCTGGTGACAGATTATGCAGAGAAAGCGGTGTTACTGAATACCTTCTTTGTTTCAGGCTTTGATGCTAAGACTGACCCTCAGGAATTCCAGACCCTGCAGGAAAGAGAGGAAGTCTGGAGAAAGGAAGATTGTCCCTTTGTGGAGTAGGATTGGGTTAGATATCATCTAGACAAACTGGACACTCAGAAATCTACGGGCCCTGATGGGATGCACACATGAGTGCTGAGGGAGCAGGCAAATGGCATTGCTAAGCTGCTCTCTGTCATCTTTGAAAAATCGTGAAGAACAGGAGATTTGCCTGAGGACAGGAGAAAAGCTAGTATCACTTCAGTCTTCAAAAAGGGCAAGAAGAATGACCCAGGAATCTATAGACCAGTCAGCCTCACCTCCATCTCCAGAAAGGTGATAGAACACCTTATCCTGGATGTCATCTCCAAGTACCTGGAAGAAAAGGTTATTGGGAGTGGTCAACATGGATTCACCAAGGGCAAATCATGCTCAAGCAATCTGATAGTCTTCTATGATGCCGTGACTGGCTGGGTAGATGAGGGAAGACTTGTGGGTGTTGTCTACCTTGACTTTAACAAGGCTTTTCACACTGTCTCCCACTGAATCCTCATAGGTAAGCTTGGAAAGTGTGGGTTAGGTGGATGGACAGTGTACATTGAAACACAGAAAGTTGCACCTCAAAATGAGGAAAAACTTCATTACTGTGAGGGTGACAGAGCACTGGAACAGGTTCCCCAGGGAGATTGTGGGCTCTTCTTCTCCAGAGATATTGAAAACTCAACTGGACACACTCTGGTGCAACCTGCTCTAGGTGAATGTACTTTGGCAGGGGCTTGGACTAGATATTCTCCAGACATCCCCTCTAACCCCTACCATTCTGTGAATCTTTGAGAATATTCATTCAGGAAGAAAAGTTTTTGCACTTTCCCTAAAAATCTAATTATAAATTTTGGAAGAATGTGTGGTTCCTGTAGTAGAAAAGAGGTTTGTGTACTGGAATGAGACTGGAAGCGAGGACTTCTTGCCTTGGCATAGAGACCCGCAACAATCCAATTCAGGTCAAAGAGGAAAGGAGAGAGAGAAGAATAAGGAAGAGGCAAGAAAGAAAACAAGAATCAAAGAACTGGGGTTGAGGAGGGACTAGGGCAAGGAGGGAACATACACTGATGAAGAGCAGAGAAAGGGGAAAAGGAATAAGGGGAGAGAAAGGATAAGAAAGCAATGGGGGGAAAATAGAAAAAGTACAGAGGGCAGAGAGCAAAAAAGAAGAACTTAGAGACAGAAGGAAAAGCTGCAGGGAAGAGAGTTTATTAGAGAAAAAAATCGCAGCTTGCTGAAATATGGTTAGCATAGAAGATTTTTATTTTATACCCTGCTGCCTAGGCTCTGATGATTCCTAGGCTGAAGGTATATGACACTGGTAGATAACATACGGGCAGCTTCTGTGCTCTTCTGAAAAGCTTTTTGTGTCCCTGACAACTTGTTCTAATTGCACAAGTTCAAACACTTCAGATGTTCTGTGTGGCTGCAAGCACTTTAGAAAAGGTTGATGTAGAAAAGCCATCTCTCTGTAGTATCATCTGTGGACTGACTTTTCTTCACAAGTGCTTATGTTGATAGTTTAACTTCATTAATCCAAGCACAGAGTGAACATTATAAATACCTTGAATTAAAAAAATAAAGATTGAAGGAAATTTATGGGGAAAATGAAGATTGCCTCTTAAATTTCAGTAGGACTTCTTCTATCTTTTCCTAAACTAATAAATGTTTATTCAAACACTTCCTTCTGTCTGCCACCAGCACACCTAGGTTCTTTATCCAAACCTAGCTCAGCCACATCAGCTGCTGACTTAACTTTTAATGAGTAAGAGAAAATACTTTGAACCTTCAAAGCCCTGGAGAGTACATGAAGCACTATGATGTGACCAGGAAAAGAATAGTATATCTCACCTGGGACCTCATTTGAGGTCCTCTTGGGAACTGATCATGGAAATGGCAGGACCGACTGGAGCTGAAAGAGCAGCATAATGGGAAACAAAAAAGAGGGTTAGCAAACAGCAATGGGGCTGGAAGATTTTAAGGCTCCTTTCAGTGCGTAGGGGAAGAGTTGAATGAACAAAGGCACTGTGGAGGTAGGAGTTGTACAGAACAAGAAAGCAAAGGTTGAGCTTGAGGTGAAATGTTCCAAGAAAAAGGACAAGCATTTAAAGGAGAAAGTGGAGAAAGTGCATAGGAAATGAAGTAAGGGATTAGGACTTTGAGTCACTTTAACACTGTAAACTGTGTCTATTGTACTGGTTTGCATCACCTGAAGTTAAAGCCTGGAAGGACACGCTCTGCTTGTTGTGCACAGAAGTGTGAGACGACAACCACAGACACTCTTAAGAAGAATAGCTATGACACGTCTTTGCACTTAGCTCTTTGGGCAATCTTAAGAGGAAGACAATTCAAATATATTATAATGCAAAAGAAATACAGGTAGTCAGGGAACGGAGGTCAGGGAAAGTATGGTATTTGTTTCCACTTTTTTCAACCACAACCAATTTTCAGGCAAGATGGAAACAAAAGCATCTTAGTCAGCTAAGGTAGGGTAAGAATATCTCTTCATAAAACATTCTGTAAGCTGTGAGGCTGTAGAAGCAGCACACATGTTGCACCTAATCTGTTGTATGCTTGGCTATGCAACCCAACTTGCAGACCTATATGTGTAGTGTTCACACAATGCCACTCAGATGGAAGAACTACTGCTAAAGACACCCTTTGCTGCTCCCAGTTATATTGCCATTGGATGTGGTAGAAAGCTATCCTGGACATGTAATTCACATTTGGACTAGGCAACATATTGACTATCTGATCTCTGCTCTGGTAGAGAACTGGATTTGTATGGCATAAGAATCGTAACATTGGAAAATGCATTGACTTGGAAATAAGCCAGAAAAGACCCAATTCCTTGAGTATGCTGAAAGACCCTGCCCCCAATATTGCAATCATGGTAGCACAGAGGATACCTGTCACATTACTGGGATCTTGGCCCAAAGAGTCAACCAAGGCTTCTTGCTGGGAGAGGGGACAAAGCATGTCCAGGGAGATGAAATGAATGTTATGATTTTCCTTTCAGTGAAACTAGATTCCCTTCCTCTTAAACGCCTACTAAAATGCTCTTTATCTGACACACCAGCGCAGGAAGGCAGGCTATTCATATGTCGTAGGCTGGTGGTGATGAGGGTGGCTGGAGAGGGAGATGGGCCTGTAAAAGTTAATCTATAGTTTAAACAGCCCCAGCTACTCATAAAATCAGAAGATGATAAGAGCAAGATTTCTTCCACCTGCTCACATATGTCATGAAAGGCACTACAAAGGAAACATCAGCATTATGTTCTGATAGAGTGCAGTAGTTGGCAGATGTTTGTTAATTACAAGAATTCAGGTAATGAAAGAGTACCCAGGGTTCACAAGAGATGCCACGTTTGCACATGCCAGCGCACATGTGCATCCTCTGTCACATCCCCCATTCACCAAACAGCACCTGTTCACCCAATTGCTCTCAGGCCATGGTCAGCGTAGAGGAAAAAAAAATATGCAAAACCAGACTTGAGGCAAGTGTCCGTTCAAAGAAACCCTGAATTATAGTTAAGTGTGAACTAACTCACTGATGGCCCTGCTCATCTGAGGAGTGGACAGCCAGGGGACCTGTTGGTTCTTCTAAAAACATGAGAACCTTGCATTGCTCAGTGATGCACTGCAGGAACTGAGGCCATGTCTGTAGTCTACACTCAGACCTTGAAGTAGGAGAACAGCTTATTATGATTGTAGGTCAGAGCTGGTTTAGATGATTGTTCTCTCCTGAAACCTGTACAGAAAAGGGCAATCAGACATACCATGTCAACAATGGTGTGAAAAGTGATATCCCCGCATATGTTTTCCTATACACTACTTTTCAACTGAAAAAAAGTAAGAAAGGCAAAGCCCTACCTAAGAAAACCTCATTATGTAAAGAACAAAAGAACAAAATCTGTGTTCAAGTTCTGTGTGGGCAAAGCAGTAGAGCCTTCTGGCTCTGCCTTCAGGTGCCATGGCTTTTGGGATCTGGGGTAATAAAACTGACACTTGTCAGATAGCTGAGTTAGAAGAACTTCAGTCTTTGTGTTTTAAGTAGGAATCATCTTTGCAATGATGAGCAGTGCTTCTCCACAGACACTAAAAAAAGTCTAAAGCAAGGTTTCAGAGAGGTAATTCTGAGTGCAGAGGGCACCTGGAAGTGCCCAACTCAAATAGCAGGCGCTTATCCCCTTGAAGTGAAGAAATATGAGTTATCTTATTCTTGGTTGCTTATTATTTATTTATTTATTTTGTCCCAATTTGAGATACACAGTAAGAAGAATCAGAAAAAAGCCTCACTGATTCAGTTCAGATAAACTTCCAAGTTTCAGGGACAGACTTGAGATTGGGCAACTTGGGTTAAATCATGTCTCTGCTATAAATCCCTTTGCTATGTTGCTTGGTGTGGCTGTTCTTGGATGCTCTAGTTCCTCACCTGCAATATGGGGCTCATGGCTGTGTCACAGCAATCCTCATAGCTGACTGTGAGATTAGATTTATCACAGAAATTAAGGTGCTTGGAGACCTTTGCTTAGTATTTGCTGAATAGTGTAGATTTATATTGTCTTGAATTTATCTGTTCAATAAAACAGCTATGTAACAAGTGATTCATGGCGTGTCTTGCTTGTAGTTGGTGTAAGCATAGTGTTCTTAGTGGTTTCTTGTCCCTTCTGCTTCAAGTTTCAGCAAAAATCTAGAAATGTGGAGGTGTGTTAACATACTCTGCCCTCGCAGCCTAAGCTAAATATTTATTCTCTCTTGATGATTTTTACCTTAGTCCTAAGAACTCCAGAAAGCAGGTATCTGTGCAAACTCTGCAGGAAAAAAGATTGTTTGTTCATTTCAGACAATTTTATGCGCTTGCGAATTCATCATTCAACTAGACATGAGGGGATTTGTTTTTTTTACCACAAGAGCAGTGAAGACAAAAAATATGTTCAAACTTACTTTTTAAAGAGTAGATGTGGGAAGAAAAATTCAAAATTCAAGGTGGCGTTACTTGTTTTATAGACCTCCAAATTTTCTCTTCAATCAAGTATTTCCCATACTCCTACAGCATGTCTGTAGGACTTCTTCCTATATTCTACCCTGGAATATCTGCATAGCCTAAAATTGATGCTGGTGAAAAAATTCAGAGTGGTTATCAGAGTGTGTGTGTGGGCACTCAAAGGTCGACGTGGGACATCTGAGAACAATTCCTGGGCCAATTTCTCTTGTCTCTACTAAGATCCTGCAGTAGCTTTTGTGACATGAAGATTTAAGAGAACTCTTCTCTGTTCCCCATCACAAATTGTCTGTGCAGTCCTGCAGCAGAGGGGAGAGCTGAATCTCCAACCTCAGTAGAAATGGTTTTGTTCAGTTTGGAGAAGTGGTTTGTGTCAATAAGACACATTATGACTACAGCTAGGGTGGGCAGATTTAGTGTTCTTTTTGATTACTCAAGTGTTGTAATGGTTCTTGAAATATATCTGCAGCCTTTCTTGCCTGGATTATTCTGAGCATTTTTTTTAATTTGAAAACATCTACAACCGTCATATGCAGCATTTAGCATCTTACCTGTCATCTTCACAACAGTTAATCTTACAGCAGAGTAATATATAAGGTTGTACCTCTGAATGGCTTCAACTGATTCTCCACCAGATTCCAGAAACTATATAGCTGAAGAAAATATTTGAAGTTTCAATCCTGACTGTTTTAATGGGTTACTTTTTTACATTTTCAATTATTTTTTATTTCAAAAAGAAATATATTTTCTCTCCTTTTGTATTTTTTTTTCCTTACTTGGTTTGTATAGTCACAGTTTTCCATGTCTGGGGCAAATAATGGAAAAAAAAAACATGCAAAAAGGAACAGATATACACTTATTGTCTAAAGTTTTAGGTTATACAGAACTGAGATCAAAATTAGTCCCTAACTGCGTAGCTGTACCTGAAGATTCATCTAAAATGCTTTGTGTTAGTCTATTACTGGTGTTAGCAATCTTACCTCTATTAATTTTCATGACGTCCCACTGAGAAAAGCACAAGATGTGTACCCCTGTGGGTACACATGTGTACCTGTGGGTACACATGGATGTAGACCGAGGCCTGGAAACAACAGTATCAAAAAATCACACAGAAAGTCTCTAATTTGGTCAGTGAATGAAACTCAAGTCTTCCTAAATATGTGAGCTGTGGAACGAGCTACTAAATTTTGAACACAGAGTTTTGTATTAGTTTTGTGGGTAGCTTTTGAAAGTCCGCATGAAACCATATCCTTGCTGTCCAAGAGCCTTACAATAGGTCAACTCACACAGTTTGTTAGACTTCTAGTCTGTCACCGGGGCTCAGGATTACCCTAAAGCTGAATGAGACCTGAAATTCTTAATATTATTTCATTCAATTAATTCAATCATCCCAAGTGTGCCTGGTGCAGGACATCGCGCGCAAGACAGAAGTGTGTTGATAGTGAATTTACAGCAAGCTGAAGAATACAGCAACATATCTCCTCATGTCAAACCTTGATTATGGATGAACTGTTTGCTCTTATGTCCTTCCTCAGCCATAAGCACTTTCAAAAACAGTTTTCAATTGAATGAGCCTTATAAATTTAGAAGACAAAACCATTCCAAGAGAAGCTATGCATACCATGATGCAGAAAGAATTTCTGCCCTGCTGATGAATAAGGAAGGTAAAAATCTGGTCCTTTTCTCTTCCTACAGCACTCGTGTCAGTCCAAAATGCCGCAGTCCCCATACTGACTTTAGAGAGGCACTGTTCCTTTCTGGTTTGCATCCCTAGTAACTGCTGTACTGCGCGCCACACAGTAATCATTTTTCACGTTGTGCCGTGAGTGGTGCTGGAGGATTTCTGGCAAATCCTGGAAGTGTGTATTGGAAGAGTTCAGACTCTGCAGGCTGCAATGGAAGAAGTTTTGTGTTATCCATTGTTAGGATATACTAATGGTGCTTTTTGCTCCTTAAAGACTTCTTTCCACATTTACCAAACTCATTGTAACATGTGCAGCTGAAACTTTCAAACGTATTTTTATTCATGTGTGTTTAGATTCTTAGGTTTGTGTTGGAATTTGTCTTTGGAGTAGCTACTCCTCGGCCTGTTTCAAAGGTAGGAGTTTGGTAAGCTAGACTGCAGTGTCTCAGAAGGTCTGTAAAGGTCTGGACAGGCTGGAGAAGTGGGTCTGTGGGAACTTCTTGAGGTTCAATGAGGCCAACTGCGAGGCCATATACCTGGGTCAGGGCAATCCACGATTTCAGTACAGGATAGGGGATAATGTGATTGAGAGCTCCCCTGCAGAGAAGGGCTTGGGGGTGTTGGTCAATGAGAAGCTCAACATGAGTCAGCAATGTGCGCTAGCAGCCCAGAAGGCCAACAGCATCCTGGGCTGCATCAAAAGAAGCGTGGCCAGCAGGCTGAAGAAGATGATTCTGCCTCTTTATTTCTCTCTTGTGAGCCCTCATTTGGAGCATTGTGTTCAGTCCTGGAATCCTCAACATAAGAAAGGCATGGAACTGCTGGAACGAGTCCAGAGGAGGGCTACAAAGATGATCAGAGGGCTGGAGCACCTCCTGTACAAGGACAGGCTGAGAGAGTTGGAGTTGTCCAGCCTGGAAAAGTGGAGGCTCCGAGGAGATCTTATAGTGACTTTCCAGTACCTGAAAGGGGCCTACAGCAAACCTGAGGAGGAACTGTTCACAAAGGCTTGTAGTGGTAGGACAAGGGGCAATGGGTATAAACTGGAGAGGGGCTGATTTAGACTAGACATAAGGAAGAATTTCTTCACCATGAGAGTGGTGAGGCACTGGCACAGGTTGCCCAGGGAACCTGTGGATGCCCCATCCCTGGAGGTGTACAAGGTCAGCTTGGATGGGGCCTTGGGCAGCCTGGTCTGGTGGGATGTTCCTGCCCATGGCAGGGGGGTTGGAACTAGATGATCTTTAAGGTCCCTTCCGACTCAAACCTTTCTATGATTGATTCTCTGATTCTCTGATTCTCTGATTCTAAAGAGAATCAGAGAATGTGGATCAGGAAATGAAAAATTTTAAATAAAAGCCCTTTCTGTTTGCTTTTCTTTCTTTTCTACCTCTGACAGGTTACCTCTCAGTCATAAGGGAGAGACTGAGTGTGCTACAACTAATGTGGAGTTTTTGTGGAAAAAAGACAGTCAGTGGTATTTGGAAATGGTTGTCTACTAACCACCCATCAGCAACTGTGTTTTAAAGCTTTCCATAAAAATACTTTAACGCTGAAATGCATGATGTAACTTCTGTCTTCTAAGGTAAGCAGCCATACTTTCTAGGTTCAATGGCTGGCTTTAAAAGTAAAGAGTAAAACTTTATAAGTGTAAGGATTGGCCATTTTCTTCCAAGGCAGATGTCACAATTGCATTTCCCAGGAGCTATTAAACTTCCTTGTCACCTTACTGTAATTTCAATTCTTCACCAGCATGGAGGATCCTCAGTGTAATCAAATGTTTGTCATGAATAGGAGGATCCATGCTCTAAAGGCGTTATGGTTGAATAATGGAAAAGCTTGAGTGAATCACAACTGTTTCCTGTGTCCCACGCTGCCCTACATTGCTATGAACAAGCAGGATGAGGGGTTTAAAAGTTATCCTTAAATTTATGTAATTAAATATAATGGGAGAGAATTTCCAGTTTTCTTAAATTACTTTGACAATCTCAACAACAGGCGTTGTGTTTGTAAAGTTTGTTGGTGTTTGTAAAGTTTTAAAACTAATTCTTTCTTTCCTTTCTTCTTTCCTTTCTTCTTTCCTTTCTTCTTTCCTTCCTTATTTCCTTCCTTCTTCCCTTCCTTATTTTCTTCTTTCCTTCTTTCTTTCCCTCTTTCCTTCTTTCTCTCTTTCTCTCTCTTTCTCTCTTTTTTTCTCTCTTTGTCTCTCTTTCTTTCCTACTCTCTTTCTTCCTCTGTCATGCTCTCTCTTTTTCTCTCTTCTTTCTTTCTCTCTCTCTTTCCCTTCTCTCTCTCTCATTCACTTTTTTTTTTCCAACCCAGTAACTAACAAAATAAATGTTAAAATAGAAATGGGAATTAACAAATGGAATAAGCTGCTGACAAAACATACATAACAGTTGTGGTGTAAACACTCTGCTCAAAAGAACAGATTTTCCATAATATCTGTCAGTTTGCTAGAAGGAAAAAAAATGCTTCACAGAGTAGTATAAATAAATAACAGTGTGATGTGTAACTAATATTTTCTAATTTTCATAGGAGCCACCATCTTGGCAATATTGTGTTGCTTAGGAACTGACAAAAACATGTCCTTTTTCTTTTGTTTTTAATGGTTCCTTTGTGCCCTGATATTTTTCCAAGTTGGCAGCTGTAAGGAAAAACAATGTGATTTGGTTAGATTCAGCCCCTCTCTCTCTCTCAAGTCTGGAACAGAACAGATAAGAACTTGTGTGTCAGAATACAAAGTTTACTCAGCACGAGTCAAAAGCTTTTGATGTTTGCTGTCCAATCTGGCCCGGCATCTTTGAAGTTCTGTTACTCGTGCTATAGCCCCATGAGTAAGAAATTTATCCCTATTAGTTGAAACACTTGATGAATAGGAGCACCCATAGCAAAAGCAGCAAGATACTGGTTTCACAGCTGATGTAGGAATTTTTATTTCTGTTGGTCCAAAACACTGAAAATATTCAATGACATATAAGAAAGAAAATGGAAAGAAAATTCTACAGCGTGGTTTGATATTCTGTTCCTGGAATGTGTATGTTGTTTGTCATTAAATGTAGTTCACAATTTAGTAATTCCAAAGTCTCTGAAATTCTCACTTGGGTCTTCTTTGTATATCTATCTTTGAACTTAAATACTGGTCTTATTTATTAAAAAGAATGAAACTTCTTAAATGCCGTAACTAACATCAACAAGTAACTCTTCTGACACAAAACCTGCATTTCCATTTCCATTCTTTTTGTGGTCAAGAGGTCAAATTCATAGCTGGTGTAAATCAGAAGAGTGCCTTTCCAGTTGGTGAAACTCCGCTGATTTACACTGGCAAAGGATGTGGCCCAGGGAGGCTGAGATGAAGGAAATTGTCCCCAGCAACCCGTCACGGAGCGGGAAGTGGAACCCAGCCCTGAAACTTTGTCATGTGCTTTAACTACAAATTCATAATTAAAGCAGGAAAAGCAGCATGGTTTGTAGTGCAACTCTTATCAGGGTCTTTTGAACTATGTAATGAATTATTAAATTGGCATGGATAAATTCCTTGCACTTGAACAAAATCCAGCGACAGTGTTAAATATTACGGCTGTCAAATATTAAAATTATTTTCCTGTACTATTAGTAGTGTTCTTTGAAGGAACAGAAACTTTGTTCTAGGAAATAAAGCCGTACAGTCAGTATACAGCTAGTGAAGACTCACAATCTCTACCTTTTACTGAATAAACCTTAGACAACGAAACAGAAACTCTCCTCTTTTCGTCCATAATAGGTTCTCAAGGAGACCAGTGTTTGTGAATTTTAAAGGCTATTCTAAAAGGTCAGTTAGATTACATTTTGTAGCCAAGTAAAAACTACACAGACAGAAGGAGTATCACCACCTTTAACTTGAAATCTGCAGTCTCAACAAGTTATAACAAATCCAACTTCTATTTTTATTGTAAATATGCCCTGAGTTAGCTGTTGGGAAGATGAAAGGCTGGTACAAAGGATACAATTGAGTTACAAATTCAAATGCTGCACAATGGAGAGATCCTTTTTTCCTCCGAGGATTTTTTTTTATTAATTTCAAGTACTTAGTGTATGGTATTGAAGTTCTGTGTTTTCTCTCTTTTCCTTCTTTTGTTGCGTTCTCAACTCTATTTCAGGCTTTGCCCCTTATCACTAATCTGTTCACCTGAGAAGGACAGGATACCTGGGAGATGGGTACCAATTCTTTACCATGATAGAAGTGATTGCACACAGATTGACACATGCACATTCTATCCACTAAAGGAAGAAGCTAAATGATGTTATGTGCTGCCCCAGAGATTGATGTATTTTGCCTTAGCGAAATATGTGGAAGCTGTTAATAATACAACTTGGAGTGTTTGGAAGAATTTATCTAGTCTTGAGTTGCTGTAACACTGTCTGGCTTGGAATGTTTTCCAAACATACCCTTTTTTACCTTGGACCTAGAGGAAATAAAAGGAAGCAAAGCTTCTACTAAATCTCAGATATTGTGATTTCTAATATTTCTACGGTTAAAAGAGACATTAACATGTCTACTTGATAGAGTACTAGGTTATTGCCAAGTCTCTTTTTCTCTAAGAAGGAATGAAAAATGTAGAAAAAAGGGTTAACGCAGAGATAGTCGACTATGCTACTGATTTTATGACCTCAGATCTTTTTATAGGAGGACATGGGTACCCCTCCAGCCAGACAGCCTTTGCTCTACATGACCAGAAATGCAGATTTGATTATTTCAAAACAGACAGAGATAGACTAATGTGATATAAAGTTAAGAATGATACAAGTAATATGTCTTAAAAGTGGTTTTCCTTGACCCATTTCCCAGATTTGTAGTTCTCTGCCTAGCCTTTGGGAAGAAGTGAGGAAAGGGCTGCCTGTGCAGATACCACTTCAGTTGTTTTAAAAGTCTCACTGATAGACACCAGAGACCGGTTGAATTCTGTTCTTCAGAGCCATGGTGCTGGTGGGTTTACCACTAAAGGAGAGAAGGGGAATTCCTTGGAAGAGATCCTTGTAAGAAAGGACAGATATACACATAGATAAAAATATACTTCTCTAGCAATGTTTTAATTAAGAATAAGCAATGTGTTTGAATTCAGCAAAGAAGTAGTTTTTCTAAAAATTGATGTATTCTTGCAGAAATGCTCTGTGCCCTTATCAGAGTGAAAAGAAAAAGGTAGCTCATGGGATGCTGTGCTTTTTTTCTTTTTTACTTCCTATAGAATAATACCCATCTCCCAGGATAGTACTATTAGCAAACTTTTCCTTCTACACAAATGGCTGAAAGGTGGTTCTTGAGATACAGACCAGCAAGGGAAAATCAGCATAGCTCCACAAAGCTGATTTACTGCAGTCTTTGTTTTGATCCAATGGATATGGTCAGCAAAATGAACCTTTGCCCAACGGAGGATGTGATTTTTACATTGAAAACACCATGTAATCCTAGAAAGATAAACAGCTGGGAGTTTTTATTTCATGTGCGACATGACTCTTTCATGTTGCTTGGGCAATGGGAAGAAATTTTAGGTCTTTGGTGTAATTGTGAATGAGATTTTTGGATTTAATTCCTATATGTATACAAACTCTGAAATTAAGCATAAAATCTTACTGTGTTCTTAATAATCCACTTTTCTGCAATATAGTTTTGGGCGTTGTACATCCCTGGTGATAATGTCTTTTCCACCTCTATTGCACTGAAAATATCTGTGTTTGGACTGTAGAATAGGAAGCTCTGTGATAAATGCACATTTGTCTCTATATTCTGTGCTATGTAGCAACTGTTGCTGGTGGCTTGCTGCAATGAAATTTGCAAGCACATTGTTTTTGTTCGAGGACATGTGGAGCTCATTGCATGAGAGCAGCTATCATTTCTGGTTCAGCCTTAACCATGGCATTTATGATTTGAAGGTATTATGCTGTATAGTGTTCTTTTATTTCCCAGATTCTCCTTCTAAAGAGAGGAAACTTGTAGGCTGATGTTTTGACAGTAAAGCAAATGTCGATTGCTCTTTTATAAATTCTGACAAGCTACTGTATGTAACATTTATTTAGTGCTCTGTGTGTCTTGCCAGCAACAGTAGCTAAATTTCTTCAGCAAAAATAAAAGTGTTCAATCAATCATATGATCTCGGCAACCTGTATTTATATATCCAGTGTGTCATAACCTAGTGTTGCTTGTCATTTCCTATCTGATCTACAAATATTACAAAAGCAATTTTCTGTCAGACTAAGGCTTGATCACAATTGACCTCAAACACCTAAGCATATTCACTGGAGAACCTCCAAAGCTCCAGGAATATTTACAGGTATTGTTCTCTCCTTGCTGTACCCATCAATATCAAGGAAAATCTACCCGGTGTTTTCCAGTTAGGTTCCTTCCTCCTCCTGACAACCTCACATCACTTGCCTTTTGCCAGTTTCTAAATGTTCTGGAGACAAAAATAATGATATCTTTTGGTCTTCAGCTGGATGGTCTATGCGCTTAGAAAGACACCCACTTTTCTTATCTCCCTCTCACTCTCTTTCCTTTTTCTCTCTCTTTCTAGTTTGGTCTTTGTTATTACAAAATGTATTTCTTTTTTTTTTTGTTGTTTGGAAAGTGTACAATGAAAACAGAATGCCAGCTGCATCTTTGCTGAAAGAGCAGCCTTAGTTAGCACAGTAGCTTCAGAGCACACTGGGAAACTGTTAATGCTGCAACCTCTATGACTGTGAGAATACTGCTCTGTGAGTTGTTTTTTATCAGGAACTCATAGCTGTTGGCTGGATATCTGTGGATTTTTTTGGATTCAAATTTATCCTCCCCCCCTTTTCTCCCCAATACCAGATTTATCTTTGAAGCATACTCACAGACGGTATAAATCATTTCTAAATGTCCTCGGTACAATGCAGTTTCTTAGGAATTCCTTTTCTCTTGTTTTGCAAATGTTTTTTTTCTTCAGCATATTGAAGTGACCTTGGTGTGTCTTACAACACTCAATATCGGAAAGCTTTATAAAACTCATATCTCAGAAGTGTCTGACATTACATTACAAGAGGATCTGTAAACCTCCGTGAGATGACGAATGTCTTTTTTAAACAACAGACCAAGACTTCATTTAAATTAGTAACGTGGAGATTAGAAGAGCTCTCACAGGCTGTGCTGCAGCCATGCCAGGACTCTAGGAATATCAGTCACATGAAAGCTGTTAAGTTTGAGATGGAAATAAATCAAGGAGCCTGTAAAAACTGTCAGCAGGTCAGGGAAGTTTATGAACTCTTGCTGTATCTAACCATAAATCATAAGAATAAGCTAAAACTGAGAAGAAAAATGTCCTCTTTTGTAATCTAATGCTGTCTGTTAAGGCAATAAAACTGAAATGAAATGCATGCATTGCAATTTTTAGTTGATACTTTACATTATTACCAAAGTGAAGGAAGAGTTTCAAAGTTATAAAAGTGAGACAAATGAGAGGTGGGCCTTTGAGGGTTGATGTTTCCAGGCCTGCATCTCCTCTGCCTTCCAGAAACAAAGACTCCTCATCCAGCAAAGCACTTAAGCATGTGTGTAACTGCAGACACTCATGCAGACTTAATAATGGTAACGGCACAGACTCACGTGCTTAAAGTAATGCGAACTGCAGCTCAGAAGATGGGTGCAGGAAGTGCTGTGTAGAAAGTGAAGGATCAGATCAGGGATATATGAGTGAGCTCCAGTCTAAGGAGTGAAGGAAAAAGTGGAGATATGTGCGTGTTTGGGCATCGTAGGCAATAATGCAAATCGTTATTGCTCACAACCAACCATTTGACCTTCCAATTTCTCTCTTTGTTGTCAATTTCAAAACACATACGGCCAAGTCTCTTGCTTTTAAAGTCCTCTAGCTCTAGAAACCAGAACCACTCTCATTGAGCAGAACTGGATTTGTCAAGTTTTAGCCCCTTTGTGCCTTACACCCATAATCTTTCCATCTGAGGAAATATTCTCCACCTTTTTAGAGCCCCATGGACTTCAGTGATACTTTGTATAGGGGTGAGGGTTTATCTCTGGGGATTGGATTGCAGGATGATTGCCATAGACTGAAAATCTTCTTTGCCTGGCATACTGTTGAAAAGCCCTTAAAAATGTTTCTGATCCTATGGACACTATTACACTGGGGATCCATCTCAAAGTATGGTAAATGTTCACAGTACTTTGCAATAGTATGCCAGGCAAGGAAGATTTTACGATCCAAGGCCCTGACCTTGCAAACTGATCCCCACTGACAAATTCTTTACTCTGTCTGGAGTACTACTGAAGTCAATAGACTAGTTGAGGAGTAAAATACTGTCCAGGATTAAGAAAGGAATGGGGAGGAAAAGCTTGATACTATGTGAACAATGACTGAAAGAGAGAGTAGAAACATCTTAGCTTGCAGAAAACAGAAAAGTTTGAAGTCAGGTTTTCTTCCTCTGCTTCTTATCAGGACAATGTACACTGGCTTTTGAATCATCTGGCTTGTACTTGCTTCTGAGAAATTTGAAAGGGCTACATATATGCATTTGTAGAACATATACATAGATTTTACAACTGAGTGTTCAAACTGAGGGTGGCAGAATTCAGTGTGAAAACTGGTCACTGGCAGCGAACACTGTGTTCATAAAGTTTGGAACTGCTCCACCTGAGCAAAGCCATGAACAGCAACTGACTGCTCCTTGTACTGCAAGAGCCGTGTGGTTTTAAAGCAAGGTCCTACCTCTGTGGCTTCCGGAGATAATTACTGGATGAATTCTCCTGACTTCAGATAATATAGCAGGATCTTTATAATACTGCCAATATACTTGTTTGATAAAGAAAGATAAAGGTGGTAGTAGAGAAGGAATGCGCTGGAGTCAGGAAGACCTGAAAATACAGGCTAGAGTTTAAAGCCAGTAATAGATATCACAGGTGTTTCTGACTCAGGAGTGCATTTCTGTTAGTCAGGATGCCTAATTTCAGAGGCTGGTGCATTCTTAAGACCAAAGAAACTTTGGTATCTTATGGTAGTTATGGAAGATTAATGAGCCCAGTGGTCTTCTAGTCCAGCTTCAATGGACAAACTCAGCAATAAACTGGAAGATGGATGTACTCAATGGTGCAGCTGTGCATGCAGTGCCATATGCAGAGACCTGGAGCAAAGTTTAGCACCAGGAGAGCCTCTGCTGCTCACTATGAAATCCTTGATTTGCATAAAAGTTTATAGGGCTAGCTTGAGTTTGTATGTGCTAGTTCAAGGAATAGTAGCCGTGCCTCAGAAAGAAAACTCTGTATTTTGCCTTCACAGGGTAATAAGGTAAGGAAAATCTCTTAACCTGAGAGGGAACTATGCCTATTTGAATTCCAACACCTGTACTTCTGATATTTCTGAACACAGAAAGAACAGTTCCCCATGTGGTCTGTCCCTGATGTGCTGCCCAGCATGCTTCGAGCCAAGCACTGACCTCAGGAAAGGTTAAGTGCTGCCTCTCACCATGGCTGAGAGAAGGGCAACGTGCTGCCAAGTCTTGGGATGGAGAGAGGTTTATATGGTGTCTTCTCTGGGTCCTTGAGGAAGCACTTCTGTGAACAAGCAAGTCCTTTTGCAAAGCTGTGCAACTCGCAGGTTAAACGGGCTCCTCTGATCATCATTCACAGAGCATAGACCTGATAAAGCCAGGATAACGGATAGGAGAGAGGGCCAGGGTATATTATCTAAAAATGTTCACCCAGATATCCTTTTTGCTGATGTACACGGGCTCCTACTCGCCTCTTCCTATACTCATGTTGACCTCCTCGTCTCTCTGAGCGCTCAGCCTGCTGTTTGTGCTCTCTGCTTTAAAACCAGTGAGGGGCCTGATTAACCTCATGTGTGAATTGCCTGGTGAGGACTAATTACTTGTACTTCCTTCTGTAGCACTGAAAAACATGTTTTATACTCACCCTCCAGACACAGACAGGACATCAGGATTGGGAAAAGGCTATAAACCAGCTCTTCATTAGTTTCTCTTCATTGTTACTGGGACAGGACCTTATGGCTTCACTTCCTCTGAGAGGGGGTTACTGAGACAGAACAAAATGCAGGTGCCCAGGTGCCCATGACATAGTTTTCCCCTGCAACCAACCTGAATAGCTTTCAAGAGGAGAGATCAGAGACTCCAGCTTTTGTAATGTCAGCATCCTTGTTAAACATTTAGCAATCTGAATTCAGCTGCCGTAACGCCTCTAGCTTTTTTGTTCAATGGACACAAATCCTTTACCAGACTTGTAATGATATTAAAGATGAATGAAGAACATACAATATTTAATTCCTTGTCTGTGATCTTTAGTGCAGAACAGTTTGATCTGAGTGTTTGCTTATTATACTGAAAGTGGCGGTTTAGTAAATAAGAAGGAAAATTCAATGGGTGAGATTGCAGGGAGATCAGGATGGGTAGTTTCCAACAACCAGCGCAGGATGATCTGGAAAGTTGTGGCTGGAATACAGCTCTTATGTCTTAGAACCGGAGGCAATGAGAGAGTAAATTGGCAATGCGAGATTTCCTAACTTTCCTATGAACAGAAGGACAAGGGAAAAGGTTGTTGCATAAATAATAAGCTTTACTAAAAGATCAGTCAAATGCAGACTCAAGAGACTGGCTATGGTAGCAAACATCTTACCCCACTGAACTGGGTCAGAAGTAAGGGGTTTATTAACTGAAGGCTGTTGAGAAGCAAGTGCGGAACAGATTAATGGTTTGGAGCTCAGCTGGCTGAGAATGGCCAGACACAGAAAGAGACCAAAATTAACCCCAAACTAATGACCAGGGGTAATGTCTGTGTGCAGTGTGGCTGGGAGAGCCATCAGGCATACTAGGGAGCAAATGGATGGCAAAGCGTAAGCAGTCAGCTTCAGTGTATCCTGACACCAACAGTGTACAGGGTAAGTAAAGGGGAGTAGACAGCTCATTTTCATTATGAAAAGTGAGTATCTATTGGATGTCCTCAGGAAACAGGGCCACAAATCAACACTATATGCTGCTTTCATGAGTTTAAAGGGAAGAATGATATTTTGTTGGAACAGTCTGCTGACCGTACAAAACTCCATGCAGTGGGTTGCTTTGGCTGGGTTAGATAAGACTGGGTAGCATGGTGGTAGTGAAAGAGGCTGCAAGTAAAGGCAAATAATTGTATACAGGAAAAAACAAGCTCATAATTAAGTAGCCTGGTATCACCTCCCATGGCGTTGTGAATCCCCTCATTGCTCACTGTGTGCTTGGGGCTATCCCTAGGTTGTGGCAGGCCACTTCCCACCAGTCATTAACTGTATTTTGGCCACAAGGGATTTCTCAGATCACATTCATGAGAAAAGCCAAAGATAGTGGTCTTTAGCTACATACTCTCCCCTATTCCTAAATAGCTTTTTCTAGCAAAGAATATGCACCCACCTGTGTATTTTTTGAACCAAGAAAGAGAAACACTTTAAAATGTCCTACATAAGGTCAGAAGGGGCTGCCTCTCAGCACAGGGATGTTCCTCAATGATGTTTACTCTTCAGATAAGGCAGGGGAGATGATATGAAAGAGTGGAAAGAACTGTTTAACGAGAATGAATGAAAGGATTCAACTTGTCTTCCTTAGGAAGGAGGTAAATAACAGGAAAACACAGGAAAAAAAGCATATAAATTGTAGTGATCATTGCAACAGGATGTTGTTGAGAGCATTAATTCAGTGAGATTAAAGATTAGAATAGGTTCTTATTTGGCTAATGAATCTCCTAAAAATTATATAATAGCTAAAGGCAAAGATTTAAGATGAAATATGCTTTGTCTGACCTGCTGAATACTGATCCGCTATTACAGATTCATTGGTCCAAGCTACTACAAGCAGATGAGCTTCAGATCTAATCCGGCGTGGCAGACAGGATACTTCTCTACCTCCTAGATTCTAAGCTGGAAACACTGTAATAATTCCTGTGTTCCTGTGTTTGAAATGCTTTCACACCTCCACAATATTACTCATTGCCTGATTGTTCCTTCTTTCCTAATGCAGTTTAAAACTGAAACTGCTTTGCATTTCTCCCTAAAAATATATTTTTACAATTTTTTCCTGTTTCTGAAAGGGCAAATCAGTTTAAAGTTAAGTTCTTTTAACAATGGAAAATGTTTAGTTTTCAGTGTGCAAAGGTGTCTTCCGTTACTTCTGATGTCATTTGAATTTAAGTATGTTGAAAAGTCATGACTTTACATTTGAGAAAAGTCTGTTTTGCTTACTGTAATATTTACAGTTTTGAGGAAGATGATTTTTCCCCATCACTTCTGCTGAAAATTCTCTTTCATCCTTACAACATAATTCATTATTCAGTAATTATTAATATAAAAATATACTCGGATTAGCCATCAGCATATAATTGAATTTTTTTTTTTTTTTTTCCTGTTGCAGTAGCTCCTCAGAAGAACGGGTAACAGAAAGGCCAGTAATTGGGATAAAAGGGGAAAGTGTTATCAGTCATTGTTCTTCAGGGCATAATCTGATCACCAGCTGTAGTCAGAAGACATCACTGTCTCTAGTATTTAACAGGACTAAATTTGTCACATTTCGATAAGGAGATGAAGAGGAAGGGTATGTCTTTGTCTAGTGAAGTATTGAAAAAAACATCACTAGCAAACCAATTTTTTTATCTGAACTGCATGTGTGCATACATTAGCTACCGGCCAGCTAACCAATTTCTCCACAACTTTGTTCAAATTCACATTTTCTGAGAGTGACTGAAAAGACGATGCTTAAAGTGAACTCAGGCAGTGAAACAGTCCAAGCATGATAGGAAACCAATCAGTTTGTTGATGTTGGTAAAACTACTGGGAAGTCACTTTTTTGTAAATTTTTGGAAACATAAGCAATATGGAATTTCTGCTTCATGCTCTTCACTGTTGGTTCAGAGAGAAGCTAACTTTCTTCGCAGCAAATTGCGGGCTGCTTCCCTCTTCAGTCAGTAGAAGAGATTTTTCTGCTGGAAAACTTCTCAAAAGAAATTTAAGTGCAGAAAGGGAAGTTTATTGTTTGACTTAAGGTGTGAATTGGATTAATTTTACTTGTAATCAATGGGAATGGTATTATCTCATTTATTTAAATGGGTACCACAATAAAACCCTAACATGGTTAAAACTGAGCTTGAAGTTCTTTTGTCCTATTTTTTTCCCTGAATCAACTTCAACATTTTTCTTTACTCCACCACTTCTTGGGAAGGGTGTAAATAAGAGCCAGTTGGAGGCTCTGTCCACTTCTTGAGCTGAGCCTGAACCCCCTCTGAGTTTTAAAGGAGGGTGGATTGCTGTCCGAGTAACTCATTTCCATGGCAGTGTTAAAATTTATATTGGTAAGTGGGAAATACCAGAAGGCAAAATGTCAAAACCCAGAAAAGGAAAGCATTTTGCTTCCAATGCCAGGCTGATAAGGGTGGGTTTGAACACTGGGCAGAATGAGTGAATGACTGATGGGGCTTAGCGCCGACATGAATGCACTCCTTGGTTCATAGTTTGGTCTCTCATGCCGGACAGTTGCTTCACATCATCTGAACTGGCTTCAGGGCCCAAGAAAGGGAGGTTGATGAAGTAGGGGTAGCTAAAGTTTTGGGGAAGATGTAGCAACTGAGGGTGGTACTTAAATTTCAGCCACTGAAGCCTGAAATGAAAGGGAAGGACGTAGGGAAATAGTTGAGATGAGGGAGCTTGCCTGGGCTGTGAATGCCATGGGAAACAGAAGCCTGTCTGCAATTCAAACGATCAGTACAGATGGATAAGGATGAGTAAAAAGTAACCAAGCATAAGGTATAAAACACTAGGGAAAGAAGAAGACTGGACAGATTACAGAATGAAATTAAGAGTGCGAAAGAGTGATAAGGAAAGCAAAGGCTGAGAATAAAAGGAAGATTGTACAGGAGGTTAAGACAGATAATGAGAAATGTTTCCAGAGTGTGAGGGCCATGAGGTCAGTGAAGGAGAGCATAAGGCCTCTAAGACATTGCAAAGGTAATTTATTGCCAGAAAACATTTCTAAATGTAATGTATGCTGTGGCTTGATACTCACAAAAGGAGGACAGGGGACAGATGCCACAGGCAGACATAAATTTCCCCTGGGAGGAAGAAGAAATATAGGGAAGGGGGGAAGGTGTCAGGCTAACACAGCACTGCCTTGTGACCTTCGAAGACTGGCAAACAGTGTCAGAATGGGATATTAATTGAGAAAAATAATGTCTTATCATTGTGCCAGCTGAAGAGAACTGAAATCAAAACCAGTCTGTCACTTCAAGCCACTACTAGCACATCTGACTTGCTTCTGCGCTGCATCCTGTGGCCTCCCAGGGAATCAATTTGTCTGGAAACTGAACTTAATTTTACTAAATGCAGGTGAAAATATTATAAAATGCTTCTTAAAACAGATAGCTTTAAATTACTCAATTTATATATGTCTTGTTTTCTTGCAGTCCTGAAATAAGGGAAATACTTCACTGTTGTATGGAATATGTTTAAGGTAATGATGACTTCCCATGGTACTGATAACCATGAGGGCTTCAAGCCAAGATTTTTTTACTCACTGAAAAATACTTGTGACTATATGAATGTGTATAGGAATGTTCTCATGACAGGAAAATAAGAAATATACCTTTAAGCCTTAGTCAAATTACTTTTAAAACGTTGCATTTTGCTAGTTTCTTTCCACAGATGTTCCTGGGTATTCATAGAAAAGATCTTTCTTGAAAAAGCCTGGGGCTTGATTCTTAGCTTGTGCAAGTCAGTATTGCTGCAATGGATGGAAAATGGAGTTTCATGCGATACTCTGAGTATCTTTATGTGTCATTTTGCTGTTTCTAAGGCCCTTAAGAAATCTTTGTATGGTCTCCAGAGCTGTTTTCTCAGTCTAGACTTATGAGTCCAGATCCTTTTTTTCTCCTAAAGCCTTTTTCAGCTACTGTCTGACAAGGTACCAGCTCCAGCAGCACAACACAGAATGCAGCAGAGTTAAGAGAGTCACAGATGGCTCCTCTTTTTACCTAGGGTGGTTCAGATGAAAGCAAAAGCCAGTCTGCAGCTGATAAGGAAATAGGAATATTTTTGTGTTCTTCGCTGCAGGTAGGTTGAGTCTCTACCACCAGATCATGTATCCCTTACTTTGGCGAATGTTTCTTTCCATGAGCATTTCTGTTTGCTCCTTGGGGGATGGTGATGCGTGAGAGGTGGTGTGTTGTCACTCATACGAACAAGGGTGATGTGCTGTGTCTCACAAACGGTTATGTGATTAGTGATGTCTGTAACGAGACAGGCTCTAAGTCAGTTGCTTCAGTTGAACATAGCTCATGGTATCCATTCTCAATTTTGGTTACCACTTATTTATTTCATATAGCTTTTAAATTAGAAGCATATTTTCTTGGAGACCTCTATGGGTACAATCAGCCCGAGCATGCTAAGAACATTCTTACAATCTCCTTTTAAAGCCCTGCTTGCTGGTCATGTGGGCAAACAGAGCAACTGGTAGCTTTTTGCTCTTTAATACCAGCTTTTGTGACTCCCAAGTAGATTACAGATAGGCAAGTCTATCCTGATGAATCAGGTGGTGCCAGGTTTTAGGACCAGGCACTGGAACCTGATTGTCTACATGGTTAAATTATTACAGAAAGCTTATATTGTGCCATCTACCACTCTCCAAATAATTCCCTGGCATGGCTGAGGTTAGCACAGCCCAAGTACTCTTCCCAGTAGGTGTTTTGGATGCAGCCACGCTGTTTAGGAGACAGGGAGAGTTTAATGACATAGATGCGGTCTGTTTTGTGCCAGTTGACCTCAGTGCCAGACAACAGTCAGAAGTACCTTTAATTTACCATCAGAGTCAAAGCTTTATCAGTCAGTAAACTGCCTGGCATAACTTGGAGGATGATACAGAGGACCTGACTTTTATTTCGTTCCAGGCTTGCACTAATGTCACTTTATCATTTTCAGAAAAGTCATTCCTGATTTGTTCTGCCACAAGAGAAAGAGGATGTGATTGCAAAGGTAGGTTTCCACAGAAACCCTGCAGAACAGTGTCTAAAACGTGCATATCCCCTTTGGATGGACATCTATAAGAAGGGAGAGGTCTGTATCAGGTCTGAGGTGCCCGACTGCTAGGCCAAGCTGTATACCTGAAGATGTCCCATTGCCAACAGAAAGTTATGTAGCCCATGTTACTTACGCAGACACCAAAATGAGGTGCTGTTGAATCTTACAGTCAGTGGAAAGCCTTGAGCCTGTTTTTTGTCTACTTGCTGCTCCAAAGCTTTGGCACCTCTGAATTTAGCCAAAGCTTATCTCTTTGCTGCTGTAACAGAAGCCTTGGAAACCTGAAAAATGCCAACTTGAATCTTAGCGATTTGGGCCTGCTCCCTAGCATTCTCTGCTAGGGCAGGCAGAGATCTGGGAGAAGAGAACAGCACTCCTGGAAATGGTGGTTGAGCTGAACTACAGAACTTGATCTGCCAAGGATCACTCAAACATGAAGTGTTTCAATGATTCTTAAATAATTTTATTATTACACAAATGAAGCATTTACCATGGAATGGAATTTCCAGTTTTCCAGCTAGAAAATTAAAAACTAAATGCATAACAACCAAATTATGGCTGCTCCTAGGTAGTGCACTAAGCAAGTCACAAAGCAGAAGACAGAGAAGAACAAAGTAGTAAGCACTAGAGCATGCTTGATGAAAAAAAACCTTGCTGAGAACAGTTACCGGTGGGTGGGGAGTGCCTGTTAGTGCAGCAGAGGAAGCAGACCTAGATAGGCTTCCTGACCCTTGTCTACCTTAAAATTTCCTATGTAATCTCCATAGACATCTCCTTCAGCACATATATGCTTTGGCCAGTAGCCTTGAGGTTTATTAACACTATGGAAAGTAATTATTGCCTTGTCCACACTCCTCATGGTAGTTATTGTTTAAGTATTTCCCTTATCCTGGATTGCAGGAAAACAATACATTACATAAATCTACCGACAAACAGTTATGCTGCAGCAGCTCAAGAAGTGCAATATTCTCTCGGCGCTAATTTCAGTAAAACAGCACGTTTTTGTAAATGAGCTAATCCACAGAAAGTGACAGAATGTTACATTGCAGAGGCCTGGCTGAGCTAATGGTACAAAATGAAAGAATGTTTTCACTGCCTGTCCTCTGAGTTCAGCTGGCATAATAAAATACTGTTTTCCTCAGTAGAATATATGCCCTTCTACTTTGCTTCTCTGTCATAATAAGTGACTGGCCTGGAATTAAATGGGTTGTTCCTGGACATGAGATGTTAGTGATGGAAAAGACCTGATAGATCACCCAAGCCATCTCTTTGCCAGTACAATGCTCCTCACCTTGCATTTTGTGATGCTCTTTGTAATTTAGTTTTAAAAGTCTCCAGCAGCCAACCTTCCAGTGCTCTCCTTACAGCTCTTTTGCTCAGCTTCAGAATGTGAACTTGCAAGCAGAGACAGTCGGGTTACTGAGGCTTAATGAATTAGCCCACTATAATTACAAGGAAAAACACATTAACCTGCACCAACAGCAAAATACAGCGCGTGAGCATAAATTACAGCTGATGTTAATAAGAAGAGACCTCCTCAGTACCTCATTTTTTTTCCACAACTGCAGTGGAATAAAAACTCCTAAATAGTTCTGTAATGCTGTCTCAGCTGATGGCTGAGAATTGGAGTAACTTGGCCACTTCTGGTCATTGTAGTTGGAAAGTTCTCACTGATGGCTTCCCTAGTTTCATCTTACAACTCCCATCTATAACCCTGTGTGGCACAGGTAATTATTTTCATTCCTGTATGGTTGATATGTCTGAAATATCTGTAGACTGTAAATAATCTGAGTCATTGCTTCCCCTTGCAGAAAGTTGAAGATCTCTCTGCTTTGCTGTGTTGTGGCAGCCCAGAAAATGTCTCCACATGTCCTCCTTGACAGTCTATGCCCAGCAGTAGCGCCTTGATTCAGGTCTGAGAAAGGATGAAAAACATCACTACTGGCTTGACTGTGGCTTAGAGCCTCTTAAATCAGTGTTTAACAGAAGTTTGAATCATATAATGAATAATAAAGGCAGAAATTGACTTTCATCTGGAAATGTATAAGTCTTTTCACCAAATGCCTCATTGTGTGTCATGAAATCTATACTCCTGCACTCCAAGGTATGCTGTTAGACTCTAAGGTCTGGAGGAGGCTACTGTTGCAGTCTGGTTAAGATGAAAATTCAAAAATAATTAATACAGAATGTATTTAAATGTGAAATAGGTGTGATTGAGTACTCGTCTGGACATAACTAAGTTTGACATAGAAATGAAAATGGCTCAAACACAACCTAGATAAGATGGAAATCTTATTCTCTGTTAGAGAATCTCCAATTAGTCCAATTCATAGAAAGCCACTATTAGGTAGTGCTGGCAAAAAACACACCAGTCAATATTTTATATTATCCACCAGATCTGTCTCTGACTGCAGCTGAAGCACTGAGACACTGCAGCTTTTCCAGAAGGCCACAAGCAGCTTTGCCTGTCTGGGATGCGAGGCTTCTGGAAGATCCCTCTCATCAAATCTTGGATAGAAGTTTCTACATGTCAGTGTTGCTACTCTTGTCTTTTTTTTTTTTCCTTCTCGTTAATGTTATGTAGCTTTGGACTCCAGAGAAAATGACAGAAATATCTCTGGATAAAACTGCTGTAAATGAGAATGAAGCCTGGTCCCTGTATGATTTTAAGGGGCTCATAACTTTAATTGTAAAGCAACATACTCTGGTCAGTCTTAATGAATCTTGATACTAATTTGTATAGGTTTAATTATGTATGTGTCACAAGCTAGCTGTCTCCAGAAGGATGGCTTTGAAAAAGTTGGCATGTTTAGGTTTTTTTTCCCTTGAGGCAACTGAGGATTTTTCCTTTTGTTGTTTAGTTGTAGATTTGCCACCAATCTATCTTGGGCTTCATGTTTTAGTATGTTAGGGGCCTAAAAAACTCTTCTGCCTCTTAAAGATGTCCCTTGATGCATGAAGTGGTTTGACCACTATGGAATTAGTGGCTGCTCCTGCAATCTGTAAGGGACTGCACTGTGTCATTAGCTGGACATTAACTTTTATGTAGACATTTTACTGGGGTTTTTTTTTCACCATTGAGTCTTGGTGTGTTCATTCAAAGCTCCCATGAGCTCAATTTGAGACACTTATAAATAATTGTATTAATAAACTCTGATTTTAGAACTACAACAGTCTAAGGGAAAAAACTCAAATGCCCCATAAACCTTAGAGAGAGGTGATTACTATAGTGGTTGAAGTGATTTAGTATCTATTGTAGAAGCTTCTTTCCTTAAATTAAACTTTGTGTAACTTCAGTTTTCCTGTATTTAGAAGAGCTCTGTAGCCATGATGAAGTCTGTGAAGGTCCTGTGGCAAAGCATGTCACTGTCTGCTGGGATTCAGGGTCTGGCTTTTCTGGATGAGAACTCTTAGCTGTTTCCTATAGTGAACTTGTTGACCCTGAGTGTGTTTTATTATTATTTTATTATCTGTCATATGAGAGGGCTTATGCCAGTGGACTCTTTTAAAGATCAGAAATTGTAAACCAAGCTTCTTATTCCTACAGAAAGGAGCTTATTTAACATTAGGTTCTGAGCAAAGCCAGAGGAATCTGCTAAGGTACCATCAGGGCTTTTAACTCATTCTATCTTGTGTAACAGCTTCATCCTAGTTTCACTGGAGTCACTAATTTGGTTGGAATACTATGGTGAGAAATCTAGTTTTCATTTCTGCGATCCACATATTTTTACATATATCGATCAAATTGAGAGGGCCTGGCCTGAAAGATGTACCCAATGTAAAGAAGACTCCTTATATATTTAATATTGCTGACTATAAAATCTAAGTATTCTTGCCATCACTTGCAACCTGACCTCTGAAAAAAAACCAGTTGCATCATTCGTGACTGCATGAATTTCACGAATCCACTGATAATTATGAAGGTAGTTGCCCAAGGCAACTACTAGTAGAATGACTGGCAGCAGTTTGGGTTTTGGCATCATGGAAGGCTGTTATTGCAAACTCATTTCACATACATAAAAGGTTTTGGGGATAAAGAAGACTCTTCACACTTATTTTCTTAACCTTTTATTTCCTTCAAAAGTCCGTATGTCATTCTATTCCCTTTTCTGTTGTTTCTGGAGGGAAGTGACCAGGGACATCTCAAATGTGCTCTTCATTTTGTGTTGTGAGGTTTTTATCTATCCAATAGCAGTGACGCTGTTGGAACTGGAGTGCTCTAGCATATTCTCTAGTGAAGGACTCTTAACCTCACAACTTGTTCACTTTTGTCAGTTATATCAGCTGGCATAATAAAACATATTAGCTCTTCCTACAAACTCTTATTTATCGAGATACTATTATCAGTTTCATGAACGTTGTGGTGGCTTGTATGGCAGAAACACGAGAGCAATGGAGTGTTTCTGCCCTAAATACTATGGTGGAAGAGGAAACAGAAGCATCACAGGTAAAGCGCATTCTGTAAGGGCACTAGCAGAACTGAGAGTTAAACTTCTGTCAGCTGAATCTCAGTCCACGGCTGAGCCATTGGTATACGTTGCTTTCCAGGAAAACATAGAGTTTGTCAAGCTCTGTTGTTGAACTATCAGGAAATTCACTCTGAAATGAAGAGTATGTACGGGACCTAGAATATTGAGATTAGTTCCCTCCTCACAGTGTGTTTCTGTTTATTTTTCTGTAAAGTTGAATTGTTTTGTCCCTGTGTATTTCAGCAAGTATGAAGAAAATATTGAGTTCAAGGTGACATTTTCATTTTGAAATCTTGTTTTTAAAAGGATCAAACAGCCCTTGCAGTGAAACAAATTCTGATTTCAGATTGAGATGAACCAAATAGTTCTGGTCAGGCCAAAACCATGCTCATTCTGTTTTAGCAGTTGAGATGGGCCTTACTTACAATGCTTTGCTCTTGTGAATGTCTCTTCCCACTCCCTACTCCTGTAGCATTCTAACCACTTCATATCACTTATGTCATCACTTCACACCATTCAGGCAGGAACTTGTAGCGGGAATTGGTAGCGAGATGGAAATTTGAGGGTGTCATCATCCTGGATTGAGATGGCTCTTCTTTAATGGCCTGTGTGAAATGGGTGTGTGGCTCCAGCTCAGTTTCTGCATGTGCCCACACTCTATAAACTGGTTAGCTTTGTGTATCCAAACCTGCACTATCCAGAAGCAGTAGTGCTCTTCAGCCTCAGAGCTGAGGAGGTGGATGAGGCTTCTCTGTGGCTTCTATGTATCATTCCTTCAGGTCTTCATTGTCATGAGCCTGGTGGTTTGGGGAAGTGTTAAACATCTCTCAGTTAGCAGGGAGCAAGATTTCACATCCTTCCTTCCCCTGTGTGTTGAACCAGATGCAGGGGTAAATAAAACTGGACTGTAATTCTGAACTCCAGGCTGTGCAGATGAGAGCTGGAAGAAGGAGACACACAGAGACCACATGGAAATCAAGGATCTTCTTGAGCCTGATGCCTTGTCCACAGTTATTCCTTGTTTCTCCTCCTGCCAGAGGTACTCTTCCACTAGGGCACTGCAAGGAGGCTTTGATGCAACTTAGTCCTTGCCCATTCATTCCTGCAAAAAGAGGTGACAGCAGCAGGCACTGAAATACTAAGGTGCTGTTTGTGTGGGTACCCATCTTGCAAGAAACTGTGGGTTGTCTGAAACTCCACTAAATGCTGATTTTCATGGTTATCAGCACCTGTCAGGAATGATTCCATTAAGTCTCTGAAGCACTTGTAGCAGGAATGAATGTGTTTTTGAGACCATAAATCACATCTGCAACTTTGTTGGATGGCAAGAGAAATCAGCCTTTCAAGTGACCTAGGCACAATCTTTTGCTACTCTGGTCCATTTCACCTCTGTGAATTCAGATCCCCTCTGCTGCCATCTCATGTGTAAATTCCATAGCAGACACTTACATCTGGTAAAATTAGTTCCTTTAATTTGTTGGCAGTATTTTGCATAAGTCTTTTGAGTTTTGTATCTTAATATTGTGCACTCGGTAAGCCTGATATTTGTAAGGAGGTGTGAAAGACAAATGAAACTAATTTGAAGTAACAAGAAGTCAAAAACATGTCTTCTCTTATTTTCTTTCCTGTTTGTCTAAGGATTATTTATTGTGTTTGCCTTGATTCCAGCCACTTAATTTTTCCAAACAGATGCAGCTGATTGATTAATGGCATTTCATGTTTAAAGTCAAAAGTGTCAGCAAGACTCTTGCACGCCTGTGTCATTCTCTCCTAGAACAATAGGTTCGGCTGAGAAGCAGGGACTTGTGCCAAGTATTCTTGAGGATAGGAGGTCATGTGCCACTTTTCTGCTAGGAGACAGATATATATAAGGACAAGGGGAGGCAGGAGTTTGGGGGTTTGGAGGGCTAACTCTGTTCTAATAATAGGTGGATCACATGGTTGCTAAGTCACCTACAACAAGGCTTAGTTTGTGGAGGTGAATCAAAGTGCCAGGAATTAAGGACATTTATTTGAATATCCTATGACATATAAAAATAGGCCAAGGGAAATACATATGTGATGAAGAAAGAACCGACTCTCTAGGCCAAAACTCCTCAGAGGAACAGTGGGACTTCAGTTCTCCCACCTCCTTTTATGATTTCTCTTCTCTTGCATTTTAATAAATCCGCATGTGAAAATAGCATGCAGGTAACCCAGATTCTCACCTAATATGTAATATTATGTATTTGTGTATAGTAGGCTATGGGCCAGAACCTCAGCTGTTGGAAAGAGCGATAGCTTGACTGATGCCAATTACTCCTGTCAGGATCGGCCCTGTCTGCTCAGCCTGGTGTGAGAACTGGGTAAGCAGTTGCAAATGGGGAATTACGTACCCATGCACCACATTGGAAACCTATTGCGTATTCTAGTGTCAGTAATAGAAAGCATCTACATTTGTGGATCAAGATGAAACTGGCATAGGCTTTCCTTTGACAGCTGTTTCAAATATACAGCTCATCACGTTGTAATTCTTTCCCAGTACATGCTTAGAAACATGTAAAACACCAACAAACCCGAGACCCTATTGTTCTCTTCTGCACGTTCAGAGCATTTTGTGTAAATGTATCTCAGGCCTTGAAGCCCAGATTCCTAGATACTGAAGTCAGAGACCAAGATTTGCTATTTATTGTCAATGGCATTAATCAACAAGTGGGGAGTCCCTTTTGTTTTCCTGACCCTCTGTATATCTTCTCAGCTTCACAGTGTAGGCTTCAGAGAAAACTTCATCTGAAACTACAAGCCACTAGAGGCCTCCTGAATACTTGAATTGATTTTGCTTCCAGGAGGACAGAATCTCCTAAAAAGTACATCAGGCTTACAGAAGAAAATTATTCCCAGTTTGCCAAGCCAGGCTGACACACAGCATAGTGAGGGTGAGCAAAAGACAGCACAGCTGAAATAAAGAACAGAATTGCACTTGAAATTCAGCTCTTAAAATACAGCCCATGTAATATTGAGTCACGGTGAATTACTCATTTCTATTTAGCCTTTATCTGTTGCAACCTGATTAGAGAGAGAAACTACATTCCTTTATTCAGGCATGAGGCCAATATTCATATTAGTCATTTTTGGCCAAAATAAATTCTACAAACTTTGGTCAAAATGCTTAATCCAATAATACAAAGGTAGGGGCTTTTAAAGTAAACCATCCCATAGCAATCTCTGTTTATTTTTTGTTTGCATCCTCACACCTTCTATCTCTCTTCCTGTAGCTCTTTTTTTTCTGTTGCACCAGCCTCATTTGTGTTTACCTCTTTTGCATAAGCATCTACTGCAAAACCCCTATGGATATCAGAGATACTTCGATGACACAGTTGATGCTTCCCTTCTGAGCTATGCCAGGTTTGCCCATTGATCCAGGAGCACGTTCTTGTTCATTAATGCAAGGTCACCCCTAATTCCCTCCTTCTGCTCTTTACCTCACAGCCCTCAGGGGGGGCAGACACTTGGAGGAGAAACCCATTTGCTTTCTGTGTCAAGAAGCTGGTTGGTAGCTTGCTGCTAATTACTTTGGCTACAATAATTCTTAACCTGATTACAGTGATACAAATTAAAGCACTCTTGGCGAAGGCCGGCTAAATCCACATGTCAGACACCAGAGCCTTGGTTTATTTAGGGACATCACATTTCTTCTGATCTTGTTACCCAGTTTTCCATCTTCTTTGGGTAATCCTGAGTAAATCTCCCTGCAGTGGAAATCAGCACCATACACATAGGCCCAGATTATTAGAGAGGCCTTTGAAATTGTCTCATGAGGTTCCTTCTGAAACCCTTTGGGGAAGACAGGTCCTCTAGCCCCAAAGGATGGAGAACAACTAGTCATTTCAAGACCTCCCAATGATGCACTTTGACAGGGCCTGCTTTTCAGAAATGTTGTCTGCACCCCATCCTTAAAATCATCCTCTGCAATGTATTTCAGTGTCAGTCCATCAAGGGAACTTGTTCATGCTAAAAACAGAGGTCTGTCTACTTGTACAGCCTTTGGCCTTTGCTTATGCAAATCAGATAGTTGTCAGCTGGCCTTGTTTCCAGTACCTTGGGTGCTAAAAGGTTGATCTGCTTTCTACATTCCTTTTTATAAAATGTGGGTTGGGATGTGAAAGGAAGAATTATTTCCTTGATAAATTGGCACCACCTTCTACAGACAAGCAGCACCTTTCTGTATCTGTTTTCCTTGATGTGGTGAGGACCCCTTTTATTTGGCTTGCTAATGAGAACATGTTAGTAGGTAGGAAGCTGGACTTCTATCTCATCAGTTCAGCTGCACCAGTGAAGATGAATTTCTCAGCTGCTGTAGTCATGTGCTATAAACTATGAAAGACTTCTGCTAAAATAATGTTTCCAATCGATATACTGTGAATAATACACTGATCACTGAATTAGTTCCTTAGTGGGAAGGAAAGTAACAAGATTAAAGAGAAACCTGAGAATAGATTTAGTTCTCTTTTACTTCTTTTACTCTGGCATTTGTCAAGCTAAACTCCCTGCAAGTCAGAACTATATAAATATTGAGTAAAAACTGCAGGCTTTAACAGTCAGTTCATGTCACATAATTATTAGCCTCTGGCACCCTCTTATTCATTTGTAAAGCCACTAACATGAATGCATTGTGCCAGATAACAATATTGCCAGGTATTTTATTTAGCAGGTCTATTCTGTTGCAGCTTCCTTTCAGAAAAGCTCAGCTGTGCATTATGCAACAACCAGAATCTACATTTTCTTTACCACAAGGTGCAATACAGTCGATCTCAGTTTGCTTAGCAATAATATAACCTTCTCTGTTTGATATGTTTTCACATATCATAATAGCATACTGCGGTTCACACTGAATTACACACAGAGAGGGATATTTTGCAGGGTGGTTTGAAATGGCGAGGTAGTGTAGAATAACTTTACACCATTTTTTTCCAATGAATTTCATACAATCCTAGACATCTTACAGTGATTCATCTGCATTTTTAGGTAGAATGCCCTGTCTAGCAGTAAGAGCATTATATGCATTATGTGAATCAGAGATCTCGGGTAAAACAAAGCTCCCTCCCCAATAAGGATGAACTTGGCGTGATAGGAAGATGCTCACTGCCTTGCTGAGAGCACATGCTTTTATCTATAAGTGTCTGAGTTAGCTCTTTGTAAACTTCCTGGCTCATTTTCCACACAGATTTCTGTTTCCAGATGTTAGGAGTGGAACTGAAAAGTTGAGGCCAAAAATCTACAAACTGTGTTTGAAAAGTTAGGTGCAGAAGCCATACCAAATCAAAGGAAAAAACCCTACCATCTACTTTTGTTTTTCTGCACAGCTGCTGTGCTCTGAAACAGAGCTTCAGGCACCTCTGGGAACAGGTGACTCTTGCTTGCATACGTAGACATGGGCTTTAAGCTTCTAATTTTAGATGCTTAAGATATTTGACTCAACACCACATTTGCTCTGCAGCAGAGCTCTTCGGGCATATTCCTGCGGGCATTTGGCTCCAGCCTTGGGGTGTTCTTGTCCACCTTTTACCTCTGTCTGTTCTGCGTGACTCCTGGGTCTACATTCTTCTGCAATGTACAAACATGGGCTGTGATGATGCCATTGATTTCATGGTGACCTTGTGGAAGCCAACGGGCCCCTGGGCAGACCAGGACCTGTCTCCTGAAGGAAGTTGTGGGAGGTCAGATATTCCGCTCCTGTCTCGCTGAGCTCATCTGTCCAACAATTTCTTTCGTTCTTTCCCCCGCCTCCCCCCTCCTGTCCCTTTTTGTTTGGTTTGACCTTGGTCACTGATGACAAGGCTGCTTTTCCTGCCAAACCAATCAATAAGCTAAACAGAGAGAAGATGAGTATTTAGAATATGGGAAGCCAAACTCAAACACAGATAGGTTATCAGCGTAGCCCAGAGCAGACTTCTAAGCAAATATTTCATTAACAAATTTTTCATGGCAACTTGCATGTTAAAAAAAAAAAAAAAGCAACAACAGGAGAGGAAACAGTCAAGGGGATAAAGTGAAAGAACTGGGCTGGAGCCATCAGGCTTAGGCTGTTGCATTGCTGTCTTTGGTTACCAGTACTTTTCAAAACACACTTCTGCTCCCTAGAGAAATGGTAAGTGGGAACGGTGAAGATCTCTCACAAGTGAGGCTTTGAATGGCCACTTTGTGCACCTCACCTTGTTCTTTTCTCTCAGGCAGGGAAAGTCTCAGGGTGGGTGTGTTGCCGTACCGTAGGTTTGTGGTGGAGCAACATTCTGGGCACAGTCTGAAGTTTATAACTGTTTAATCCTTGGACCTCTGGCAAGGGTTGTATATATTTTCTGTTAACAAACAGGAGCCCAAGCCAGTTATATCATTAAGTTCCCAGTTAGCTTAGTGACCTATAGAAAATATATTTGTAGTATTGCAAAACCTTGTGAAAACATATCCAAAGATCTCGCTTCAGAGACTCTCTCACCCCTTCCATGTGAGACACAGCTTTTCTTTTTTTTTAATGTGTTATTGCCCTCCATTTGAACCAATAAACACTAATTAATGCTTCTTGTGCAGATCAGGATATTTTACAACATTCTTAGCATAGATTAACAAACCCTCACTTTCATATGTCATGGGAATGAGGAATAGAGGCTTAACCATTTTTTGTCTTGACAGCTATTTTAAAAGGTTGAGTGAAGGGCAGGGAACTTGCTAAATAACTTTTCAAATATTGTACAGGAGAAAAATATAGGTCACTAAGCAATAAACTCTCTGCATCCTTCTGGCTAAGGAAGAGACTCTGAATCTCCATCCACCTTTTACTAAAATGAGACCAAAATCCAAATCCAACATAAAGCATTACAGCTTTAAGTACTGAAAATATTTATTATTTTTATACCAGTAATCCAATAGCATAATCTCAAGAACATCAGTGCTCCAGGAATGTCTAGAAACACAATGGATTTGCCTTTATTCCTTTATCCAGATGTTTCTATAAAATACTCTGGATACTAGGAATCTGTAGGGGAATTAAAGATTTATTTTTAATACTTGAAAAACTTGAATTTCTAATAACTATGATCCTTTAAAATATTTTAACTGCAGATGCAACATGCTCTGGTTCTTTGATGAGCTTTGCCTATCTACTTTGTCTTGCTTACCAAATAAGGGACAACTATTTCTCACAGGCAGATGCAAGATAGTCACAGGACAGGGACACTTTAGTGATACTGTAAATGCAAGAATTAAACTATGTGTTGGCTTCAGCTCAGAATTTTATCCTTATCCATTAAAATTTATCAGATCAGATTTAGATTTTATCTGTACAGCACTGTGCAGATATACCTGAGCTGGGGAAGGAATCACCAGCATGCTAAATAATATTCGTGTGGGGCAATAGTCAGCCCTGTTTGTTGAGAACTAATTTTCATTTAGCTGTTCATGGTAGAAGTTCTTTGCATATGTTCTTACGATCTGTAATTCTACTTTACTTCTGAAATACATTTTTTTTGACAGATATTGGCCTATGAAAATAATTTCTGAGGCTTGTCTGCTTATTCTTACCTAATGTTTGCCTGGTGTAATAGTAGTGTAGCTCCCCAATATGCAATGAACACCAGGACCTTTTTCAGGATTAGGGTAATAGATGTTGAATACAATTTTTTTTGTTTAGAAAATGCTATGAATGTAATGAGTTATTTAATAACAAAACAGGTGCAATAATCATGCAGAAATATAGAGGCAGACATCTCTAAAGCTCCTGTGTTCCAAAAGGCAGGTCAGAAACTGGTTCTCTGAGGAAATACAATGTAGAAATTTCACTGTATGTCAATATCCAATTATGTTTCTGAGTTGTCTATAATTTGTTTTCTCCTAAAATTCTTTATTAAACGTGGAGCACCTAGATGCACTGTATGTAACTGTTCTGAAATACTTCTAGACTTCTAAATCTGATGATAAAATTAAAGAGATGTTTTAATTTAAACATCATGAGTTGGGAAATCAAATCTTCATCACAATTTCTTCAGTTTATTTAGTTTATGAATTTAACATCAGTTTGGGCCAATCAGGTTTACTGTTTCTTTCGGTGGCTATTTTAAACTCAAATGGATATGGAATAGAAGTGTGAAATAAACCTTTAATTAAAAGAACAATTAATCACCAGAACACACCCAAAATAATGGTGGCTTTGATTTTAAAAGTTATGTTATGGACAAAGCCACAGACTGGAATTGCTGCAGGAATTGCTGACTAAAGTGCTCTGAATTGCTAAAACATATATTAGCTGCTCACAGGAGTTTCTTCTGGTCTTAAAATCTGTGAATCCACAAGTTAGCCTCATCTTTTGCAAAAGAAGAACAATTTGGCAAGGAGTGGAGAGGAGGAGAAAAATATCGTGAAGAAAACTGATCGTAAAATCACAGATACTGACAATAGAACTCAGGGAACATGACACTGTTTTGGGGATCCAATTCCTGCTGCCTTACAGTTTTCCTTGATGATTTTAAAAACTCCTGTATATATCTGTTCCTCTCTTCTGAAAATGGTGATAAAAGGCCTAGCTTAGAGGAGTGGCATGTGGATAAACCAGATCAGAGCAAGATAGGGATTGCATCTGCTTGCATATTCTCCTGGGCAATGTTTGTGACTAGACTGTGTCTGTGGCTTTCTGATCTTAGGGGTTTCTAGTCAAAAGATATGCATTGTATCTGTTGCATTAAGTACCTTTTCATTAAGAAAGGGAGATGCCTTACTTTCACCTGCAGCTGCAAACATGAATGCTGTCCTAACAGATTTAAGGTTTGAGACTGTAAGTTACTCAGCAACTTAGCACAGTCCAGCAATTGCTCATCACTTCAGTACATGGCAATATTGCTTATGTTGTTCTTTTAAAGGGGACCTTCCACCAAATTTTCAATTTACATTCTCAGGAGCAAATCTATAAGGACCAGAGGCAGTGATATCAGTAGGGGCATGCCCGCGTCTTCGCATTGCCACCTCTCCTATCCTTGGGGCAGAGCAGAAAGAGGAAGGCAGCCAGCAGCAGCAAAAGCTACCCTCTGCAAGAAGACACTGGGCTTTTCTCAGTTTTCAGGGTGGAGGCAGCCAAAGGCAGACAGCTAAATCTTCCCTATTTTCTCCCAGCCTACAAGAAGACTATACGGCAAACGCCCAGCTGATGTGATGAGAGTGCCTCCTGCATTCACTTCACAGTGCTTCTGCTCAAAATACAACAGATCATCAAACCCAAGTCTGCCCACAGACTGCACAGTGAATTAGGAATGCTCCTCATGTAGGACTGACTTGATCTCATCTTACACATACCCCAAAGCAATAGAGAGGGGAAAATGCTGTGAAGCATTTTTTCCTTTGTTACTGCCCTTAGGGCTCAATCTGAACTTTGTAAGAGGCAAAAAGAGTAGCTAGGAAAAATGGTGAATTTCTGCATGCCGTAAGGAATGTAGGAACTTACATTGTCATCCTCTGCTTCTGCTGAGAGGGCGTGTGCAGATGTGAGCATGGCTTTTCTAGCTACACACAAGTCAAACGCAACTCATATTGCATCTCTCTGAACAACCACCTTCTACTTGGCTCTTATCTCAATTCCAGGAGGCAGCAAGATGCCACCTCAGCTGAAGGTTATATTTTTCAATGTACTTCTTAGATTGGTAACAAAATTCTGCTTTTTTTTTTGCCAGACTCTTTTTTTCTTTTTCATCTGTTCTATTACTCAAACCTGTTCATCACTGAATTGTCTGAATCCACATCCAGATGAATTGAGGGAAGCCTTATTTTTCGTTACGGAAAATCTGTATTACTTGGTGGTACAGTACACTATGAATCTGAATGAAATCTCATGCAAAATGCCATCTTTCTGTAGGTATGAGAATGTTTTCAAGACATTGACCACAAGGGGCAGGATTAAGTCTCACGAGTTCAAACTATCAGAATTTATTTGAAGCCTGAAAATTTGGCATCTCAGATTTTCCTCATTTAGATAGAATTTTCTTGAGGCACAATAAAAACAAAAATAGGAAGAAAGATGATAAGTGTTACACTAAAGCTTAAAATTCAGTTGATGATGTGTCAACTTCCATAAGAAATAACATAAAAATGTTATTGTGTGGTAAATAAACTTCACTCATCTTGCAAAGATGTATGTAGGTGATGAACTTCATTTGTTCTGAGACATTTCACCTAACTCACACTCAATCAGAAGATCTGTATTATTGGTACTGGAGGAGCGGCTTAACTGTAATACATGTTTATAGGAGTTAGGATATTGATAATGCTTGTACTCTATGGGTCAAGCTACAAAATACGTACTATTTGCAAATTTATTTTTTGAAGGATTATATGCACGGGTGCTAACAAGAGATGGGCCCTCAGTGTTTGTGCTAACTTAGCAGTGCAAACATAGCACAGTCTGTGACTTCGTCTTGCTTTGGATAAGAAAGCAAGCTATTTCCACCCTTTCCACAGCAAAACATATTCCTATGTCCAGCACTGCTATTCTGGGTGCTGACTGGATCATGTGGCAGAAGTTTTGCTTCCTCATTCCTTATTCTTGAGAATTCATTTGATGTAGAGTGCAATAGGTGAGCAGTTTACACTGTCCTTTGAGGTCAGATGTGGTCACCAGGCACGACCTGTTTGTTTGGTGGTGGTGAAAGATACCCACGGCCTCAGAAGGGTTGTGGCAACCAGGGCTGCAGTTTGTACATGTGAGCAGTGTTTAATAAATCTAAAAGGAAAAATTGTATGTATTGTATTGGAAAATACTTTATAAAGATAAAATTACTTTCAAGATAGCTAGCCCATCTATCACATATGAAAGGAGCTGCAGGCAGTGGGTGCCAGTTGTTCATTACTGGTCTTTGTAGAGAGACCGTGAATCTTCATGGCAGCTCTGACTGCTGGATTTTGTACATGGAGACTGAGGGAGATCAGAGGAGCATGACCTACTGAAATGCTGTGGGTGAACTGCTGTGTGTCAAGTCCAGGTCTGCTGCCTTGTTCAGCAGTTCCCAGAGCACATAGCCAAAACATCTGCTTTCAAAAGGGAGATAAGTGGAGATAAAAGTGTAGATTCATAATCATGGTGGGTTACATTCCTGCCCTGATGCCTAGACTTGCTGCTGAAAATCATGCAAACCCAAAGACATCATAAAATGTCCTTTAAATGACTTTTCATTTCAGCTCTGAGACTAGATGATCTGAAGCACCTCAGGACAGGTAGCAGGACACAACCTTGGCCCAGCCATCCTGCTTCTGCTCCCCTTTCATGGTATAAACAAGGTACCAAGCTGTCTCCTTGATAGATTACTACCTTGATGTGGTTAGCCATGTATCACCTACTGGCCTACCTCCCCACACACAGAAAGAGTACAGCAGTGTCAGAAAGGACAGTATAGATGTATGCTACAGTCTGGTGATACTACTCTGGCAGAAAGACCCCTCAGCCCACAAGATGCTTCTGCTTCCAATTTGATCTTTGTTGACCCTGGGAAAGTAATGAAATGGGCTGGGAGCTTGGCACATCCAGGATAACTTGGTCACAACAGTGCTGATCATCCTAACTTTGACTTCTAGGCTTGCAACAGGTTTTCCAAAATTTCAGCATGAATTTCAAAAGTCTGTGGGAGGAGGTGGCTGAAAAGTAACGGAGAGGGCAAGAACAGTGATGAGAAACAGAAAATGTGCAAAATTGAAATTAATATATGGAAAAGAAAAGTAATCAAGGGTAAGGAAGAGGTAGATGTGAGGTATTAAACATCAAGTACAGGGGAAGAACAGAAAGGTTACAAAGTAAGTCTAAAAAGTATTAAAAATCCTAAGAAAAGCACAATGAATGAAAAAAAGATTGCATGTAATGTTGTGAAAAATAATGATTTTTTTTCAAGTACACAAGGAAAAAGAGCTTTGTGAAAGAGACAGAAGGCCCTTCAAGACATGGCAAAGAAAAATTATTGAAAGGAAAGGTGGGTATTACTTAAATATTCAAGGCATTTCTTGCTCTCATGCTGTGAAAATAAAGTAGTGGTAGTGGACACAGGTGAGAACAACAAACATAGATTTCCATAGGGAGGAGAAAGATACATTGAAGGAAATTAGGATCATGCCAGAACAAGCTATTGAGAAATTAGAATATCTGAAGATTTCCAAGATAACTTGTTCAATGGGACATGGTCTAGTTTTAGTAGAAAATGTTAAGAAAGTTAGGATAGGTCCAGGTAATCACATTTAAGACCCCATTTGTAGGAGTTTGCATGGCTAAGGAAATAGCTGATAGGCTACAGTTTTCTAGCTGCTGTGAATCAGGAGAATTCTGTGGACTTCATAGGAAACTTCTGGTGGTGTAATGTTTGTCAGCTTGCTGAGGATGGTGTCAAAAGTGTTTATCTAAAAAAAAAAAAAGCAATATATAATGTTGGAGTTTAACTTCTTAAAGCAGTATTTCTGTTCCAGGGATTATGGACTTCGTAATAAACTGGACTTCAATTATTTGGCAGGGTCGTCAGTCCTGCAGCCTTCTGGCAAAGCAGCCTGTAGTTCAATAGCAGATTTGTTTAAATTAAATTTATATAAAAGTTTACTCAATTAAGTACCTAAATGAATAAAACAATTGATATTATTTATTTTGATACTGAAATCAATTTAATTGATGCTATTTTCATGACGTTCACTCCCTACATGGTTCAATGTTATAACAAAAATGCAGAACTGCATTGTAGGAGTTGCCATGGGGAAGCTGAAGTCTTTGGCAGTTGGATAGCGGACAGTTGGAGCTTTTGGCGCCTGGGAAGGCATGGGAGGCAGTTTGGGATTGTGGAGTAAATGCATTGGCTAGATCCTTCTGCTAAAATGATCATCAGTGGAATCATTAATAATGTTGAAATTCAAATTGTCAATTTTCGTTTCAGCATTAACACACTATTGAGGGAAATGGGGTCATCCACATCTCTCACAGCCATAGTTTCAAGCTATCTGCAGTGTCAAATACTGGTTTATGGTCCATTAATGTGTCCAAGGTTATCTTCACAAGCATGGCAGTAAGCAAGATAGCATGTAAGTTTTGCTTCAGAAACAGTTATGCAAAAAGGTGAAGATGTTCTGGTATATTCTATGGTACCAATATCATGGGCTACTGGAAAATCAGCTAGTAGTTCAAAAATGTACGTAGAGAAGTTCTGGAAAATTGCATGTCTGTGGGTTTGATTGATTTGAGTTCTTGGAAGAGAATAAAGTCATAAATCAGAGTCCAAAAGAAGGAAAAACACTAAAAGACTTGTGATAATACTGCAGGTACTGTCTGTAGATGCACAGAAGAGCTCATCAACTGGAATTTTTAAGGAGATTCATGAAAGACGGGCTGAGGAAAAGCCTGGTTACAACTCAACTGATCTTCAAGAAACCTTTTTGATCTCCTATCACACAAGGTTGGAAGAGACCTTAAAGATCATCTCGTTCCAACCCCCCTGCCATGAGCAGGGACATCCCACTAAATCAGGCTGCCCAAGGCCCCATCCAACCTGTCCTTGAACACCTCCAGGGATGGGGCATCCACAACTTCCCCTGGCAACCTGTTCCACTACTCTCATGGTGAAGAAATTCTTCCTAATGTCTAGTCTAAATCTGCCCCTCTCCAGCTTATACTTGCTCCCCTTGGTCCTATCACCACAAGACTTCATGAATAGCCCCTCTTCAGCTTTCCTGTAGGCCCTCTTCAGGTACTGCAAGGCTGCTAGAAGGTCTCCCCAGAGCCTTCTCTTCTTCAGGCTGAACAAGCCCAACTCTCTCAGCCTGTCCTCGTATGGGAGGTGCTCCAGCCCTCCAATCATCTTCGTAGGCCTCCTCTGGACTCGTTCCAACAGCTCCATATCATTTTTGTGCTGAGAATTCCAGAACTGGACTCAGTATTCCAGATGAGGTCTTACAAGAGAAAAGATATTTGCAAATAGACTGGATTAGGACAAAGGGGAGAGGCTAAAGAGTGAAATGAAACAAAAACCAGTGTTATGTTTGATTTTCTTCACTTTGAATGGAATTCAATGAAGAAACATGCAAAAGTGTCCAATTTCAAAGCTAAGTGTGGATGGTAAGAAAGAGGGATTAGGTAGCATAAGAAAGAAGAAGTAGTGGTGGGGGACAGAGGAAACTACCAACACTGAAGTGCTAATTGGTAAGAAAAAAAGAACTGGGATGTTGCAGGGGTTGTTTACAAGCCTTTAAAAATAATGCTTAAAGAAATTTCTCAGGGAAATTGAAATGGCATAATAGACTCTTCTCCCTCCAGACCGTTTCCCTTCCCTGGTCTTATCAAGGATGGTCTGAGAAACATTGCTGCTGGAAGGAGTCAAGTTGGAGAGGCAGGAAGTGATAAGACCTAGTTCTCCATGCTGGAGAAAACCAGAGCATCAGCTGGGCCACTGGCAAATGCAAGACAGTGGTTTGAATGATAGTGGCAAAGATATTGACTTGGAGATATGCAAAAGTTCATCTACATTTTTGTGTTTAAATAGAAATTCACTGTAAAAATTTCATCTTAATTTTCTTTGGATTTCCTCACTTTTTAAATAGGTTTATTATGTGATTCTGTCTAGCCTTTAGAGAATACAGTAGTAGCTATATGATGGAAAGCATTCAATATTTCAATTTTTATCCTTTATGTTACAATAACGCTACAGATGGAATACATTATTTTTGCATGACTATAGGCCAGAATTAAAAATCAAATTATTTGAACTAATGTGGAAAGAAATAAAACGAAGATTCTGATTTTGCTGGCAACTGCAAGCAACGTGTATCTGTGTTGTCCACATCTCTGGGTGTCAGGAATTCTTTCTCAGGGAGTGCCATCCCCTTAGCAAAACATCATCTGTCACCTCTGCATGGTGACAGCCCTGGCTATCGTCTTCAAGACAGGCACATAAGAATGCTAAGATAATGTCCCCATGTATTCACAAGTAGGACAGCATAGTAATCTGATCTGTGACAGATTCAGTCAATTCAATCAACTGTTCTGAGCCTGGACAAGTTCATTATGGGCCTTGGAGTGCGTTGGAGCCCTGTGCATGTTGGAAGAATGACTCACTTCAATTAAGATTGCACACACATCGTTTGGAAGTTAACACCTAGAAAAGGCCTCCTGTGTTCCTTTGTGGTGCCTATTCCCTTGGTTTTGAGCTGATTTCTCAGCTTGTGTAAGCCGGTGAGACCCTGTTGAGGTTAGTGGAACTATGCTCCTTTACAGCAGCCAAAGACCCATATATTTTTCCTGTTCCCTACAGAAAGGTGTTTTGGTTTAAAATGGAAAAAAGCAGCCATGTAAAAACAATGCCCTTGTACTCATCCTAGTGAAAGCAGACTGTGTGCCGAAGTGTAGCATGTCTACTTAAGTCTTGTGTGGCTGAACCTCTTTGGTGTTTAAGCATCCAGCACAGCTGTGGAAGAGCAAACAGGACTCTCTTGGGCCTACAAGTCAGTGCAGATCCCAGGAATGTCTGAGCAGCGGAAACTGTACCACTGATGAAGCTCTTAATTACAGAAGGATCACAGCTAGATTTTCAAGTCTTAGGATGAAAGGGCAGAGCTGGCAACCAGGAAAATCATCTTTGGGTCTGCAAATAGAACAAGAGCTCATATGGAAGGCACACAATGAGAAAAAAATAGATAGAAAGCCTCCTTATTATTTATATTACAGATTTTCAGAAGGCTAGATGGACTTTACTAAGGAAAAGCTAACAAATCTAGTTCAGTGTTCTAATATTGTTCAGATACCAGTTGTTATTCCTAACATTGCTGAGTAGTATTTTGACTTCACTGCAGGCTAATAAATAGTTGCTTTACAATTCTGTTATGCTATATCTTGAAATCTGTAATGCCTGTTGCTGCTCGATAGGCTGGGAAGAAAGACAATGTTCTTTAACTTGCGCAGTAACAGTTGTTATATTGCATACACTTCAGAGGCTGCTGTGAGCAGGTGAAATAGGTTTTCAATAGTAGAAGGGAAGGGACCATGTGCGTATCTGTCCCATTGTGGCTGGGCTGGAGCACCCCGAGCTCACCATAAGGAAATATAGTCCTGCCCCAAGGTGGCTCAGAGGCTCAACTGGCTCAAAGCTGTAGGAAAATGTGCTTTTTCAGTTTGCATCCCAATCATCTCCAAATGATAGGATGTATTATTTTATGTCAGAAGATGAAGAAATATTCTTAAAAATTATGTTAAATCCTGTTGTTAATTTCAAAATGAGACATATTATTTTGAATTCATTTTTTAAAAATCACTTTTGAAATGAAAAGGAACATTTCACTTTAGCTCCAAAACATATAAAAAAATAATAAAAAAAAAGACTTTTCTAAAACGTTCCCTTTTTTCCCCCATTTGAGCCTCTTTATATTAATGAATACTTTTGGTGGACTCAAAACTGCATTTCTCAGTGAGCAATTAATGGCAAAATTCTGTCCACTCCAAAATGACCTGTAGTTGATATGAAATATTATCAGTTTCAAAAATAATTCCACGCTTCTTAACCTGTAAAGCCATTCAGGATGCTATCAATAAAGTCCTAAGTACTCGCGTATCATTGTAAAGGCTAAGGGAATATATTTTGGTACTAAGGATAAGTATTAGAGGGATACTGGGAAGCTGCTAGTCTGTTTAACATCTGTCTTACAAATAAGCTTCATATGCTCTCTTTCTAAATTCTTCTCATTTAATTTGCAGAAATAATCAAGAAGGAACATTTGCTGTCTTTGGACCAAATCTTAAGGCTTTATTCAGGCAAATGCCGACCTAATAATTAGTGATCTTTCCAGCAGAAGGAATATCTGACTGACTGCAGAGTATGCAGAACAGCTTGACACGGTTTATTCTATAGTTTCATTGCCCATTGCTCTGAACACAAGGAGATATAGTTAGGAGATAAAACACTCAAAATTAAGTTACACTTTGGCTTATTGCCTTTAATAGTGTCCTTGCGTTGGAGTGATTGAAAAATCAGTTTCTTCTAAGGATGATTATATAATGTCATAATAGAATAAGCTTTGTCATTTAAAAAGATTCCAGATGTGAATATTATCACTGTGTCTTCCTCACAGTATTACTGAGGTCCTGAATGCTTGTTGCCAATGGGGCAAGGGGTTCTGTCCTACTGCCCTGCTATGCAGAAGGAAGTGTCATACAGTGAGTTTCTCTCTGGTTCCCTTTGGTGCCACATTTTTGGAGCTGCCAGGGGGTGAGTTCAGAGGGATCAGGACCCCATTTGGTGCAGGTGCCCATAATCTTTCTTCAGCTCTGTATCCCCTCCCTCAGTCCTGGTTCTCATCTTAATCTTTGCTCTTCTGCTTGTTCTTGTTTGCTTAATGCCCTGAACGGCCCCAAGATGCCGTGAGCAGTCCCATAAGTACTAAACAGGTTGAAATTTCTGTTACCTCTAAAGGTACCCACGAATCTACACCTTTCTTGTCTCTTGTGTTTGCTTTGTTTTATTCTCTGGACTGTTTTTGGAGGATGTGCCTGTCTAAGGCTGTAGCAGACAGGCTGATTCAGGAAACTTAACACAAAAGGATGCCAATGCTCTAAATCCATTAGATAAATAAGACAAAAGGCTAAGCAAAGAAAATGCATTAGGAAGTAGAGAAGAACTGGCACTGCTTGTACATTCTGCCTGCTAACTTGAAACAACATGAAGAAAGAAACTATGAAAAGAAATCCGTTTCTCTTATTCCTGCTTGTGCTCTTTTAATTATCCTCTCCCTTGTGTAGCTATTGTCTGAATGCTTTTACCCACGTTCAAGAAAAGTTTCAAAGTTCTTTCTAGCTTTTATAGTTTCATCTTGGCTCTTATTTGTGTCTTTGCACTTTCTTCCTTTGTTTTTCCTCTCCAGCTCCTCCACCTACCTTTTGCTTTCTCCCTCCCATTCTTTTACTAAGCTTCAGCCAATACCAGGAGAAAAAAAATATTTCCCTAGGAATCAGAACGCACTTTGATCATTGCCACATATGGATATCTTCCTTTTGGGAGGCTTGCTTGGCCAGGTGAACATCTGTTCCTTAGTGGTCTTATGAATAAACAGCAATAATTCTAACAGAGTGAGCTTAAGATGGCAGCTTAACTATTTTCAGGCAAGAACTTAATCGTTCTTTCTTATCTGACTCCCCCTCCTGGATTTGCACTCATGCACACTCGCGCACACACACACACACATACACACATACAAGCTTTCTTGTCTAAGCTATTAGACCTAGTTTTGCTTTAGAATATAAATCTTCCCCTCTCTATTCTGATTAAAACAAAACCTTTCTTAAATTTTACTGTTCTTCTGTAGCTTGTTTATTTATTAGGCAAAACAGTTTGATGTGAAAGAGATTTGGAATGACCCATAGCTCCTCTCTCAGGTGAACTTGTTTCCTGGCTGTGCAGCCGCCCTCCAGCCCTACCAGCTTGCTCTCCATACTGAGACAGCTCCTTGGCGGTGTTCAAGGGACCCCCTACCCTGTGCCCCTCTGCCCGCTGCCTGCAGGTTTCCCACAGCAGTCCCTGCTGCTGTTTGTTGCCTTTGCTGGACAAAGTCATTCAGACAGTGATGCCGAACAAGTCATGGAGGGAGCTGACAAAGGATACTCAGGAGGATGTGCCTGGGTTTTACCTGTATGCATCCTTCCAGGCAGCTCAGAGCCTCACTTCCCTTGCTACAGTCTGGGAAGCCCACACAGCATAAAGAAAACAAACTTTGTTTGCTGTTTCATTTGTCACTTCTGCTTGCTGCTGAGAGAAGGCACTGGATTTGCAATTGGCTGCAGCCAGAGTGAGAGGAGCAGAGTGTGTAATGATAAATAAGAAGTAGCTATGTGGAAAAAGAAGTGCACTTCTGGTATTGCGGCTGGTGCTGCCCAGTGGTCCCTACAAAGTATAAACCTGAGCACGCAGTATGTCACTGACCCTTTAGCAAAACCAGGGTTTTGCATGAAGATGAAGCTAAGGCCCTGGATCTCACCTCAGGGAGCCTTGCACAGCTCTTTTGGCTTTGCAAATAATGACTATAGATGGCATGAACTCATTCCGCTGCTCAGAAAGAAGACATGGCACAGGAGCCTTCCACTTCATGGCAGGTCTGCTGATTGTTTCCAGTTTGCCCTGTGTGGAGGGGATGAGGCTCTACGCCTCCTACTCTGCCTTTCCTTATCAGCAAAGATACCTCCCCTCTCTGAGTAAACCTAAGTCATGCCTATGCCTTGATCCAATTAAGGTACAAGACCTGTGGATACATGAAAACTAGTGGGGGAAAGGAGTCATTTTTAGTTCAGTAAAAGGATATGAACAAATAAAACACAGTTAAAAACCGCTGATATGGGAGCACCCTTTTCTTCTGAAGACTATCAATGGAAACAAGGGGAGAGCAGACAGGGAAAGGCAAGAGAACACAAGAAATGGAGCAAGAGGCAAAGTGAACAGGATGAAAGAGTTGACAAGTTGTCACTTTCACTTGCATCGGCTGAGAAGGAAGCACTTGGCCACCCCCCTGTGTGGCACACTTGATGTATCTCAAGGCATGACAATATGGGTCTGTTTGTTTTGGTCTGGGGGGAGGGGACTAGTTTGTTTTCTTAAGACTATTAAGTCCTTCTAAGTACGACTATCGGCATCCTATGATTGAAAGTGACAAACAGAAGCAACCCTATTTAAAACCTGCCACTTTGAATTAGTGGAAGTATCAGCTTAAGTTTTACAATATTTTACTGCTCCATTTTTGCACTCTTTTACATAAGGACAGCCAAGTAAATATCCTGGTGACTTGTCTTTGCCAGAATTCCTCCCTATGCTCCCGCCCCATTAGCTGCTGCCTTATGAACGCTGCGCTAAACAGAAAGTGACAGCAGCTGACAGTGCAGCCAGGGCCAAATTATCAAATGTCTGAAGTTGCGCCCGCGTAGCCATGCACAGGCTCATTCGTTCACATGCAAAGCAGAGAACTGCATACAAACAGGTATTCATGCACGTGAAGATGTTCTTGCAGGACCTTCCTCCCTGGCCATGCACTGTTGAAAGCTGTATCTAAGAGAGTTTGGTACCTACAGGTTTCCAGTGTTAGAAGCTCAGACTTTTGTACCATTGAGTCATTTTCCATAGAAAAGAAAATGATTTTGTTCAATTTAGCTTTAGACTGTGAATTTAGTGTCAAATTATGCGCCTGGAATGCCCAAACAGTCAAAAGGAGTGAAAAGAAGCTTCTTAGTGGTGCTGTTAGTGTGCGAGTACTGACTCCAGTCTAACTTGAGTCACTCTGAGCTGCTTCTGAGAGGGCATAGTCTGTAGGTACCCGAGCTGGCTGCTCAAGTTTGGGCTGTCCAAGTCCCTGAAAGATTCTTCCCCACCTGAATTCCAGCACTGGCATAGCTGCAGCTCCAGTTCATATATATCACTCCTGCCTATGAGACATCAGCCTTCAGCGTATGAGATGCCAGCTACATTGTACTGTGAAACTGTGGTGTGATAAAAAGCTTGAGTTGCTACCTCAGATCTCCTCTTGGTTTCGGTCATGTCCGGGAATCACATTACGCACTTCTGCTTTATCCTCTTTAACAGGAAATATCCATTTCTCATAATTTGTGTGTTCCTCTTCCCCCTGGGAATCATTGCTATTTTTGAAGGCTTTCCAGGCAGGCTGCCAGGATAACCTCGGACAGGAGCAGAACTGAACCTCGGGCTTCACTGGGATCCATGTCTGCTGGGAAGCAGAGGATGTGGGGAGGCACAAAGAGTTGAAATATTTCTTGGTAGCCTTTATCTGCTGCAGCAGGCCAAGGTGCACTCTGAGCCTGAAGTCTGCTCATTGAAACCTTCCCCATTGCTTGAAAGGAGTAAGCCATTTTGGCTTTCAAAACAAAGCTACATTTCAATCTTTGATCTTTCTTTTCTATTATTTGTTTTTCATAAGGGGAGAAACAGACGAATATAATGCAGACAAAGCAGGTTATTTGTAAACCAGTTTGAGTACTCATTAAATCTTAAAGGCTGTATTATTCTGACTTTCAATACTGATGCACAAATAGCTTTTCTTTTTTCCTCATGGATCTTCCATATGGCCAGATGAACAGGCTGGCTGCATGGCAAGCAGCAAAAGGAACAGCTGACATATAGTTTGCAACCGCACTGCAACATCTGGGCAGAGTTTGGTCAACTGCATGCCTGATAATAGTTTTCACATCCAGGCAGAGAGATTCCCTTCTATCGTATCGTGTAAAGTAGTAGAGGAAATATTAGTGTCAGCTCTGAAGTGTACAATGAGTGGTGTGTTGTAGCAGCAAAGCAGCCAAGCCTGTGTGCTACAATACACAGAGCACTGAATTGGGAGGTAAGAAATTAATTTTATCGCTGGCTCTTTCAGTACCTTTCTGTGGGATCTTAAACAAATTATGTTTTCTTCTGCTTTTCAGCCTCTGTTTCCCCTCTTACTCTGTCCATTTGTTTGTTGTTGTTGGGTTTTTTTTTTGCCTTACTAGTTTTTCCATAAGCAGTTGGTTGTCATCACGCACACACTCGCAATTATGGCCCAAAAAGGCATTTATGACTCACTGGCCAAAGCACATAACACTCTTTCCTGCTCACCGCTTCAGATGGTAAAAAGATACCTTGGGAGAGATCAAGAAAAACAGTTGCTAAAGGTCAGTAGCATAGCACTTCTGGTGGGATTGCTGCAAGAATATGGGAAGAGACAGCAAGGCAAAGAAACACACTGATGAACCATAGATGGAACCGGGTGTATAGGTATCCATGTGTGCTAATGCAGAGAAAAGATAGCTCATTGAGCAACCTCTCCTCCTCCACTCAGATGAAAAAAACTGTGGCAAATGTTTCAGAAAGTGCTCCCTTTCTGTCTAGATGCTGTTGTTTCAGCAGCAACTAAGGCTTCCAGTGTATCCAATGAGTAACCTGGGAAAGTGAACTTCGCATCTCCCTTCACTTTTGTTAAATATAAGGAGAACAGCTGGTGAATGGAGCTATTTTCTAGGGTCTCTTCCAAGGTTTGCTCAGTCCCACTTAGATGAAGGAATGCCCCAAAGTACTGCAGATCTTTTTGAGGTGTGATTTCACAGCACCAGCTGAATCAACGTTCAGCTATGCTGGTTTGCACATGGAGGAAAGCTCCATATGGTGTGTGAATGGCATCCCAGTGCCGCCCCTCCTACCCAGGTGTAGAGCCCAAAGCCTGGGGGGAGGGTGGTTCTGCAGAGGAGGGGAGTATGCCAGGGAGACAGCATTCCCCCGTCTGTGCTCCCTGGGCCAGGATCCACAGATCCTGGCTCCCCTCTGCCTCTTCTAGATTTTGGCCCAATGTTTTGTCCTCATTTTGCTTGTTCTGTAGCAACAGTTTCTTAGCAAACACCATTCTCAGAGTGGTGCTGATATTAATTGATGAGGCTGGTGCTCAGAGTTGTCTTGGCATGGTAAGGCACTATCTAAGTAGAAAAATAAACAGGCATGTTCACTCCAGTTCCTTTCAGAAAATGGAAAAATAAATCAATGCCTCCCAGATGGAAATGAATAAAATCATCAGCAGAAAAATATCTTAAAGCTCCTAAGAAATCTCTGAGAAGGGAGGATGAACAGCCCTAATTTGCTGGGAATTTTGTTTTCGCTAATAAAAGAACTACTCTGATGTTGTGCTGTGAATAGAGTAGAGTCTGGGGCTTCAGAAAGGGCATATCAGGAGTTTATATCCTTTCAGAAAGAAAATCCCTATCTGCTGTGGAAACATTGTGATTTGTCTTGCAAATTATTGGTTTTCCTTTGAAAAGGCAAGGATGGGAGATTTTGTCTCACACTTAAATGCTTCTTTCATTCCTTTTAACAGACCTGACATAAAGCATTTTGTTTTTAACAGGTCGTTGCCACTGGCTCAGGCTGTGTGATGGATGCTGTTTGTACTGTAAAGAAGGGGAGACAATTATATTGGGTACAGCTTTAACAACAATAAAAATAACATTTGAAAGCAGAATTTTCTTGAGAAGATATTTACTAGATAGCAGTATTTGTAATATTGAGCAATATATTTTAGGTGCTTTATATATTTTAACTACAGAAACTCTTCCCAGTTCATGATACGAGTTTAGATACGTATTTTTGCCTTAAATGCAACCTAGATGAACTGCTTTTCTAGTGTATGATGTTAAATATGAGCAATACATTTTCAAATTAGTATGTAAATGATCAATAAAAAAGAGCCATAACCACAGACATAACCTGAAATACAAAGATTTGAGCTTTCTTTGATACTTCTTACATTCATTTTTCCCTTTCACTCCTGAAGTGACAATGAATTGTTTTAAAAGACCTTGAGGACCTGATACAGTAAGCTTTGAAATCATGGAGTGCATATTCATTTTAAAGACACTCAATGGCAGTTTTACAGGAGTTGTCAAAGCAGAGTTTATAAAAATATCATGCTTGGTTTTCTACCACATTTTACTAAATAATAATGTAAAAGATCTCTTACTCTTTTTATTTTTTTGTTTCAAGCACATAATTTCTTTAGTTTCAAGTGTTGTCCCCTAAAAATGACTCTACTAATGTTTTCACAAAGCATTTTCTGTTACTTAAAGTTCTCTGATGACTGGAATAAGAGTCTGTCTGTGAAACAGGAGCTATTATTTGTTCAGACTCAGAAAGAGCATCTGACTCAAGTCTTGGGAGAAGACGGGACACAACTCAGTGCTGGCAATGCAAGTAGTTGGTCTTCATCAATTTTCATAATAGTTTCCTAGTGAAGATAACTGGTATGATTCTCAGGATCAGCTGTCTACTTACTATGAATAATCCAGAGTGAACAGTGCGTGTAAGACTGAAGAAGGGCTGTGTTGAGAAGTGGAAATTAAGACAATAGAGTCATTACCTTCTCAGAAAGTGGGTGATTTCAGTTCAGATTGTGAGACAGCTTATCAGCAAAGGCCTATGCAGCTGTATTTAAGAGTATGGTGTCCAAGAACTATGGTGTTTTTCTGAACAGCCCTCTGAAGTCAAGATTCCAGGCAACTCTCTTTTGCTGTCCTTTCAGACGGATCGTCATCAAGGTAAAGTGGAAGGTGGTAGATGTTGTACCTGCCCTGATAAAAGCTCAGAATAATTTTATGATGTAAAATGTAAAAAATGGTTAGAATAAATGTTATGGAAATTGCCCTTTGTTACATTATTTGACTATAATTAAAAGAGAAGCCAAGTGCTGATAGCCTAGCAGAGAAAATATTTTCATACTTATCTAATCTGTGGTTTTAAGTAGGGACAGACAAACTCATTTTACCTAGTTTCAAACCCACTTGAACACTATTCAGCAAAGCACTTACGGTCGTATTTTCAAAGCCTGAGGTCTTTTCTTTCCCCCACAATGGTATCACTGCTGATATTCCTTCAGTGAGAAAGTTCACATGGTTTTACAAATGAATTTCAGGAGCATCTGAGTCTGAAAGCTCTGTGAAAGTCTGAATTATAACTCTCTGGTTGTCTCTTTTCATCCCTGAGCCCTTCCTTTCCTCTCCTTAAAGCAATTGGCATACAGGTCGTTAGCGAGTTGTCTATCCAGCACATAAAATGCATGGAGTGAGAAGAATATAGGTTGTTCCTGGATACCCCGTAGGGTCCGTGTCTAGCCAATTTTTTCAGACAAATCTATGTGTTCAGTTCAGGTTTCTGGGTACCTTTTTTTTGATTCAAGATGAAGTTAAGGCTTGTTGAAAGTCTGAGAAGCTGCAGAATTTTGAGATACAGAGCAGGAAACAAGAAATGCGTGCCCTTGAAGGCTTTCTCTATCAGGCTGAAAGGGAACTTGAGCGTGCTATCCTGCTTTGTTTTAACTGACTTTAATAGACTGAGTGCAGCAGCCAGTAAAAAAGACCGAAAGCTGTGAAAGCACTAATTAGTTCTAACACCTGGTAAGAATGACCTCAAGCGTATGGATGTTCATAATATGTGTGCAGGATCAGGCCTACTATTTGTTCCAACTCCTTTGTATGCATGAACAGGGGACCAGAGTGGGTTCTAGCTGCAAAACAAAGACAAAAGGCTTGATATAAGACAATATCTAGTTGTTCTTACTAGGTGGCAGGATTAAAAGTCAAAGTATGGATTGCTTCATATTACTTTGCAGCTTTGAAGAGCTTACATACACCCTGGTTTTATTACCATTGTTTATGCTTCTTTCAGCATATATGCCAAGACAGAGTGCAGATGAAGAGGGAAGAAAAGGAAAAATAACTCTCTTCAGCCGCTTTGGGGATGGTCTAAGGATGTTGGGTCCCATTTCATACTTGCAAATTGACCTATAGCTGATACCAATACAAATGCATTCCGGTGATATTGTGAGCTGACAGACAAAAGCAAGCATTGCTTTCTAGTCATTTGTCCTTTTTAGTTCAAACAAGACAGAAAATTAGAGTGAAAGAAGGCCAATCAGAAAATAAAGATCTGAAAAACTGTTGCATGACTGCACAGTGAGACCAGATGGCTGTATGAACTGTCTCTCCATACACATGAGCACATGGGTAATGAAGTAAGATTCACACTCATCATCTCTCTGTAACATCCACTGTGTCACATGGAGCCTGTGACCAAGTCTTAAAGATCAAATAGGTGCCTTTTGTCGGAATGATGATAAACACACAAGCCTTGCTGAGTCCTGTTCCTCCTACTCATAGCTTTGGAAATCTGTCATGATTTGTCCAAAAATGATGACCCATGTTAGCTGTAAGTTGGGAGTGCTACAGAGATTGGTACGTACAGTTTTCTGTGGGAAGAGCTCTGTACGATCTCTGTCATCCAAACCAACACTGAAGAGCTTTTGGCTATTTTTTCCTACCTTCTATCATGACTTACTGTTTCCGTTACTTACTATTTCTGTTACGACTCATTATTTCTGTTCCTACTGTATTATTTTCCCCAGAGTCTAAGGCAGCTGTAGTTACTTCTACCACACTTTCATTTCATCCTGTATTCACATTCTTTCACTCTCATAAAAGCAACCACTTCAGGTCTAATCCAAAGTAAAACAGAAATGAACTACTAGAACTGAGAATTATTTTGGCATTCTTCATTCTGGGACAGTGCTTTGCAGCTGCGTGTTCTTGGCTCAGGCAGGACTGAGACAAGAAATGGGAAACAATGATGGGACAATGAAGGATTTCATGAAGTGTTTAGCCAATACCCAATTCCCAAAAACATTTCTTCATCTGACAGTATTTTTTCTGCCGGTGACTTGAGTTTGTATTGCTACTGTGTATCATCCCCTGGAGTAACAAGATGCCTACAGGCCTGGTTTCACATTATTAACCTATGAGTCTTTCCATCCCTGTAATGATTGCCTTGAAAGCACATCCAGCAATGCTGGCTGTCTCAAAAAGCAGATGACCAAAGGCTGAAGTTGCAAGGTATTTCTTTCATCCAGAAACTTCACGCTGCCACTTTTAGAGGTCATGTTTTAACATCTCAAGTTCTCAGAAGGTTTTTAAGCAAAGTACTGGGCTATAAGAATGAGTTATGAGTTACTGAATTCATTTGCTCCATGTGAGTACTGATACAATCCTGAGTGGACACCTCAGGTTCTATCCATATGTATGATGTTGAATTTAAATACAAGGAGACATTCTCTAAGTCCCATCACTGCTTTATCTATTCCAAAACGATGTCTAGGAGTCTGATGTGACCAGGGAATTTCAATCACATTCCTTTCTTCCTCTGGCCAAGTAAACACTGAAGTCTTCCATATGTAGTGGAGCAGCTTTAACAGAGACTTAGCCTGCTTTATGGGCCACTTGTTAGCACAAATTTCTGGAAATTGGACTATATATGTTCAAGTCACTGCAAGCAGATGGAGGATATAAAGTCCCATCTTTCATACACAAAACTGTGTTTACCTCCCCTCGTGATTCAAGGTATTGGAGTGAAACAAATCATTAAGCCACTGCAGTCTTCAGTATCAAAATAGTTTTCACCTTTACTTTTTTTTTTTAATTAATTGTTATCCAGTCTGTGTTCTCCCACATTCTCTTTCTGAATAGCTTCTAAAATTGGGACAGGACCTAAGGTTGCTACACTGCATATTCCACCTCACTAAAACAGAAAAAAGCAATTAAATTGTCCAGCAGCCTATTGGGCCCATCAGTTCTTGCCAACTTCAGCTACCTCCCTTCCGTCACCCACAGTCCACATATTTCTATTTTCTCCCTGAGCAGCTGGGACTAACAGTGTTCATTAGTTAAAGGTGCACTATAAGGTGATTGTCACTACAATGAGGTTATATTTCCTTGAATTACACGAAGTTCAACTTTGTCTCCATCTTTGAAAGGCAAGTGAGGTAGTGTAACAACTCAGAATGCTGAAATGAAAGCTTCTCTGTAACATGCAGGGAAGCGTTAAGTTTATGGGAAGTGAGAGGAAGAGGTGAAGAGCTATAGTGCTGCTATTGATTCCCAGTAAAGAGCATGCCACTTAAATCTGCATAGATGTGTGAATTGATCAACCGAATTTCTGGGCGCTACAAGATAGCACCTTCTTTCTTAAGGATGGAAGCAACAGACAATGAAACTACAGCATCTTGCAATGTCCCTGAGATATCAGTACCACGTGCAAAGACATTGAGATCCTTGCTGTATTCTGACAGAAAATGATGACAATACAAGGAAATATGCGCTAAGAAATGAAGTTGTTCTCTGCTAACACAAGGGCAGGATAATGATGGGCTTGTCCCCAGATAGCAGAAGGCCCTGCTTCACTCTGTGATGTCTGGGCTTCAGCCAAGCAAGTATTCAGGGTACTAGAGCTGGCTCAATTTCTGCCATGCTCGGCCTCTGCGGAAGTGAGTGAATTGCAGCTTTAGAAAAGAATCGGTTCCCAAATCTCTTGTTATTCATTTTTGCTTGGCTGCTGAGTTGTAAAACAGTCCTTGGCACAACTTGTTACAGTACATCTCCCTACGGTTTTCTTGTGTGCCCATGGCCACAGTACGTATCCAAGCTTGGAGACAAAGGTGAAACTGTTCCCTCACTCACAATTGCATTGTGCTTCAACAGGCGTTTAAATGCAAGGGAGAAATTCAGTTGCTTAAACCATGTCTTATTCTACCATTTGAGACATCTATGCTTATCTGAGATATTTCCTTGGGGGAAGCTGGCATGATTATGGACTTATGAGAGACCTGTAAGCTTCTGGAGCATCAATGGCCACCAGGTTGAGCACTGTACAGCATCTCCTGTAACACAAGCTGCCTACATTAGGCAAAATAATTGAGCACCTGATATTCTCTTCAGCAGAAAATCTAGTATAGACCCAAGAGGAGCCGAGAGAAGCTTCCTCTAACTATTTAGAACTCTTTGGGAACTCTTGTTTGTTTTAGGCAAAGAAATTCAACAAATCCAAGCTGGAAAGATTAGGTGTGGACATGGGTGATGTTTCTGCGAGGGACACACATGGTGAATGGGTGTTATCCTTGCTTAAAATGTTTCTAACAATCTTGGTCATGACTGAGTTTTTGTTCTTATTTGATTTTTTCGATTATCCTGTTTGTACTTTGTTGCAAGTGTTCCCTCACTGCTTGAATATCATCATCTCCAGGCATGGAGTAACCTTTGTCAGTCGAATTATATGACTGCTCAGAGACTGACACCTTAGACCTCCTGAAGGAGCTGAAATTATATCAGACTTTTCTCAGGAAGAAAATCTGGAGAAAAATTCAGAAGTTGTTGGTGTACAATATGAGAACAGAAATTTGGAAAAAAAGGCTTTATTATTAGAAATCAGCGAGAAGGAGAAAGCCGTCATTTGTTAGAATACAGTCTAAACCAAGGCCAGCTATCGAACTGCTGTAAGAAACAAGGGGAAAATCTCAATTAGGTTCTTACTGGACCTATGTCAATATCTTTAGTGGCGTCCACCTTCTGCTGGCCCACGTGGTAAAGAGAGTCAACGGCTGGGATGGGATGAAACAGGATTTGACTTAGACTAGTTAAAACTTCCATAGGACCTCATCCAAGGCTTCAGTCTTATGGCAGCATGAAATTCCCAGCCATAGCCCCTGGCTATTATGGGTATCTGGAGAATCAGCTCAGAAAAATTGTTGTCTTAAAAATAATCATATTTTTCCTGTTCCTTTTCAGCTAAATCAGTTTCTTGACCCAATTCAAGATGCAATTGTGTACCTCTAGCAAAGGGAGTTGTACAGATGCAAAGATGGGCCTTAAATTGGCCAAGGGAGCTGCCAAATGCCTGAGAAGGTGGCAAGAGTGAAACACACAAACCACACGGGTAAGAGTGACTTTCTAGGTCAAGAAAGAACCTCATTTTACCAAAATGTTAATTCAGCATCTTTCACTAAAACATTCACTTAAAATATGTTTGTCATGCTGGAATGTGCTAATGGCCGCAATCAAGTTGTCTTTCATCTGCAGGCAGTTGCTGACCTCATTAAAGCAAATGGTCTTGCTAGCCACATATCACTGGTGTTACATAGAAGAAAAAGTTTCCTATGAAGAAAGATAGATGAAGATAATGAAAGACTTAACCTAAGGAATTAAATCTAAGGGCTAGCCAATCAACTTGAATCCATGCAGGCCAAAGCAGATTTCTCATTGCAAATGTAAGGACCTGGATGCTGAGCGGACAGTGGGAGTGCAGCGGGAGGCAGGAGAAGGAGAGTGAGGTAGCCCTGGAAGAAGTCAAAGTTCTCACTGAGAGATAGGCTTGAATTCTTGAATGGGAACATTACTTTTTTTCTCGCATTCTTTTTCAGAGAAACAAGAGTTTCTATGTATATATACTTTGTAAATAAACTGGATTATATCAAAGAAACATCTTCCTGGTATGTTCAGGTTTTTCTCCCTGTTTCTGTAAGTGAATTAACAAGGTCACACCCACCGTTTGAGGACAAGGTTTAGGAAGGAGTAAGACAAGGCATAGATGTACAAAACAAGGGCTTTGGGTATTACAATATGCCCCTTTTCTTCCACCACATAACTACAAAGGCCTCTTATCGCAATGATGGAGTCTGACAAAGATTAGCTGATCACATATTTTAATCAATTTTGGCATTTTGAGACTAAAACTAAAAAATTGGACAAAATACCCAAGATTTTAAAAGCAATCAGCCACTGCTCATGTGCAGTAAATATCTTCTACCAAAATGTCACAGGGATTTTTCACAGCAGGATGTGATGTTCATGTGCAGCAAGCAGGCTGACACACAAGAACTTTGCAATGATTACAAACAGGCCCCTGAGATTTGATGTGAGCTGCATTGATTCTGTAGATTTTATCAATCTGATGTCATCAGTTGTTGTAGGGAAAATACCAGACTCTGCAGCGTGTTTTAGTGGCAGGTGAAAGAAGATGGATCACATTTTCATAGGTTTTTGTTTAAAAACATAAATGCCTCCATATTGCCCAGGAACAGAAGTCACTCTCATCCTGATGTCTGATTTCAGCAGAATTGTACCCATAAAACAGAGGACTTAATCACACCCTTTAAGAGAAATAGATCCAAGAAACCAGAACGCCTGTACACAACTTTCAGCCAGCCTGATTTCCCTGTTGAGCAGTCTGGGACTGAGTTAGTGGAACAAGGACAGTTTGGATCCAAGCAATAGCTATTAGAAGAGCTCCAAACAAAAAATACTGTAAACCAGAAAACAGAAGTAGCTCCTCCTGGTTTTAATTATATTGTGAGAGGATTGACCTCACAGTGACTGGATATTATTATTGTCATGATTGTTGCTTTTTCTTGCACCAATGTGGCTACCAGCACTAGCCATGAGGTAGGTCCTGCTGCACTGGGCTCTATACAAAATAGGAGAAGAGGTTAAAATCAAAGGGTGAGATAATGGACCACAGGTGGAGCTTGACAAGAGCTATGGAAGGTGTCAAAAGGGAATGAATCTGTATTAGTCAGAGAGGAATAGGAGAATACAGAGCTCTGTTTCTATACCTCGCCTTGCATTGCACTGCATGTAATTCATTGCAGCATCTTGTCTAGGAGCCGTAGCACTTGCTTCTGCACCACTCCTCATAAATGCAACTCCTCAGCAACCAGGGATGTTTTATGGTATTTTTTGGTTCTTCTTTCTTCATTATTTCATGAAATGTTTGTCTGTAACTGGATTACACTCATCCTCTACTTGCTTTGGATTCAGAAATCAAAAGCTGAAATTTATTTTTCAGCTGATGTCTGTTTGAACATGAGGGGTGGAAAAGACAGAACAATACTCTGCATGTATGTGTGCCTGCACACATGTATGTGTGTGCACTGCCAGTTAGCTGTGGCATTAAGAAACTGTGGCATTAGAAAGACAGGTTTATGTGCTGGGGAAGATCAATGAGTATGAGAGGTTCACTGATGACAGATGGCTGGTTTCATACTCCGAAGGAGTGACAGAGGAGGAGGAGAACCAGCTGTGAGCGAGTTGCAGGATGAGTGCATTGGAAGCACAGCTTTGTGCAGGAGAAGCAGCCCTGTTCCAGCAGAAGCAGGAGGATATAAAGGCCAGTGGCTGGGAACCTGAGAAGAGATAGTAAAGGAGGGAAGAAGTGCAATAAAGACAGAGAGGCTTGTGCCAGTGCCCAGCACATTTCACAGAGTTTAATGATTCAGAAGACAGGATTTCACAAAATGATGAAATGAGTATGGGGAAATATGCAGCAAAATTAGATCAGAGAAATGTAGATGGCATAGTTGATGTTGCAGATAGGCACTGCTGTTTAAAACACCAAAGCCTTGCACAAACACATACGAATCAAATGCTTCCAGGAGAAGAGGCAGAGGACTTCTGGTCAGTGAGCCATGTCAGATAAAAACTCTTTAAAGAATCTAGCATAATGGATGGTGATTTTTATAAATTATGTAGAGGGAAGACATGCAGGTACTATTAAAAGAAAGCCTGACACGCCCTAGCCAGCCAATGGAAGAAGAAAACAACATAATGATGTTTTCTAGTACTTAAGTGGTTCATTTTAGTGCAGATAAATGAACAGATTGGGGCTGGGATGGGGGGAAGAGGTGTGAGAGGTCTGAGGAATTATAAACAACAAAACAGAGAAAGCAAAATGGCAAAGGAGAGATGGCCTGTATTGTTCGCAACCCTATGGGAGCAAACAGATTGTCCACTAATAAGGAAATGATCTAGCTATTTTTTCATATTAGTGGTGTGGGAAGAGAAGAATTTAAAGGAGGGAGTGCATAGATCTCTCTGTAATGCATCCACTGGTTGTCACTGCAGGAGATAATGAGAAGGTAAAGCAAAGGTGGGAGGAGAAAATATTTTCTATACAAATGCTGTGAGTATATTAACGAAGTCACCAATTGGAAACACGCATTTCCAAGGCTAAGCATGATATTCCTGGAATATGTGAGCCAGAAGGGACTGAAAGAGGGAGGTGCAAAGTTTGTTAAAGGGGAAAGGCTGTGTTCTTCAGTCACAGCAGAGACAGCAGCTTATATACGTGTCCAGAGTAGGAAACACTACAAATGTTTTGCCTGTCAGAGCAGAGGCTGTTTGGGTAGAAGCTGAGGAAGGACAATGAATGAATGCAGTCATGTTATTCCTGGATGTTGCTACAGAGCCCCAGGGTAGGCAAAGAAATTAGGTTGGGAAATCTTTTTACAGATAAGAGAAGTCTGTAAAACAGCTAGAACATTGATCATGAGGGACTTTAATTACTCGGCTATTGATTGTGACAGCCACGATGCAGAAGTGAAGTGGAGGAATGGGTTTCCAGAAGTGCAAGATTGCCATCTCACATTCCTTGCTGAACAGCCAAACTTGCATAGTCTGAGGCATTTCTAGTCCTAATTCTAGGAAATGTGCCAAGTCTGACCAATTAAGTTGAAGTTGGTGAGTAGTTGGGATCCAGTGACACCATCTATTATTAGAAAGAAAATGCTTAAGAGAAGGCAACACAAACTCTCCTGACATAAGAAGAAAAGAGTTAAGAAAATGAAAGTTGTCCTAATGAAATTTGACTGTAATATTGTAATGTGTTGGAAACATGATAGAAGATATTTCTTGAAAGAAGCCTTAAGAGGGAAGGGAATGGAGCAGGAACGGAAATTCATCCTAGTTCAGCCTAGAGAGTGAATACAGCAGCAGAGGCTAATAGCTGCAATGATCCTTGGCTAATGGAGAGTTCAGTGGGGGTCATGAACACCTGCATATTTTAGAGCAGTCCTGATGCTGCTCTAAATTATGTGGCTGTCTCTGGCTATCCCTGGCAGCTACAATAATACCTTTACACCTTGTTCCTCTCAGGTATATCAATTAATGCTCCAGACCTTCTAAAACATAGCCTTCTGTTTCTCATGGCATGAGTAGTCTGAAGAAGTATCCCCTTGGCAAAAGTAGAAACATAAAAGAAAACGTGTTCTTGCCTCAAAAGGTGCATATAAAAGAGGATTTAAATGGCCTAGGAAACAACAGCCTCAAGAAAGGGGTGAGCTGTTCCGTCTTTTTTAGCAGCAGATGAGGAAAAAGTACCTTATTTGATAATAAGTAATAAAAAACATTATATCTCACAGGTGACATGACAAACCCTTAGCACAGAAAATATTAAACTTTTTGTCAGTTAAAAGAAATTATTTGGCAGTACATGATTGTTCCCAACAACACAGACTAGCTGGTGAAGCCTTCTAGGGGAGTGTGGAAATTAATATATATAATCACAACATGAAAAATCTAGTCATAACTACAATAAGACCACACAACCTGGTGTGGACTTTCTAGGGGATGAGCTTGCAGATGAGCTTGCAGCTCCTTCATTACTGCCATATCCTTCTGGCTGTCTGGGCTGTTCCTTGCGCTCTGTTTCAGTACGTGTCAATAAAGAGTGTCAGTGTTGATGAAAGACATGGCTCTCACTATATTATTCAATAGAATGGTTCTCGATGAATTCTAGCAGGAGACCATTTGCCTATAAATTTGTCCCTTTTTGTTGCTCATTGATCAATATGAAGGAAGATCTAGCAAAAGATAGAGCGTACTAAGAAATATAGATGTATGAACCTACAGTACAAAATTATCCATTGCTTTCTGATCAAAGACTGCCAAGAGTATGCAATAGTCCTTGAAAATACATCAATAGCTGATGGTGTATCTTGGTTTACACAGAGAAAACCCTACTTAGATTTGTAGTTCCTAAAGCAGCTGTACTTCCAACGAAGTGAAAAACTACTTCCCAAGTTTACAAAAATTATTAGAATAAGAGAACTATAAAATAAAGTACGGAACATTTGTTCACATATAACCAGTATTAGCTTGAGCAGCTGCCCATTTCTGTGGGTATTGAAAGAGACATCATTGTATAATGTTGTCAGAGGAGTTATATTTAGGATACTCCCTCACGCTTTGGAATATGAGTTTAGTTCTCATTAGCCTTCAGCAGCATGGGTGGTTGCAAAGACTAGCATCTGCAAATTTGGCGTGAATACTGTGAAAATAGCTTTTCTTATGATGTATTAGGCATTCTAGTTCTAATATACCAACAGAATCCTACATCTGAATATCAGAGGGTAGCTCAACCTGTGTATTTTCATGTCTCTGTCTCTACTTCTGTGCCAAATTTTACCTACTCTTTCCATTTCTATGAAGAAATGGGGAGGTAGGGAAGGAACAGCAATGAATACATATAAGGCAGAGACCAGACCCCAAAGTAAAAAAAAAAATAAATTAGACTGTAGAGCCTAGAAATAGAGTTGCATTGTATTAGACCTAGAAAATTGTTCTAGGAGCCTGGCAGACAGTTTTCAGGATGGAAAAACCTGTTTGTGCATCTTCACTCTTTGTTTTAATTTCTTTCGTTCCTGGCAAGCAAATTTTCTCTAGTTTGAGGACTACAAGCCCTTGGTCATCTTGAGTTCTGACGAAAATTATATTTCGGTGTTAACACCGAGAACACTGTTGGAAGTACAGATAGATAGTGAAGATGGAGAGATCTGTGATATAGCTCCAAAAGTAAAACAAGATAAGATGATAATTTTTCCTCCAAGACCAATTATTAATAAACAAATATATAAAAAAAAAGTAAGAAGTGCTGCATATGAGATATTAAAAGGAGGTTCTGAGCATGACTGCAAAACAAGATGGTAAAACCACGACAAGACAAGAACAGGTAAAAAATTCAATAAGATTGCAGAGTAGGTTAACATTAATAATATGAAAGCAATAAACTCATGAGGAAGTGAAAACAAAATAAAAGGATAAAAGAAGGAATCTTCTGTGAACCAACAGAGCAAGGCAGAAAATGAAGGTCTCGAGTAGAGTAGGGTGTACACAGGAAGCAGAGTGACTGCATCACCTATAGAAACTGATTTTTTGTTTTGTTTTGTTTGAAATTCTCTAGTGCTCTCTGACGGTCCTGCAACCCTGGGCTGCTTTTCCCAAGAAGGGCCAACTAACTGGACCAGGAGATCACCCACCCCATCCTACCTTCTGAGGTCTCCATCATGGCTCTTCCCACTCCACCGTGGAGAAATGCTACAGGGAAACACTGGGGAGAGGCTTGTGTGTGGGCACAGAAGCAGGACATGCTGCCATCCTCCCATCAACCAGGAAAAAAAGTTCCACTGAGGCATGAAGAGATAAAGGAAGTAGCAAGCTGCAAACGTGATAATGATCTTGGGGAGTAACAGCTATTGTGTACTAATGCACAGGAATTAGTGGTGTTGGGGAAATCTTGTGCCAGGTCTCCACAGGAGTTTGTTTTTCTGAGGAGGGTGAAGGAAGGCTTGAGGAAACAGGTTCGAGCCAGAACAAATGAGACAAGACAATGTACTTGAGAACAGTGAAAGTCCTGTGGTCAGAGTGCTTTCACCTTCTGATTCAGAAGCAAAGGTCTCATCAAAATGGCAATCTTCTTTATGAGGGTGAGGCTTTGGTGTTTTTGCTTAATACTTTCTCTTAGTTATTCCACTAATTTTTCTCTTTCACACCCGAGTTGTGTCCTCACTGACTTGTTGACTGTCTGTTTTCTGGGGACAAAGGCTGTCTCCTTTGCCACTGAGCACTACAGCATCACACAGTTCTGATCTGTAACTGAAATATTCAGATGCCCCCATTACCCAAGTATTAATCACAAAAGAAGTAACTAAGCCTAAGATTCTGCCCTGGATTCTGCACAACTGCAGTGCAGGCATGAGACTTCAAAACTATAGTCCCTGTCAGGTGGTAGGTGTGTCATGCTGGCAAGGTGAAAGATGTGAGTGTGCAGGGCCAGACACGGGTGATGGTGGTGAGAGAAGTGGCAGAGCATGTCACAAAACAGCACTTGACTGTCCTAGCAGGCATCAATGTGTTTGCAGAAAGATTTGGAATGAGACGTGTGTTAAGAAATAATCTGAAGTCCAAGGGTTCTTCTTATGCAAACCCTCAGCAGCTGGCAGCATGGAGAAATGACTAACGTTGTGTTTGTTGTTTCCTGTGCGGCACTTGTGTGCCTGGAGCCTGTGGGAGGGGCAGAGGGAGATTTTCTCAAATTGTGTCTGCAAACAGATCCTGTTGCTTGCTTTGCTTTCACTGCTAGCAGCTCTGAATGGGGGGGAAAAGGGGGCTCATCAGGTCAGCTTCACTTCACGTGGGGAAAGAAATGCTTTTCTCTGGAGAAATAATCAAAGTAGTAACTGGGAGGAAGAATCTGGTGTAATGCTCCAGGTGCTCATCATGCTTCCTGCAAGGTTAGTAAGGAGGTTAAAAATACTTCAGGTTCAGAGCTGTGCCTCACCTGGTGCAGTTGCCACCAGCGACACACAGGGAATGCACACCTCCTTATTCAAGCTGGGAGTCCTGAAATTATGCCAAGACAAAACCCTCCCTCACTTTTTAACTTCCAGTCTCTCTGTAGAGCTGGATTAGCTGATCTTGTTATTCTACCTCCCAGGTGTCTGTGTAGGAGATTACCACCACTAACCTTACAGGAGAGGAAACATAAAAGTGAGGGAGATGAAGGGAGACTCCTCTTGCTTCTTAGGCAGCAGCATTGTCCTCAGGATGGGGCAGCATCCAGGTGCAGAGTGATGGAGAAACTATGATCAAAGCATGGCATGATTGAAATAGTAAAACCCTAGCTGAGACAATGATGTGCAACTAGGACTGGGAAAGGGGTGGTGGGAACTGGAACAAGAGCTCAACAGAGGTACACGGAGACTTTCCTTTGATTTCCAAGGGCCTGTGACAGGACTCAAAGACAACTTTTAGTTGCACAATTCTAAAGAGAACAGAGAGATCACTCAGGGCTGCCTGAGATCTGCAATAAGAAATGAACACCAGACTTTTTAAGAAAACAAAACAAAACAAACTTTATCCCATTCAAGGAACAACTGAACACAATGGAAGGGGAAATTCTCATAAATACATCAGGGTCCCTAAAGCAACACACCAGTTTTATTAAATCAGCTTTTGTTGCAAGCAAGTGTCCACTCAAGTAGAGTCCTTGTAAACAAACAGAGAGAGAAGCTGGAATGCATTCAGACAAGCAGAGGTCAGGTATTTCTATTGATCAGAATATTTTCTCCTCAACATTTCATGGATTTCGGGAAGTTGTTTGCTGTTGTTGTTGTTGCAAATCTTAAAAAAATTGGAAGCTGACAGTTTCTGTTGCAGAGGCCACCTGGTCTTGAATGAGGCCACTTTTCTTGAATGAGCCGCTAAATAAAAGCAAACAAAACTGCTGGTTTGTTTATGCTATTGTTGTTCTCCTTTCTGTTGTTGTTGTATAATTATTATCAAATAAATGCCTAAGGGGTTTTTTTTGTTGTTATTTTTAACTGTAAACACTTTCAGGATTACTTTGTTCAGAAAAGCCATAAACCCTGTTAATCGAACTGCCAGCAACAAAGAACTGTGTGGCCTCTTGCTTACTCCCTGTCCCCCCAACCTCAGTGGGATGGGGACGAGAATAGGAAACAAAGGTAGAACTCATGGGTTGGGATAAAAGCAGTTTAACAGAGCAGTAAAGGAAGAGAAAAGACAATAACAATAATAACAGTAAAAGAAAATGCAAAATAGGTAATCAATCGCTCACCACCCAGAGAAAAAACAATGTCTGCAAGCATTCCCAAGCCATAATCCTGGCATGTTGCTGAACCACGAACTCTGCCACACTCTGCCTCTCCTGTCCGGCTGACTACCCCCCCTTATATACTGGACATAATGTTGATGTTATGAACTATCTCCTTAGCCAAGGGACTTTATTCCCTTCTACAGTATGTGAAAGTTTGGATTGGACAGGGCCCACTGAACTAGTAAATCCCCTAGTGTTAACCAGCCAGGTGGCCTTTGCTGAATGTGTATTCCAGTACTTGAAAATCCCATAACCTATTGCTCTCAGTGTAGTTTTTAGCAGTCCACTGTATTGTTTGATTTTCCTGGAGGCTAGTGCACTCAATACCACGCTCTTTGGCCCAAGTGTCCATGAAGTTGTTTCAGGAATATGTCCCATTGTCTGTTTCAGTTCTTTCTGGAGTGCCATGTTGCCACAAGACTTGCTTGTCAGGCTCAGGATAGTGTTCTGGGTAGTGGCATGGAGCATAGGATATGTTTCCAGCCATCTGGTGGTTGCTTCCACTAGTGTAAGCATATAGTACTTGCCTTGGCGGGTTTGTGGGAGTGTGACATAATCCATCTGCCAGACCTCCCCATATTTATATTTCATCCGTCATCCTTCATACCACAGGGACTTTACCGTCTTGGCTTGCTTTATTGCAGCTCATGTTTTGGCTTTCATGGATAATATGTGCAACAGTGTCCCTTGCCTAGTCCACCCCTCAATCCCAAGCCCATCTATATACTGCATCACTTCTTTGATGGTCCAAGGCATCACGTGCCCACTGAGCTATAATAATTCACCCTTTTAATGTCAGCCTAAATCCACCTGAGCCACTTCAGTCTTAGCTACCTGAACCCCTTCCTTCTTAGCTACCTGATCTACCTGCTGATTGCTTTCGTATTCCTCAGTGGCCAGACTCTTAGGTACATGGGCATCTACATGATGTACTTTTACAACTAGATTCTCTAAATGGGCAGTGATATCTTGCCACAATGGGGCAGCTCAGATAGATTTGCCTCCATGTTGCCAGTTGCTCTTCTTCTATTGCTGTAATCACACCAACAGGGCATTTGACACCATCCATGACTCAGTATAGATATAAAGTACTAGCCATTTTTTCTTGTTCAGCAATACCTAAACTTATCTGGATGGCTTTCACCTCTGCAAACTGACTTGATTCACCTTGCAGCTTCTGTAATTCATTGTGTAGGATTCCACACAGGAGCTTTCCACCTTCAATGTTTTCCTGCAATACAACAGGACCCATCAGTGAACAGAACCTATTTTTTAACATTTTCTGGTAGTTTATTGTATCGTGGGGCCTCTTCAGCACCTGTCACTTCCTTATATGCTGACATTCCAAAATCTTTGTCTTCTAGCCAGTCCATGATCACTTCCAAAATTCCTAGGCAACTGAGGTTTCCCATTCAAGCCTGCTGGGGGATCAGTGCAACCCACCTAGTCCATATAGAACCAGTTGCTTGATGTGTAGAGGGGACCCTCTCTTTGAACACATCCAGCCCAGCACCAGCAGTTGGGCTGCTAAGAGGAGACGTGCTCCAGTGCCAACCACTCCTGAAGCAGCTTGAACTCCTTCATATGCTGCCAATATCTCCTTTTCAGTTGAGTGTAGCAGGCCTCGGATCCACTGTATCCCTGACACCAAAACCCTAAGGGCCAACCTTGAGTCTACCCTGGTGCTTTCTGCCAGACTCCAGGTAGGACCATTCTGCATTGCTGCTGCATAGATCACTTCTTTAACACCTTGTCCTGCACAGACTGGCCCAAGGGATGCTGCATGAACTATATGTGATTCAGTTTCTTCAAAGTCTTTTCATTGCTCAGGGGTCCATTCAAAATAGTTATTCTTGGTCACTTGATAAAGAGGGTTTAACAATTTGACTGTAATTTGAAATACTCATTCTCCAAAAATCCAAGAAAGCCTGCGTCTCCTTTTTGTTAGTCAGTGGAGACATAGTTGATGTTTTGTTGATCATACCACATACACCTTGCCACTTTGTTCCTACAAATTGAAAGTCCTGTGCAGGTCCATTGACCTTACTCTGTTTCATGGCGAATTCACCTTTCAGAAAGATTTGAAGTATTTTCTCCCCTTTCTCAAAAAAACCCCTTCTGCTACTTTGCCTCATACAATGATGTCATCAATGTATTTCAGGTGTTTCAGGTCTTCACTCTGTGGCAGTGCAGTCTGCATCAGTCCATAGTAAACGGTATGGTTATGTTTCTAACCCTGGGGCAGTTGATTCCAGGTGTACTTGACCCCCCCTCCAAGTCAAAGCAAGCCATGGCCTGCACTCTGCTGCTGAAGAGACTGAGAAAAACGCGTTAGTGATATCAGTTGTGGCATACTACTTGACTGCCTTTGACTCATACTGTTCATAATGAAGTTCATAGTGAAGTTCTCCTGTGTCTGGCATGGCAGTACTCGGTGGCAGCATGGTTTCATTTAGGCCAGTAGTCTATTGTTAGTCTCTACTCTCCATTAGATGTTCACACTGGTCATATGGGACTATTAAAGAGTGACTGAGTCTTGCTGATCACTCCTTGGTTTTCTAGTTGACAAATCAGCTCATGGGTGAAAATCAAAGAATCTCAGTTGGTATGATATTGCTGCTGGTGCATTGTTGTTGTAGTGATTGGTACCTGCTGTTCTTTGACTCTCGGCAGCCTCACGATGGAAGTGTCCTATGACAGGCTGGGCAAGGTAGACAGTAGTTTAATTTCCTCTGTCTCCATAGTGGCTATACCAAATGCTCACCAGTCCAGTAGTCTTTTTGGGTCCTTGAAATACCCTTTCTTGAGGTAATCTATGCCAAGGGTGCGCATAGCCTCTGGGCCAATCACAATGAGTTGCTTTTGCCACTCATTCCTAGTTAGACTCCTCAGCTTCCAAAACAGTTAACTGTCCAGATCTCCCTGTCACTCTGGAAATACAGATGGGTTCTGTTTCATTATAACTTGATGGCATTAGGCTATATTGTGCACCAATGTCCACTGGAGCCTTATAATTTTCTGGTTCTGATGTGTGAGGCTGTTGAATCCACAGTGTCCAGTAAACCCAGCTGTCCATCTCCTTCTTGTGGCTGGAGGCAGGAGCCCTATAATCCTTGTCATAGTATTTGTTGCTCACTTTTAAGTATGAGATAGAAATTTTTTCAACACCATCACATACAAGATCAAATCTTCTTCTCTATCTGGTTAGCTGCCTGCTGGAAACAGGAGTGACATTTTTCCTGGAAGAATCCATTTCTGTGGTTGTTTTTCCTTGCAATTCATGTAATTGAGCCTCTATGGTTGAGGTGGGTTTTCCATCCAACTTCCTTATGTCCTCTCTGTAGTCATACAGATAAAACCATAGGGTGCCTTGTGGTGTGCACCTCTATATCATCTATCTTGAACAGAGGAACACTTACTCCTAATAGCGGAGATACTGGTCTGTACATGCGGGGAATTGGCTGTATCTTCTTTGAGTTGCCAGACCTCCAGAGACAGTTTCCCCACACCCTCCTCTTGATTTGTTGGACTTCCCAGGGTAGTTCTTTTTAACGTGGTTTTGGATTTTTCAGGCAGTCTTTCCACAGCTCTAACATAGGCTTGTAAGGGAGGAAGAGAGATTATTTTTGTATTGTTGGAGCTGGCCAACCAATTCATCCACTGACTGTACCTCACTCTGCCAGGATGTTATTGTCAATGAATTGGCATACAATAATAGTGCACTCCATAGAAACTTCCACCACATAGGTTGTATGCACTGGACTTCATCCGGATCTGTGAGTAACTGCTCATTATTCAGATCATCATAAATCACCTCCAGCATAGTTAATTCCCTTAAATACTAGCTACTAGACACTTCTCTTCAAGGTGGTCCACTTGCCTGGGTGGCATGTAACATCTTACTTGAAGGGATAACTTTCCCTCACACCTGACAGAAGTGACCTCTGGAGGCTGAGGGGTTGTGTCACTTTTCCCAATTGTCTTGTCAATGCCTCCTTCCCTAGACAGAGATCCCAGCTGCTTGGCTTCCCTACCTTCTGATTCTAAGCTACCTGCCCCATTATCCCAGCATCAGAGCAGCGAGGTAACAAAGTACTTGCCTGGGTGGCAGCTGAAATCTTATTGCGTATCTCACAGCCCACTTAGGGATAGGGATCAGGTGATTGTCTCTGGTTCTGTCTCTTCCTCCTTGTTCTTGTAATAATCCTGTTTCATCATCATCCCTCACTAAGCAAACCAATTTCTTTGTGTATTTCTTCTGATATAGGCATGGGTTGGTTGTCTGATTCAGCTGCAGTGCCTGTAGCCAGGGTTGGAGTAGCTGCAGTGCCTGCCAGTCTGTTTTCATCTCTTCTCCTTGAGGGTGCTGCATAATATCAAGCAGAGTTTGGTAGATATTGGCCAAAATGACATTGTGATCGGTGACTATTTAACTAATATAATAAATGTGTATAACAGATTTTTTTTAACACTTTGTGACCCACATTGAGCACCAAAAATGGACTGTCATGATTTTAACCCCAGCCAGAAACTAAGAACCACATGGCTACTTGCTCACCCACACCCTGCACTTGCTTCCAGCGTGATAAGGAGAAGAATTTGCAACAAAGAAGGTGAAACTCTTGGGTTGGGATAATAAAAGTCTAAGAGGGCAGAAAAGGAAGAGGAAATACAATAACAATAATAAAAATAAAAGAATATACAAAATAAGTGATTAACCACTAACCACCTGGAGAAAAAACAATGTCTGCACATGCTCCTGGGGTCTGATTCCAGTGTGCTGCCAAACTACTAACTCAGTCACACTCTGATCCTCTTGCTGAGCTGATTGCTTCCCTTTATGTGCTGGATATGATGTTGATGGCATGGAATATCTTATTGGCCATCTTGGTCAGCTGCCCCAGCCATGTCCCTTCCCAACTTCTTGTGAAAATTAACTCTTTTCCCACCAAAACCAGGAAAAGAACCATTTCCCAACTGGAAACGGGACAAACTGTTCTGTAAAACTTTTAGTTCAAAAAGCTTTCAGGAAAATAATAGGATAACTAAGTAATTTAAGAATATGTCACATAACAATGCTATTCTACCTGCTTTCAGAGCGGGCATGGAAGGAAAATGTATTTAGCAAGAACTGGTGGATTATTAAGTGGTTTTATCTCCACTCGGCATCTGTCTGTAAATAAGTCAAGGTTTGCTGGAACCTTGTGCAAGTGCTGGCAAAATCTAAAGCCTTAAACGGTGAACTGCTTTGAAGAAAGCTTATCTTCCTAATGGAAACAAATTGTGCCCATTAGTTATATATGAGGTAAAGCTTTATTAAAACGTAGGGGAGATTGGATTTAATTTTCCTTCTTAAATAGGTTGATTGTTTAAAATCAAACTTAAACCTTGGGTTATAACATATTGATAGAATATGGACCACGCATCGTAATAAAAGCAAATAAACTCGTGCTTTATGTGCCACCAGCAACGTTTTAAAACAGACTTGAGCTCAAAATTATCCATTAAAGAAAGTAATGTATCACCAGGAGGGTATTATCTTGGAGGAATACCTACTGAAGTAAATGAGATAATCGTAGTTGTTCCCCTTGGGTGTTTGATCATATCCTGGTGAGTCAGATGTATCTGATACATGCACCACTGTTCTGGAATAAAGTATGCTGTCATTACATATAAATAAATGTAGCCTAGGCTTCTTACAACCACCATAGGATTTTGCAGGTTTTGATATGTAGGATAGCAAGTGGAAAAAGAAACAATTTTTCTTACTTTCAAATATTTAAACTTCTGAACATTTTTTGTTAATGTGATGGTTTATTTCTCTTAATTCTGCTTTTCTCAGTTAGGAAAGGTTGGTCTTAATAATTATAGCTTTCAGTTACAGATCTGATTTCAATCTTACAGACTCTGACAGAATGTGCTGATTTGAGGTGTTAGGATTCCTAATGCTTCACATGAATAGTTTTAAGCCCTCTATTATTTTTTCCTTAAAACAGCACAATTGGATGAGGCTGATAATTACGTTGGATAAGAGAAATACTTTTTCTCGGTATTTCTCTCTGTATTTTTCTATATATTTTAATATATATATATCTACTTCTAGTTTTCAGATATTCAGAGCTGAAATCAATGCTTCAATTTCTGATTTGCCTCTGCTGTTTTAGGCTAGCTATTGTGGGGCTGTAGACCTGTGTTAAAGTAAATGTATCCGAGTTCACTATAAGTAATACTTAGGCATGAAACTAGCTTTCTCCCAGGATTTGAAACTGGGAATAAGTTTCAAAGCCCTTAGTGGTAGAAGGACAGCAATTCGATTGTCTGTTGTGTTTCCTAGTGTATCCCTAAGTTACATCCCGAGCTTGTGGTTTGGGTGAGGACTAAGGAAGCTCAAGCATGCCTTGTACAAACTCTCTCTTCCCGACACAAGAGTATTGCTCTCTTTGGTGAATTTATTGCAATGTTTTTAGCATGCACAGGTCATCTGTCACACCAGAGGCTGGTCGCAAGATCCAGGCTCTTTTCTACAGGAAGGCTGGGGAGTCCAGAGGCTCAGGGTGCATGGTGGGTGCTGCAGAGCTTGCTGGCACTAGAAGCCCCAGCACAGCTGACAGGGATGGGCAGGCTTTCCAACTTCGTTTGCAGCTGTCAGCATCTCAAGAAGCATATTGCATTTAGAACACAAAATGTCAGCTGTCAAGATCTACATTTGATTTGCATTAAATTTTGTAAAGAAAAATAAACATATACATAATCAAAATTAAGACAAGAAAAGAAATAGGTACATCCAGAAAAGAATCTCATTAGTACCCTTACCTCCCACCTACAGTAATACAAGCCAACAGCTTTGAAATGCCGCATTCCCTGGATAGGACAACTATGTCTGCCATGTAGATGAAGTACCTCAGCCTTTGGTCTATCGTCCATTTCTGGGAAAGATGGTTGAAAGTGAGGCATATTTGGGGCTGTACAGTGACATCTTTGCTGTGTAGAGACCCACACATCCAGAAGTAAGTGGTTTGGTACATGCACTACCCCTGGCTGGACCATCTGTGGGCCCTATAATATTGCTATGTTTGTTTCCTTGACACCCAACACACCTGGAAAACAATAAAGTCCTAATTGTATCCTCCCACTGGATGGAGAGTGTAGACAGGGAAAGACGGAAGGCCAGACAATTGGAGCCTTTGAGCACACAGCTCAAAGTGCCTGGGCTGCAGCAGTGAGACCCCCAGTCAAGAAGAAAAGTAGAGTATGGAGCTGGAACTCATCTCTGAAATTGCATAACCTCATGCATGGGGGTACTTTGCCTTCCTTATAATTTTTCTTGCAAACTGATATGGGAGTATAGACAAAATATTGCTGGTAGATACAACATGAAGTAACAAACAAAACCATGTACCTCAAGATGTAGATGTAAAATAAGTTTGGTCAGAAGTACTTTGTTGACCTAACTGAAATAACTCCTTCTCTGACCCAGATACAACATGTGCAATCCACTTTGTAATGTCACTACAATGCTCATCAAGATTTCTGCCTTGATATGACATCTGTAGATCAGGCATTCATTGTTCTGATCAGCAGTGTTCTCGTGGTTGTGTTGCTACCTGGGCAGCTGCTGACACCAAAGAGACTTTAGCTGTATAAGATCATTTGAAATTTGCAGCAGCGGAGCATTTAGGATTTGCAGACAAAACCATTAAAGTATGGGCAGGATAGTTTTCTTTCCCTCTAAATATGAAGGAAGAGGACACAGGGATGACACTTTATTTAATTTGGATTAAAAGAATGCTGTGAGGTTTCGTTTTTTTGGAAAGGTGAGTTTTGATGTTACCTTAAACGGGTAAAAAAAAATATATGAAAGTTCTGGTTGAAACTGTTTCCTCTGGAGTTTATTTCTAAAATCAAAACGCCTCTCTGATTTGAAGTTCTGAAGCCCACTGCTGTGAATAAAAATGTGCAGCCATTTCATTTATTCATTTTGGAAGAATAAAAGAGGCAATGAGTAAAACTGCAGTGGGGTGAGGAAAACCTGCTGATCAGAACGAAGGTTACTTATATTACAATAAACATATGTTGGTCTTGGCTAATATTGGTTTAAGTCACAGTCTCATTTGAACTCAAAGTGCCTTTTGCTTTAGCTGCTCAAAAGACACAATTGTTATTAAGGAAGTAAAATCTCTTCTGTTCCCCCAGCTGGAAGAAAAGAGATTGGAGGTGGCGGTGGAAGGGACAGGGCACAAGAAAGAAGAGGAAAGGAAGGCAGACGCTCACACACAACTTCTTACAATGGCTCCAGCATGCCCTTCCATTGGCAGGAATCCTTTTGATCAAATCCTTGCCCTGGGCTGAAAGCATTTTAATGAGCATATAGAGACTGTCTTTTTTTTCTGGGTCTATTTTGTGTTCTTAAGGATAGATAAGTAAAGTGTGCACTTAAATGATCATATGTGTGTTCCTTAAATGTACTCTAGAAGAAAAGTGCAGTGCTTGAATGTGGAGGCAGAGCAGTGCCAGCCTGAAGGATAGAAGGAAAAGAGCAGAGGAGGAAACTTGAAGTCAACCTAACGTTTACTTTAACATTTACATCAAACTTTAATATTTTATTTTCTTCAGAAGGAGGAACATTGAACCTGTAGGGAGGTGGGGATTTGGGCTATGGAGAGGTGAGTTTTATGGAAACTCCCATGTCTTAACTATATTTCCCCAGCACTAGCTTCTTTGAGATGCCCAGCAAGGCAATTGTTCACCTGGCTCCTTTTGCCTGCATCCCAGGAATTACGCGTGGTGCTATGCCAGTTAGCAGCACCCACCCTCAGTGGAAGGATGTCCCACACAGCTCCTGGTGGGAGTTTGGTTCTCAGACTTGGTCCTAGACCTTCACTGTTGATTCCACTGTCAGGAAGGATGTGCATCCTTTGTTCTGCGCTGGTGATCCACTGCTCCCTACTCTCCCCACCATTCTGGAGGCAGGTATGGGACCACTGCTCCTTCTGGCAGTAGTCTGAATGTAGTGGATTTGAGGAAAACTTCTCTTGCCTAGGCTGCCAACATGGAATTTCCCATAAGCCCTAAACCACATTAAGCATGAAATAACAAAAAAAAGCAACTAGTATTAGTATTAGTATTTATTAGTATTAGTATTAGTATTAGTATTAGTATTAGTATTAGTATTAGTATTGTGCTTGACAAAGGCAAATGCAGTTTACTTTGACACATCTCATTATTCTGAGATATTTGTGGGAAAAGATGAACTTTATCAGTATATCACAAGGTACTAAGAATTACTAGGTATCAGTAAAGGGACCTGCTCACGTTTGAAAAAAGACTTACATTTACTTTCAATTTACCTGTTAGTTTTCAGATACGGGGGTGCAGGAAGGCAGAATCCAAGACCTCTGTGCAGAAGAAACAGAGCCTTCCGCAAACTGGGATGGTGTGAGTTGACAGGAAATTTTGCCTTGACAGCAGCTGCCAAAATCAAAACCTTTTTCAAGTTTTTTTTGATGTGAATCACAGGAGGTGCAACTACTAGGATTTGCATCCAAACAGGAACCCTGCAGATTTCTTCAAATCCTGGTGACAAAGGTATGACATTTATGATTTGCCACTGTTATTCCACATGTGTGAATTGCCAACAAAAAAGCTTTCCAAGAGGCAACTTTTATTTGTGACTGATGCAGTTTGTAAACAAGAAAGTGAAGCACTATCTGGTTTAGCTCAGGAGACCAACAGCTTCCGAAGTAGAGCTGCTGCCTAGAGGTAGTTGCTCCCATGGTATTAACAATGCTCTTTCAATAAGCGGAGTGTCACTAACGCATAGCTCTGGCCTGGCTAACAGGTATGTGTGAAGTAACTGTATACTTTTAGTAATGTGGTACTGAATAAACAGTGGAAACTTATAGGAAATAATTTTTATGAGCTTATGCCTTCAAGGACGGTACAAACAGCCCTGGAAAAAGAGGTAAACTGTGAAATATAGATACCAAGGAAAAAAATCCCTAATTTATAATATTTAGGCATTTGTACAAGGTTTTGTGTCTCCTGGTGGTGATTCAGCTCATGTCATTATTGCTGCCTTTCTAGCCACTTCCCTGGTTATTTTTCTCAATAAAATCCTCCAACTGTAATTGTTCCATAAGTTAAATAAATGATATGTAAAATGTTTGCACTACCAGTTTTACTGCATTTATTTAATTTATTCAGGAGTCTCAAATTTATCCCATGTAGAGCATTCATTAATCCACTCATTTCTGCTCATCTTCATGTGAACTAACCTGAAGTACAGAAGGAAAGCCAGTGCATCAAACTACGTTTGTTTCCATTCTTGGTAAAGATTCTTTCTGCTGCATCTTTTTCAGTGAGGGAACCAGACATGTGACACTAGCTAAGAGGATGCCTCTTCTTTTTTTTCAATAATACAATACTTTCAGTGTCATTCTTTTTCACTTAACACACCTTTACAATTCAAAAGAATGTTCTATATGGTAAGATTTAATTTTAAGATATTCATCAGTTTAAAAATTTTTTCATTTTTAGGGTTGTTCCACCTATCTATCTCTATCCAAGTAATTATAACAGCAACTGACATTCTACATGTACAAACACACACACACACACATATTTATGTATAGGTTATCTATATCTATTTTTGTATTTATGTATAAGTTATCTATATCTATTTTTATCTAGCTATGTATATGTTTGTATACACACACACATCTGAACTGGGTCTCCTTGTTTCAGACAGCTTTTCAAACAAACCTACCTTCATGCTTCCTGATTACAAGCTGCATTGGTATAGTGCAATTTAGAAAATAATTAATTCATTAACTAATCTCAAGGCTACCTGAACAAAATACCAAACCCAATAGAAACAAAAACTTTGGGGGTTTCATCTCTTAGAATGAACATGTAGAGAATTCAGATGGTATGCAAGTAACTCAGAAAATGTTTATGTGGAAAATTGTCCATGCATTTTATTACTTGTTCACAAAAAATCTCAGTGCACAACTTAGCTAAATTACCAGCAAAGTTAAATTAGGCATGCACACTTAGAATTAAAAACACCCCTACTGCCTGCCACACGGAGGCTTCTAGTTCATAGGAAATGGGAACACAAAAATACCTGTGTTTTAGTCTGTCAGAAGACTGTCTGCCTGGGTATCCACAAAACAAATTATTAGTGGAAAACATGGACTTTAACAAGGACACTTAAAAATTACAATGGGATGCACTTTTGCTATGGTATTTTTATATGAATCACACCAAAACACCAATTCACCTATCAGAATAATGCAATAGCTGCTACTGATAACGTTGCAGTGTCACATATGTAAGATGCAGTGTTTTGGAAACATATCCTACAACTGAATATTTGGAATATTTTCATATTAAAAGTAATGATCCATGTAAATATTGTTTGATTTCCTGATATTTACTGTTATGTCAGACAGCACTTTATATATACATAAGCATTCATTAATTTAGGAGATTTATCCCATGTAGATTATTCATTAATTCACTCACTTCTGCTCATCTTTGTATGAACTAACCTGAAGTACAGAAGGCCAGAGCATCAAATCACTTTTGTCTCCATTCTTGGTGAAGATTATTTCTGCTGCATCTTTTTCAGTGAGACAACCAGACCTGTTAAAGAAAAGTCACCAATCTTTTTGCTTTCATTTAGAAATTATCAAAATAATGTATTTACAATCTTAAGTGACCAAGTCAGATTGCTGGGGTGTATCTGTAGTCTGAATTAGGCTCAGCTGTGCCATGATGCATACAGAGGGAAATCTCCATGCCTTCAAGGGACAAAAGATCCAGAACATCAGGAATTTAGAAGCTGCAGAGAGCGCAACACCAGGCTGGCGCTACACTACTAGGTGCATCTCATAAGAAATTTGTAACGCGCCTTGGAAGTGACTGCCACTGCTTGTGAAATTGAGGTGGGTTCATACGATGGCTTTATCAAGACAGGACTATGTGGCGTGTTCACACAAATTTATATGCTCTCATATGAATAAACGATATATAAAGCGAGCAGGGGCAGAGAATGGGAAAAAATGAATTAATGTTTCTCTGTTTTCTTTTCTTTAAGCAGCTCACTGCCAGCCAGACTTGCATAGGTATTTGGGTACTGAAAAATGGAGTAAGTGACTAGCGGATCTTCCAGACCTTTTTGCAACAATAATGACATATAGTCATAACAGAGGCTACAGAAGGTAACCAGGGATTTTAAAAGATCTAGCAAAGGAGCTCTCTGAACCATTAATGATGATTTTCTACAAATCTTGGTGCCCTGGGGAGGTTCCAGAAGACTAGAAGAAAGCTTATATAGAGCCAACATTTCAAAAGGTTAAACGGGATGACTTGAGTAATTATAGGCCTGTCAACCTGACATTGATCCTAGGTGAAATCCTGGAACAGCTGATATGAGACTTGATTAATAAGGAATTAAAGGAAGGTAATATAATTAATGCCTTTCAAAACGGGTTTATGGAAAATAGATCTTGTCAAACTAGCTTGATATCATTTTTATGAAATTACAAGCTTGGTTGAGAAAGGTAATAGCACTGATGTAATGTACTTAGATTTCTGTAAGGCTTTTGACTTGGAACCACCTGACATTTGATTAAGAAAGGAGAATGCTGCAAATTCATTGCAGCAAACATCAAATGGATTCATAAAATAGCTAACTGGTTTGTCTCTATATGTAATTGTAAATGGGGAAAATTTATTGAGCAGGTGTGTCACCACTGACGTCCTGCAGAGAATGGCTCTGAATCCAAAGCTGTTTAATGTTTCTAATCATGTCCTGATAGAAAAGAAAAGCAGTCACTATAGATTACACTTACAGACCACATGAGCACTAGGACAGTAGACAATAATAAAGTGGATGTGCTACTGATAAAGAACAAGCTAGATGTTTTGGCCAAACTCTGAAGTTTTCTGTCTAGAAATAGCAAAGGTTGGGTTTACAGGACCTTACTTGTAGTACATGCAACTTTTAAAAAGACTTAGGACTCATTACAGGTGGATAATCAGCAAAACAGAACTTCTAGTGCACTGTGGTGCCTAAAAGGGGTCATCATTGAATGTGCAGCAGGGAATGTCAGATCTAATCTGGATGGGTTTATATTACTACCGATGTTGCCATTGACTCCACGCCTTCAGGAATACAAGGTCCCAGTCTGAATCCCAGCTCAAGAGGGGTGCTGGTAAGCTGAGGAGCACTAGAAGAAGGTCCCCAAGAGCATGCAAGGAACTGGAAGAGGTGATTTATCATGAAGAGTTTAAAGAATTCAATATTTCCCTCAGAAGAAAAGAAGACTAATGATGTGAGCTGATGACAGTCTGAAATCATGAGACTTGGTTTGCCCAACTTTCCCTATAAAAACAGATAGGAACGTGGTTGAGGCTCACTACTTTGTCACTCTTATGCAGTCAGTGCAGAAGTTAGCTCTCTGCAGTGGGCAACTAATCCCGTTTGAAGATAGCTGCAATGAAACGCCTTTTGGTAGTCCCTGTTTCTCTGTGTTGATTACAGAAGGATCCCAAAACACTGAGTAGTATAAGATGCTTCATTTTTGCATGGTTAAAGTTAAATGAGATAATCCCACACTAATTGTCTCCATGGGGAATATAATTTTTAAAATGAAAGTTCTTCAGCCTGTTAAATAATGGGTTCTGAAAGTTGGAAGTTTTACAGGGACAAATTAAGATTAAAAATTAGGTGCACATTTTTTTCAGGGAGCATAATTAACCTTTGGAGCAAATTACCAAGGGTTGTGGCACTTTCTACACCAGTGGAAATTCTAAAATCGAGATGGAATCTTTTTCTAAAAGATTTGCTCTACTTAAAATGCACTGATTTGGGCAAGTTAAGTGGCCTGCATTGTACAAGAGGTCAGAGGAGATCATTGCTTTTGTCCTTTCTGGACTATCAATACATGTCTCTATGTCTTGCAATGCTAGAACACCTTCAAAAATGTTGTCCTTAAGTCTTTCACTATTCCTAAATTTCCTTCCTGATAACAGCAATTAAAATTCCCTCCCTTATAGGACAAACACATTAAGGACTTCTAGGTGCATAAATATCCTGGAAACAAAGGATTTATAAACATTTAGGGTATGTTGAAGAAACCTAGACAATTAGAGTAGATAGACCTAAAGAATAATTGGCCGCCCAAGTGCTAATTGTATGTTAGTCTTGTTGGAGGTGGTTGCTGACTGGGTATTAAGCCCGTTGCCAGCTTCCACATAATTAGGGCTCAAGTGTCTTGAAAAAGACACATAGCATTTTCAAAAATATCCCACAAAATGTCCATTTTCCTTTGTGCAATTGGCACTGGAGTGAGGCCAGATCCACCCTGCTCTTGGCCTCCACACCCTGGTGGTTCATGGTTCAGGCTAGCAAGGTCACACAGTTGATGTGGGGTTAAGTGAACAGGAAAGCCATTAAAATTTATGTGATTTTGGCATTGTGCTGTATTTTCCCTGTCTCAGTTCTATGACTGCCCAAATAAAAAAAAAAATACAAACAAACAAACAAAAAAAAAAAACCCTCAAGAAGAGAAACAGGGAAAGATTAGAGCCATTCAGAGAAGGAGTTTTCTTCAGTCTGATTTTGTCTTGATAATCTAGGTTAAAATCTAAATCCCATCGCCAAGGGCCAATGTAATGATGGAGATAGCATACTTCAGAAGCATTCATAGAGAGAGACTGAAAAATGTCTAGTGTTGGACATAAGGTTTCCATTTACATTGTTTTGGAGGATCAATTGGTTTTTATGTTTCATGAAAACTACTATGGAAACTTTCATTTTCTACTTAAATATGTGGAAACACACAAATGACAAGTTTTTTTGTTTTGAACTCCAGATATTTTAAAAGGCTCTGTGTTGGCTGGTAGAAATTGTAATTCAGACAGTCACCTGTTGTGGTGACAATACCTTAATGTTCTATTCTTTTCTGTGCACCAGATTTCTGCCTGTCTTTCCCAAGATGCACTGTAAACTGAGATCGGAACATCCCCTCTATATAATACAAACATATTCTTACAAATAATACATGTTCTGCAGATACCTGGTGGGACAGGAGAATCATGGGGCCAAACACCTAGCAGAATTTCAGACTAGCAAACACACGAGCTACAAACCCATGAAGAACCTTGACATTTTATAGTCAAATCTCATAGTCTTTGGTTGAACATCTGAAAAATTTTTTAAAATGTGAATACTGAGGGGAAAAAGAGGCATTCTGGGGAGCTACAGAAAGATTCAGACACCTAAGAAAGACCATAATAAAAACCAAATAGGCAAGATAAACTAAGAACACACTGAACAATAAGTGATTCCTGAATTCCATCAGGTGTTTCCTGAAGAAAATGATTTGAGAGATCAAAATTACTTTAGCTAGTGTATGTCTTAATCCATGTGTCCTCAGTGATATCCCTTGATGCAATAGAGGGCAGGAATTTTGTTGCTACATTTTTTTGTTTCTTTCCTCAATGAATTTTTTACATGTACTTCTCAGGATCATCGATGAGGTTTTTCACTACTCACATGATTCCCATCGCTACCTGCAGCACAGGAACCTATGGGCCATGCAACCACTGGTAAGAAGCTCCTAACGCACAGCTGTATTTAGAAACCAATATGAATCTGACAAAGCTTTGGGCCTTACTGCTTGGCAAAGCAGGGGTCCCAGTGCTGGGGTAGATGGCCCAACACAGTCCACCTCTCTTTTTCAAACACTTTGGAAATACTTTTAAAAAACTCAAAATGTGCTGAGAAGGAGGGGAGGGCATGAAGGTCTTTGGGCTTTACGGTCAAACCTCCTGGAGATGCCTTGAGAATGACATGTCAACTGAATTAGGGACAATTAGACTGTTGGCTGAAAACACTGAATACTGAGAGGGTAAAGAAATTTGCTGTTATCCCAAAGAGATGCACCAGTGTGGCTGAACATCTTCTGAAAGGAAGATCAGCTGTACTTCACCAGGGAAGTTTCTCCACCTGAAACACAAGGAAGTTGCACCTCTGTGATTGTAACTTATCCTGTCTGTACTAGAGCCTTGTGCCTGCCCCTGACACTCAGCAAGCAGTTGGTCAAAGCTACCTGGCAAATTCAAAACAAAGCCAACACAGGAGTCATAGCCAGGCCTTCCTTCCCAACTTTTGCTTTCCATGATGATTTTCTGCCTGAATACATGTAAAAGGAACCAAATGGGAATTCAAATTCTGTGACAACTCATTATAGTTTTTTCTGCTTCAGTAGCCATATTGATTACAGAAAAGGCTGATTGAACGTATGCTTCATATTTTTTTCCCCAACACTTTCAATAAATCCCCTTTATATGCTGCAAAAAATAAATAAATAAATAAATAAAGTGTGTCTTCCTGACAGCTGGCTGTAGAGTAAACTTTGAGCACCTGCTTTTTTCTCTTTTGTTCATTGTTACTGCTAAATGAATAACACTTAACACTAAATAAAAAAGGAGGGTGACCATGGCTACTGAAAAAGATTCAAAGGCATTCTGTGCATTGCTTGTAAAGAACTGATTGCAAACATGTCATGTACAGCAGATAACAGTATTCCTGCACAATAATCTAGCATTAATTCGCACTACTGTTTAAGGGCCAGATTTTCATGAAAGTCACCAAATAATGTAAGGCAACTTTATTCTGTCAGGTGCCACACATTTCTTTGGCAAATTTAACTGATATCCTGTTTAACGGTGCTAGTAAGACAGGCAGCATCCTTGAAAACTGGCAGAAGGGGACACAAGCAACTTTACCTTATTTTGGCCTCATCTGTAGGAGGGTTTAGGGAAAAAACCCAACCTTCTTGAGGTCTTGATTATTTTGTTTGTAAATAACCATCTGCTTCTTTCTGATCAACAGCCAGCATAGTAAGGTATGACCCCAGGGAAAGCTGTGATTGATACTCCGCCACCTCTATTAGCAGGGGTGCAGCACAAAAGATAGCGTTAGACTCACCAGTGGCCTGTGATGAAAAAGAACACACTTTCTTTAAAAATGTAAATGAACTGATGGTATAAAAGGATGCAAGTGGCATAGGGGAAAAGCCCAGCCATCAAACACCTCATTTCTGTCATGCCTACCTACCCTCCCCTCTCCTCCGTTTGTCGGTCCAGCTGCTGATCTTCACTCTGGAGAGGGAGGCTATGAAGCTGCCTTGTCAGGGCTGGGCAACACAGACACAGCATTGCCAGCCACCCAGAGTCACATCCTTATCACCAGCTCACCACTGACTCACAGTGTGACCTTGTGCAAGTCCTCTAAGCTCTTCATGCATCAGTTTATCTGCTGGTGAACTAGATATAATACCTTTACTGAGGATTATGGCAATTAAATGCTGTTTGTAAAGCGAGCTGAGGTCCTTCATGCCACAGAAATGAATATTCTGGATATGACTTTGCTGTGCTTATCAATGGCAGCATATCAGTAAGAGCAGCTACTGAGTTCTTGTGCTGTCTTCCTTATTTCCAAGGATTTTGGGGACCTGTCCTGGAAAGCAGGAGTGCTTAAGAGAACAAGAGGTTTTCTGCAGAACAGAATGGTTTGGGTTGCTCTTGTTCTGTTACTTGTGGCAGTACTTGGGAATGCTGTGTTTAAAAAAAATAAATAAATAAACCAGCAGCTAAGAAGTGGTTCTGACTATTTAACATTTGCAAATCAGTTACTGAGAATTGTTTCTGGCTATCCAGAGTCTGCATCTTTCTTTGCAACCCAGTAGTCACACTGGTAAAGCACTAGCTGTTACTGGGCAGAAACTAGTGGGGAAACTGTTCAATGAATTTAAGAAAAAAAGTCAGGGGGAAATAGGTTATAAAATCCTCCGGTGTCTGGTGGATTTTTTCACTTAGGTATTCAGCCTAATGTGCTTTTAGTGGAAAGGTTCCAAAATGTACAACCAGGAAAAAAAAAAAAAAAGAGGGGCGGAAAAATTCCCAGGCAAAATAACTAGAGGTAAATTCAGTGTTTTTCCACTCCAGTGACCACAACCTTTGCTTTTATTCTGGTGCAAACAGCTGCAGGTGCCTCAAGTCAGCCAGTTCTATCTGTCTGCAATGTCATCCATGTTTACTTGCAGCACTGGACTTTCGATTCTGTCAGGGTGCCAATCCAATGGGCCGCCAGGCACTGCAGCTGACAGTCAAATCTGTAATGCTGAATCCTTCTTCTGGAAAAAAGGGCTAAAGAGGTTAATACACTCAAGTAAGGATAAACACACCAGCTGTTATAGTTTCTAATATTTAATGTCATTATCAAATAAAATAACTCCTAAGAAATAAAAAATATGCAGCCTCCAAATCACTCATCTTTGTTAGTATTAATAAATTATCCAAAAAGCCTAAACTATAAAATAATAATACTGAGTCTACAATTAATGTCATATTTGCTTTTCTGCTCTGCACTGATACCATTACCTTTTGGTGTTTCATCAATATTGGTACCATGAACTACAAAGTATCTATAGGATAATCAGGGACGGATTATTGGAATGTTGAGGAATACAATTTAACTTGGGGGGTTTTTTTATTATTTTTTCTTTCAGTGTGCTCGTTGAAATATTTTATCTGTCTGATTTACTGAATGTAATTATTCAAAGATTTCATTATGCTCAGTCTTTCTGTTTTACAAAAATCTGCTTAGGATCATAAGAATAATGAGTCCTGCAACGAGAGTGCTTTTATGTGTGTTTGTGTGTGAAATCTGAAAGGAAGCCCTCCAGAACTCGTTACTGGGGCTAAATAATTTTTAGAGAGTCAGAAAGTGAATCTGTGTTTTCCTCCCATCATTATAGCTACAGATTCTACTGCTCTTCATCAGTGTCGATTAAACAGAGGATAACTTGAACACATTCAGAAAGGTTGAAAAATACACACGAACACACAGTGCAACAAGCTTCATAGCCTGCAAAACAGCCTGCAATAAGCTCATCTTCTAGTTTTTGATTGATGTTATAGCAAGACACACTCACTGCCTTGTACTCAGGGGTCTATGACCAATTCCATAAAAATCCTTGAATTTTAAGATTTATCAGTCAGCCATTTCAAATTGCATCAGACTAAAGCTTATCAGTCCTGTTAGGCTTTATTTTGGTTTTACAAAATTTGATTGAGATTTGTTGCTCTGGTTATTGCTCAACTGTTGACAAAGGTATGGAGTTGGTGGGGACTTTGGGGCATGAGTTTGTTGGTAAAGGTAGTGCTGCTTCTCAACACAGGATGACTGTTCTCACCAGCCACTTTGAGGCACAAAAGGAGGTATTTACTCTCGGTTTTTACCTCTCCAAATCCACCGTAAGTGTGACTAATGTTCTTTTGCTGTCCTTCTCCACACAGGTGCATTTATTTTCTGCACCATGTTTTTAACAGTGTATGGAGTGTATGGATTACGGAAAGAAAGAGTAGATTATTTTTTTTCCCTACCAGTATAATACCAAGTGGAAGGTAGAGCTGAAGTTCCTTCTCATGAAAAAAATGCTAATTTTTAAATTATCCCTTTCCCTTCTCCCCTCAAATTGTGAGACTTGAATTATTTTTTGTCTTAAATTTTTTCCTAGGAAGTGCTCTTCAGAAAAAAAACCCAAAATCTCCTTTCAGGGGAAGCAAACTGGAATTTCTTGGGGCTTGCCAGCTGCCTGCCGAAAAGGGAGAACGGCAGGAGCCTCATCGGAAGGCTGCTGCAGGCTGCCCACCCCGCGCCTGCCTCTCCTCCTCCTCGCCTTCCCCCTAGCCTGGCTGCTGGGGAGGCAGCTGGGCTGCAGGGCCGGCAGAGTGCCAGGGCACTCAACCTCCCCTCCTCCCTCTTCCAGACCTGCTGCATCTCCCCAGCTGCCTGCCTGGAAGACTATTGTCAATTTTGCTCTCTCCCTGCAGACGACAACAAAATCGACAGGGGCCTTCCAGCCAAGCAGCCATAGAGCCATCAGTGGGATTTTTTTCCTGATAGAAAAATCAGAAATTTCTGGCAAAATTGAAATTTTCCCATTAAAAAAAAAAATCCTGATTTTATAAGAGGCATATTTTCTCTCTGGAAAGTCATTCCAACAGAACATTCCCAGCTGCCGTAGTTTGAGAGACCTTTGATTAAAGTCTATAGAAAAACAATGCTTGTTTGCTTGGCTGTGAAATAAGGGCAGGTAAATGGAGTCAAACGCAAATAGAAACTGCCTGAGAACCAATGCGCAGGCTCCTACCTTCTAAGGATCGGGACCTTTTTGAATAATTTACATAGGTCTGAACTCTCGTGAGAATAATTCCCAGTTGGCAATTGCTACCAAAGTGGTTCAGAAAAGTATTCAAGCTTTTGTGGCCTCATCAAAATAAAAACCTTTTCAACAGCAGCAGCACGTCAGATGTTGCAAGAGAGAAAGGGAAAAAAAAAAAATCACCTCTGTCTGTTTTCTCTGCCTGCGGTCGGGGATGATTCTCTAGGTGATGAAGGATCTGGCACTCTCAGTCCTATCTGTGTCATGTGTGCCTATGGATTTCAGGAGAGACAGGCCTCCGTGCCAGTGGTGTTGGGGGGGCATCAGTGCACGACCTGAGGTGTGAGACGAGAAGGTGTAGGCAGTCACGAGCAGTGTCCCATGCAGGTTTTCTTCAGTGCCACCTCCAAGTCTGTATTGAATGCATCGCCCTTCCTTCCAGACAGGGGACTGCAGATTTGACTTAGAAACACTTCCACTTTTGTAGTTTTCCCCTGTCCAGGATGCCTCAGCTCCTGATTTCCAGAGGAGCAGGGACACTGGTGCCTGAGAAATCAGGTCTTTAGCTCCCTACTAGGACTGTGGAAGTAATTTTGAAAATATTTCTTTGTGCTCTGACACTACCTTTTCCCAAGTGACCTTATAGCAACAGCAAGGAGCAGAGAGCAGAGTCTCGGCTCAGGCAAACCTCCCAATGAAGTCATCTGGAGCTTTACCTGAACAAGAGCTGTAAGAGGGTCAAATGTAGCTCCATTTGTGCTCCTAAGTGGTGTGAGGCCTTGTGCAGGCTCTTTGCAGCAGGTGAGTTTCTCTCCAACTGGAGAAGCTTTTTGTGGAACAACGCAGGACCTTTTCAAGCGCTCTGGAAATGTTTTGCAAAAAAAACCACCACTAAGCAATCAAAACACAGTACAAAACAAGTTTATCAGATGATTAAATGTGAAGAAAAATGGTCAAAGCCAGAGTGAACCAATGGAGATGTCATGAGGTGAAGCCCCACTGCGTGGTACCCAGCAGGCAGAACACCTTGCCGCAGGGCTGCAGGATCGACCTCCTGTAGTAGCTACTTGTACCTCGTATATTGATTGTACAGTGCCTGAGATGCTTGTAATATGGAGGCACAGCAGGGTGACTTAAGGGATGAAGTGGCAGCTATTTTCTGAATGTGTTAGCCTTCATAGCTATAAAACAAACCCTTTATTTGCATGTAAATATTTGCAATTAATTCTTGATAGTTTTGTTTTTGTATGTTCATTAAAACTTCTCTCCCCTATATTTTATTCATATAGATCAGACTTTGGCCAACATCTTTCATAAAGTGCTGAAATTTGCCCTTGAGGCATCAGATGGAGTAGTCAGATTGTCAAATAAGTCTCCTAATTGAAGTTAACACCGGCACAATATTTGTCTTTTGAAAATAAACATTGCCAGCAAAGTTGCAGGTCCACCACTCTGTGTGCATTCTGGCAGTGTTGGAGAGCCATGGAGCGTATAGCAGAAAAAGGGGAGTTTGATATGAGGAGTAGCTTAGAAATGAGTATGTTAGCATATTGATTTGGTGAAATACCAAGCATGCTAGAGTTTATCAAAACAAAACCAGCAAAAGCTGCTTTTTTGTTGAAGTCACATTAGGAGGTACAAGGAATAAATAAATATTCTCTTTAAGCAATGTATTTGCATTTTTATATCTTAAAGGGTCAGAAGCAGACATGGCAAATCAATAGCTCTCCTTGCACAGTGTGGAATTAATCAGTAACTTTGGGGACACTCTGTATTTAAAAAAACAAACTGAAGGAAGATCACATGGCTTTTAAAGACAACCTCGTTCCTGGTGAGTTCGAGACGATGAAGGACTGACCATTTTCCAGTACAGTGCCTACAAGAATATCAGAACTAGAACACAAGACAAATACCATTTAATGACTCCAACTCAAAGATGAATCAGGGAGCGAGTGTTAATGCAGTCGTACGAAACCTGCTATTGTGCCTGTTTACCATCTATAAGGGAAAAGGTCGTAGACCTGGATTTTGCCACTCACCTTGAGTGTTATCTTACCTTTCTATCACAAAGTTAGGAGCTGGCTTCAGCAAAGTGCTTAAAATCACTGTCCTTCTGAAGTATGCGTTTGACTTGATTGGAAGTGGGACATGTACTTCGGGATGTGCCTGTGGGACCTGACAAATTGCGTCCCAGAGTCCTCAGGGAATTGGCTGATGTGGTTACCAAGCCACTCTCTATGATATTTGAAAAATCATGGTAGTCAGAAGTTCCTGGTGACTGGAAGAAGGGTAAATTTTTAAAGGGTAGAAAATTTTTAAAAAGGGTAGAAAATATGCCCCTGGGGACTACTGATCTGTCAGTCTCACTTCTATGCCTGGGAAGATCATGGAACAGATACTCCTAGAAACTATAGTAAAGCACCTGGAGTACAGGAAGGTGATTTGAGGCAGCCAGCATGGCTTCACCAGGGGCAAGTCCTGCCTGACCAACCTAGTGGCTTTCTGCGACAGCATAACCACATCAGTGGACACGGGAAAATCAACAGATGTAATCTACCTGGATTTCTGTACACCCTTCTTTCTAAATTGGAGAAATATGGATTTGATGGGTGGACTGTTTGGTGGATAAGAAACTGGTTGGATGGTCGCATTCAGAGAACAGTGGTCAATGGCTCAACATCCACATGGAGATCCGTGACAAGTGTTGTCCTTCAGGGATCTGTATTGACATCAGTGCTGTTTAATATCTTCATCAATGATACAGACAGCAAGATTGATTGTACCCTCAGCAGGTTTGCAGATGACACCAAGCTGAGTTGTGCAATATTCAGCCTAGAAGGACAGATGTCATCCAGAGGGACCTGGACAAGCTGGAGAAGTGGGCCTGTGTGAACCTCATGAGGTTCAACAAGGCCAAGTGCAAGGTCCTACACCTGGGTCAGGGAAATCTGCAGTTTCAATACAGGATGGGGGATGATGTGATTGAGAGCAGCCCCGCAGAGAAGGACTTGAGGGTACTGACTGATGAGAAGCTTAACATGAGCAGGCAAAGTGCACTCACAGCCCAGAAGTCCAACCACATCCTCGGATGCACCAAAAGAAGCTTAGTCAGCAGGTCAAGGGGGGTGATTCTGCCCCTCTACTCTGTTCTTGTGAGACCCCACCTGAAGTATTGTGTCCAGTTCTGAAATCCTCAACATAAGAAGGATATGGAACATTTGGAATGGGTCCAGAGGAGGGATACAAAGATGATCAGAAATCTGGAGTACCTCTGCTGTAAAGGAGAGGCTGAGAGAATTAAGGTTGTTCAGCCTGAAGAAGAGAAGGCTCCAAGACCTTATAGCAACCTTCCAGTACCTGAAGGGGGCCTACAAGGAAGCTGGGGAGGGACTCTTTTACAAGGGCATGTAGTGATAGGATGAGGAGGAATGACTATAAATTGGAGAGGGGAAGATTTAGACTAGACATTAGGAAGAAATTCTTCATGATGAGGGTGGTAAGACATTAGAACAGATTACCCAGGGAAGTTGTGGATGCCCCATCCCTGGAGGTGTTCAGGGTCAGGTTGGATGAGGCTTTGGGCAGTCTGATCTAGTGAGACATGTCCCTGCCTGTGGCAGGGGGGTTAAAACTAGATAATCTTTAAGGTCCCTTCCAACTCAAACCATTCTGTGATTCTGTGATTCTATGATTCTGTGTGCCGGGACTTCCATGGGTCAGATAGGACATCTTCAAGAACCATGTGATGTGCAAACATAGTAGACCATGGCATGCAATGAAAGCTCTAATCCCTGCGTTTCCCTTTTTCCTGTTCACACACTTTGCAATTAAAACACTGGCTTGTAGTTGCTTTTCGCTGTTATTTTGAATACGGATATTCCAGGCACAGTTAATCATAAATGCAGAAATCGTGCTCTGTAATAACCTGTTAGGTATGCCACCTGATCCTGTCTCTGCTCCCTAGCTATTTGGCTTTATGTAACAAATCCAGGCATGATATAGGGTTGAGCAGCATTTGCTATGCAGGTTCGTATAACTGGCAGATCTTTGAATTCGTAGTAGGTGATAATTCAAATACTTGGGCTGAAAATTCTACTTCTTCGACAACAATAGGGCTATTAGATAAACTGAAACCATTAACAGGGGATCAGATAATCTACTCCTACCTTAAGCCTTTGTACTGGCTGGGAAACTTGCTGGGTACTCCGACTGCATCTCCTTAGGCCCTCTGCTAGGCAATCCCACCCTCAGCCTGAGTAAATTGAAATGGTCTAAGAGTGCAAGGGAAAAAATTTTATTAAAAATGACTGTATATGATGACTGTATTCATGTAGCATACACTGCTGCTGGGAGTGGGATGCCCTTGGTGCATCTCCTGCTACCCTAGTGAATGCAGCTGCTCCATGATACGTACCTGGTGATCTCACCCCAACCCAATGCAGAGCTGCCCCAAAGATGCTGTTCTTAATCCTAATGCAAGTAGAGACTGAAAGGGCTCCAGGCAAGCCTGGGACTGCAGTGAAGGAGAGTAGAAAGATGATGTAAATTTTTCTGTGTCCCTTCGACTCACCAGTCAAAGAGCACTTGAGAACTAAGTGGTCTTGCCCATGCTATAATAAGAACAATGCTCTTGCAATGCGGATGAGTGGCTCTAAGCCATGTGAACTGAGCCTGGGAGCTTCAATTTAAAGCACTAATTCCCTGACAGAGCTCCCACTGATAAAACAAAACCCACTGACTTCAGGATGAGCAGAATGAGCCTTTTGTATCAATGTAATACAAAACATGAACTGCTTGATGAGAAGCGAAGACTCTCTGATATCAGGGGAGTAATGAAGAGCGGATCCTACTTCCATTAACTTTATTGGGAGCAGACCCAAAATATTTAAGTGGAGATGGCATATCACATCTATCTAATCTAAAATATCTCAGGATTTATGTTATGGTATCAGCTCTGAAACAGACAGATGACATATTACTCCTACTACATTTAATTTATAATCTTCATCTCACTAAGCCTGCACCTATCTACTTAGATGGTCCCCATTACTAAAGTAGCTGAGTGGCTGCCAAGCATTTAGACATATAAATAAAACAGCAGAGATTATTTTGTTCTCTATCTCCCTGCTTACCATGTAGTTTTTAAGATATTCTATAGGGTTTGCACTTGTTCTGTTTTGTGCATAAGTGGATGAGACTGGGACTCTCTGGGTTTGTTATAAACTTTTTGGGGAAAACAAGTATGCCACAAAAGAGGTACACATTTATTTCTGAACATACAGAGATCAATGACTGTCAGAAAGGCTAAAAGCAAATAATGATGCCTTGCTCCAGGAGCTGTGAGAATTTAATTGCATAAGCTCACATCAGTTCACAGTCCAGATTGTTCCTGTCAAATGTCATGGGAGGTCATGTTGGTGGAAGGAGACGTGATATCTCAGGAAGCAAAGTCCAGTACCCTGAATGGCTTATACTATCAAGACAGAAGCACTGGACAAACAAAAAGAATTTGTGCTACTGAGTAAATGGGATGCTGTGTTTGGAAGTTTTCAGAGTTTTCACAGGGCTTGTGGCTTCAACCCTAGATGCGACGAACAACCATGGCAAAACTTCTAACATCACACAAGTGTCCAATCTGTGTCTTGCAGGAATTTTTTGGCTGGTCAGTCACAGTCAGAAAGATTAAAAATCTTTAGTAAAGTTGTGTGCTTCCCCTCTTTCTAACAGCATCATGACAACCCTGAGCTGGCAGCACCACAGCTACCAGCTCTTCAGAGAGGTGCTCTCAGAGAATATGGTGGTGATTGTGGCTGTAATGAGACATATGGGACAAAAGTTACCATCTCTTTGATCTATGTACTCAGAGCAATTCTTGCCACGCTCAATGCTAATGACATTGTGATCAGGACATGCATTCTGGCAGGGTTCAAGATGGAACAACAGTTGCTCTGAGACTGGTCCAAAAGGAGGAACACAAGACATTTCAAGATGTATCCTGCAAAGCTGGACAGGACTATGTTTTCTCTTTTCTATTTCTGACTTCTGCTGAGCTCATGAATCTCTGCCAGTGGATAAATAGATAGGGCTGGACTCTTTTCATAACTGTTTCTGGATACATACTTCCTCAATCTTATTCTGCACAAAACTTCTTGAATAGCTCATTTAAGGAGAAAACACTTGAAAAGTGTATTAGCAAACTCTTTCAGTGGGGTAAAATCATCAACATGGAAAATTCAAGTTTTCAAGAGAGCCATTAAGTGTGATTAAACCTTTAAAAAGGGAGAACAATGAAAGCAGCCTTGTATTTTGCAATTTCATATCTTTAATTGTACAAAGATTTTCTTTAAAAGCACAAGCCTGAAAGGAAGATGAATGTTACAGTATTTACTGAAGGAAAGCAATGAGAGAAGGCCTGTTCACCAGCTAATGGAGTGAAGCCCAGAAATAATGACAAAAAAGCGGTAACGACCACTCTCCAACACAACATATATAAAAGAGGGAGCCATAAAAAGGCAACAATTCTTGACTTAGCTTTGAGTTTCACAATGACTGTGATTACAGATAGCAAGTGGAAGAGCATATGAGCCATGATGAAATCTAGTTGGCTTTGCAATTGAGACTCAAGTGAAAAAAAGAAAAAAATCAACAGGGGCATTGAATTTCTGCAGCACAAATTTTGGATGGGGTATGAGAAATGGAAAGAAAGGAAGAAAGAGCAAGGCTATCAAAAAGTTCAGCAGCAAATGAATATGTTCTCATCCATTCCATCTAATAATAAACACAGTAGGGGCCAGATCCTCAGCTGAACTGAACTGGTAATGCCAGCAGTTGAGCTAGTTTACTGTTCCTGCAGATGTAAATATCATAGAATCACACATATCCTGACATACTTTAGCCTGTGTCATCTTGCAGCGTCTTTCACGTGTAGAGAACACTCTGTTTATTAAGAACTAGAATGAAAAAAGAAAGTAAAATCAAACTGATTAAAGCATACAATAAGTATATTTATTATGCATCTCATGCTAGTTTAATTATTAGTCTCGAATTAAAGAGAAAATATTTGGACTTATTTTAATGGCATATAATTAGCAGTTTAATTTTTATTGATCAATATTTTTTAAAAGCAGTGTTGATATCTGACCTGTGATGACATTTGTACATGGCTTTCTTCATAATAAGAAATACTCAGATTATATATAAATGTACTTTTCCACGACAGAGCTATTTTATTTCTTTTTGCAGCCTTAGCCGCTTTAAAATTTTAGTGGACATCTTTCTATAGTGCTTTTCCTAAAGCTTTCTCTTTATAATTCTAAGGATACCATGGAAGCTTAACTTCTATTCATGGTTTAGAAAATAAAACCAAAGTTTTTTATACTTGTGGTCTAGAGAAATTAAGAAAAAAAAAAAAGAAAAAGAAGAAATCCAACCCCAAGCATTAAAGATGCAAAGTCAGAATGCAAATGAAAAGAATCACGAAAGTATTGAAATTGCAACCTGATAACTAGCAGCAGGAGATCACTATGACTATGGTGCTCTGAAATTTCAGCAAACTTGCAGGGAGAAGGATGACTGAGGTTTAATGCTGTCATACAGAAAGATTTAGTAGAACCATATTAAGTCTCTGAGGAGTACCCTTTCAGTCAGTCTAGGTTACCCTGGGATTTCCCATCTCTCTGGCCCAGTGTGTAATTAATTACTCAATGCCAAATAACCTGATAACATTGGCCATGGTCCCAGTCTCAGTGTGGGTTGGATCAGAGGCTTTCTGAGGTCCCCTCCAACTAGCTTTTCTATACCTCTGAGATGATATCCCACACTCAGTTAGATGAGTGTTAGGTAGGAAACTGCTCTTCATTGCTTGGCTTCCTTTGCTTTTATTGCATAACAATTAAATGGAGATAGTCTCTGAAAGATTGTCTTGGCTTTTTTATCAGTATGGTAAATGGACAACAAGAGCTTAGACCAGGTAGTCCTGGTACTGAATTAGAGCAGGTTGCCTGAAGCTAAAGAATTCCTGGTTTGAGAAAAGAAGTGGACCTGCCACTGAGACACATTGAGAAGTGAGCACCGCTGTCAGAAGAGTCCAGCGGTAGAGGGTCCCTCCAGTCTGGCTGTTAATTTTAGAATTCTTATACTATTCATTATAAAGATGGGATTGAGGATTCCTGGTAGCTCTGGAAAGGACATCCAAAGTTGAGCCATAGTTATCATTAGAAGCTCTGAAAGTAATGTATAACAACGTACTGATATTTCTTGCAGTAACACCTGCTCAGGAAAATGTTGACTAGAGGCACTATCACAAAACTCTTGCCTGACAAATGAAGAGGAGGACAATGCCTGTAATTTAGATTTTGCAGTCTGCCATCAATTAAGTTGTATGAAAATCACTAGACTGAAGAGGGCATTTGTGTGGGAAAAGTGAATGAAAATGCTCACTATGGACTGTGTACACTGAGGTTTTGCTAATGAAGAAGCAGTACAAATACAGAGTTCCACTGTCTAAAACAAAAACAAACAAAACTTGATTTCTCTGTACTGTAGCCCTAAACAATGGTACTAATAGGCACTTATACAAGATGAAATTTTATGATTACAGTAAAAAAATAACATCCTTAAGCAAAATGAAATTATAAATTGATTCATAAATGCTACACCCCTGACACTCTCAGGACTATGCCATTTTTTCCAGAGAAACACTTAGGCAATTATTCGTTATGGGTAAGGCAGGAACGGCTGGATGTACAATGGTTTCCGCATTAGAGAAGTTGTTGGGATATAATCTGATGTTTGTGTCTACTAACCTGTGGTGACCAGAAGCCATTATTTCCAATGGACACAATGGCAACCAGAAACATTACTCTCACAATACTGAAGAATGCAAATGCATTATCTCATGACCTTCAAGGATATAGTATGTGGCACTGCTGTTCAAAAGATTTTGAAACTGGCTTGCAATGTACTTATATCTACTTGCTCATAGAAAATTACTCCTGTTATTTGCTTTGTTTTGACCTCCGAGGAGAATGAATGGCTCACAAACACGATCTTTAAAAATGTCCACATCAAGAGCAGGAGAGCTGGGAGTGTTCAAGTTGAGAAGATATAAGAGAAGTGAGTTATTGTAGATGGAGAATGAAATAAAAGCTTGGCCAAATCGAGGAATAGCAAACAAGGCAGTGAAAATGGAGAGATTTTTTTGTTCCCCAAGGGACAACAATGGTTAAACAAAGGTGGTTTAAAAAGTGTATCACCGGACCTCTGCTAGCCATTCATCAGCAGTAGCACATCAAATTTTTTCTTTGTGCAAGGTGGGCCTCTCTGGCACCCTCAAGGAAGGTGCATTTTCTTAAACTAAGCCTGAATCTGACACAGCGAAGCAAGGAATTTGCTCTACTGTGCTCTACTGGAAGAGCACATGGAGAAGCACACACTGTAAGGCAGGGACCGACAGGATGAAAAATACCCTGGATGGATTAGGCCACCAAGATCATAAATGATAACTGTGCCCTGTGTCCTGATCTGCATTGCTGCACAATAGTGAGTGTCACATGTTGGTAACTGTGACTGAAACCTAGAATAACCTGACATTTAATTTGGTTTTTTTTCCTTTGATTTGCATTTCATTGTCTCAAAATGATAAAACTATTTCCATGCCTTAATTGTGTATTTCTTATATCAGCAAGCCGATAAACAAATTTGACCTTAAGTGTTTTTTTTTAGGGTCAATGAAGTCCTCAGTTTCTTAGCTTTACTTTGTAATGCTTGATTTGGGATAACGTGTCTCCAGCTTGTACTCACCTTTGTTTTGTTCTTCTTCACACACACACGTGTATGTGCACATGCTTCAATTTCTACTTTAATATAATTTCCTTCTCCTTTTTCTCCAAACAGGTTCTAAAGACCCCATATGAAATGCTGTTTTGAAATTATTACTCCTGTTGTCACTGTTAAGTAGCAGCACAGAAAAAATTCTACAGGTTGCTGCCTTTTAAAAAAATGCAACTAAAATTTGAGATTTCTTGTTTATTGGTAATTTGTTTTTTCTGATACCTTGTTGATACCTAATCCAAAGCATGTGTTGGGCTGCCTGTGGAATATGCTGGGACAACCAGCATAGTCATACAAGAAGTCACTGTCTGCTTTCCCTGATGCTTGGGAGAAGGACAAATTATGTCAGGTGGACACCTGGTACAACATATGCTGCCGGGCAGACTGGCTTGACTGTACCTCCAGGCACACTGGAGGAGGCAAAGCAGAAACTCCACCAGCACAAGGGTAGGAGGATACGGCAACTCTACATACAGCAACTCTGCAGACACTCTTCTGCATCGGGCAAAGCACAGCATGCAGGCATGCAAGGAGTGTGGAGAAGCAAATGTCTCCCATTCCCTTGCTCCTTTGAGGAATCATACAGAACGAGAGATGCATTTTCTGACTGTGAGAAAGGAGCACCTCATAGGATCAATTGCCTGGTGGGTGCAAAATTATGTTGCCCTCACTTTTAAGTATAAAAATTGCACTACATTTTCTGTGAGTTTGCCAGAAAGTGAGTGCAAAAAGAAAAGGGCATGGACTGGATTAGATCAAATGTGTTTAAAAATCTTAGTGAATGTTTAGAGAAGTGTGTAAGTCCCTCAACTCAGGGTTTCTTAAATACCTGCTGAAGTGTCAGCTATGGGGTCCATTAGAAATACCTTTAGAGAGGCAGAGAAATGAGTGTTTCAGAAGTGATACGTGTATTTCAAAAACACACCCACCTTCCCTGTATTTTAATGTTTCTAAATTGCAGATAACATGGACCACACAAGGGCATGAGCAGCCTGCTGGAATGTGGCTCCTTCCAGAATGACTGATCAGGAGTAACCCTGTCCCACATTCAGAAAAGCTACCATCTCTCATGACTATTTCAGGGGCTGTGTTGTTTCTCTGGACCTGAAAAAATACCACCAGTCAATGTTGTTTCGCTTAGCAAGGTATTACTAGAAAACTAGCCTTGAAGAATGAAGAAAAGCTTCTGAAAAACGATTGCCATCATGGAAGTGTTCTATTTCTTGTAACATTTTCCATGACCTTTTAACCTGTATCTCTGCACAGAGGAGGATGGAAATATTGAGGAAAACGTATTGTGCAAAATAGAAAACAGTAACAATACAGACCCTGTTTTCCTCCTCTGATTGAAGGCGTATGCATGCTCAAGAATTTGTTGGAGCAAGATGACAGACCTTGTCTCTGTAATACCAGGTCAGGCTGTGGCTCAGTCAGTCTATTGGTGCACTAAGCTTGAATGAAAAGATATTGGAAACCCCATAAAGAACTCTGCTTATAAGCAAAATGAAAGTATTTCTTTTTCTCATGAATTTAACATTACTTCCATATACAAAGGATAAATCTACCTTGTGTTAACTTTGTGTAAAGCGATTGACACACTGTATTTGTGTTTCAGCCAGTTGTACTTTGTTTTTTATAAGGACAAAATGTGGTTTTTACCACATTAATGAGAACTTGCTCCCCACCAGAAGTCTGATGAAAACAGCCCAAGTACGGCCACTAACTGACTTGTCATTTCCATGACTACGCCAAGATACTGGTGTGGCTCATTGGCAGTGCCTGCAAGAGCTGGTGGTGACTGCGAGGCCGGGAAGGAAATAAGTGAGTGCCATTGTATTTTTAAGAAAACTGTGACAGAGACAGGCAGGAATTTGACATAAGAAAGGATGGGGAAGTTGGAGTAGGGGGTATCTACAGTATTCAAGGCAGAACCTTATTTTAATCATTGGGTTTGGGGGCATTTTTTATGCCCATATGGAAGAATAATGTACTATGTGGATGGCTGTGAATGCAAGTGGCTTAAAAACAAAATAAGCAAGCACTTGACCAAAGACACCTTATGGGTACAATTGCTTATCCAATCCAATGGAGATGGGTTTCACAAGGGCCCCCTCTTGTCCTGAAACATCTTATTCTCCTTGTTAAAAGGCATTTAAAAGCACAAAATACTTTTATTAAAAATGCTTTTCAGGGCTAAATGACGTTAAGAGCACTTTCTATAGTTTGCATTGCTATTTAGGAGAGCATGTTATTTCTTTTTAATTTGCTCACTCATTCCTGAATAACTTTTCATAGGACTCCAGACACTGCAGTGTGACAGCTAAACCAAGGAGCATCGGATGCGATGGAATTGCTCTACAAGCAACCTTGCCAAAGGCCCTTTTGCTGCACAAAGCTGGCTCTATCTTTGTATATTGAGGGAGCTAAATCAATGTTAAATGCTTGGCTCTTTTCACAGGACAATGACCAGGACCTAAGCTGCGTCCTTCCTTTTTGATTGACACTTGAAACGTTGAGTTGGAATCAGCCAGAGGCACTGCTACAAGCTTGAAGCCTCTGCTGGGGATAACAACTGGTGACATCTGCAGAAAGGCCGACAAAAGGCAGTTGAAAGCCGTGTTTGTTGCTTTCCCCTCTCAGATCTCCTCTCTTTCATGGAGCTCCTTGCTTGCTTTAATATTATGATTCAGCACCTGGCTCTTTTGAACCTTGCTTTAAACTTCAAAAGGCGAGGTGGTATTAACAAACATGAAACGAAAAAGTGGCAGTAGTTTGATTTACTGTTGTCGTCTTATCAAGGGGGTTTTTTGTCACCAGCTGCCACTTTCTGTCATCTTTGGAACCATTATCATTTCTCTAAAATCTAAAAGACTCCACTTAATAACAGCTTTGAATACAGGCAGGATCAGTAACATATACAGTTCTGGGATGACAGGACTGTCAAATGAAAAGAAAGATGTTGCCAAAAAAAAAAAAAAAGAAATCCTTAAAAAAACCCCAATAAAACAAATAAAAGCTGTAGCACTTCTAAGTGACCTTGATTTCAGAATTAAATAAATCAAGCGCAAATCCATTGTTCTTTTTGGATTCATTCTGCACTTTCCTTGCAACTTTTCTTTTTTGTTCTCAGGACTAAGGGAAAACAAAGCCAAGGCTTCCAGAAAAACTGTTCAGCGCACAACAAGCACTTGGTATCACAGGAACACTGTAAGCTCCTTGCTTGTAAAAGCCCCAGTGATAATTGCCAGTCTTGTTTCACTGCCATCCTTGCGCAAAAGCTCTGACTCGGGCTGAGACAGAATCTTGAAATCTGCCTCACTAGGGTAGATTTTCTGGTCAAAGACCTCCCTGCTGTCTTTCCCAATAGCACTCTGCTCTCCTTTAGGTACTGGTGCAGAACCTGAAATGCCTCTGTGCCTCATCGGGACAGTCTGCATATCACAGTTTTCCAGATTCAATTAAAAGCAATCAAATACAAATAAGTTTCTGGTCATACACCTATTGCACTTTTTCAGTTTCCACCTCATGATCTTCTACAGGAACATCATGCTTACCACTTTCATTGGTTGTTTTATAATGGTGTACACAATGAATTTACCTGGAAAGGAAAATTTCTCCTGGTGCCTTTCAACCTCATAAATTGTTTGATAGACATCCCATTACCCGGGGTGACCTATATCTTAGATAGAACTGAATTTGTGCTTCTGCTTATGTGCATTTTGGTACTTACTTCCACGTGTGCAAAGAGAGTGAAAATCACTGCAAAACCAAAGGAATCCTTCCTTGTGCTCCCAGTGTTTTCTCTCTCACTAGCTATGTGCAACACAAAGCAACAAAGAAACGGCTGTTCCAAAATATTTTCCCCAACATCTCAGCAACTGGTGTCGCTGCCACTGCCCATTGACCCTATTAATCACAGGAACCTGGGGTGGTTTAATTCCAGCATCTCTTGCTAAAATGGGGATGAAAACAATGAAGTGAGTATACCCTATAATGTGAAAATGTTGATGTCCTGACTCATGGGCAAACAGGATTGCCAGAATCCAAAGTTGATATTTTTTTTTTTCATTGGGAAATGGCAAAACTCATAAAAAAATGAGATGAAGGTTGCTAAAAATGCCTATTATCTTCTGACGGAAAAGCTCACTGTATAATCACACCAAAGTTGTCTGACGGAGCATGTCCACATTTGAAATTTTAGTCATTTTAACAAGTGTTAATTACCACATGCTAGCTAGCAGAAGTGTGTGTGTGGGAGATGTTGTATATTTATTTGTTCCAGACTTGGAACATATTAGAATATAGGCCGTATTCCAGTTTACTGCTGTATGAATGAATGTGTTACCCGATTACAAATGAAAGATGTCACAAGAAAAAATAAGTAAGGGTCTTTTACTGATAGTTATTTTGATGGGGAAATTAAGAATATGTTTATCATATCAGACCAAGTGGAAATCTGAGCTTGAGTCTACTAAAAGTACCTGTGACACATAGGAACAGAAACAATGTGCCTGTGTTTTGTTGGGGTTTTTTAATTTATTTTACCCATGAAAAATAAGAAATTCTGAGAGAAAGAACATACATGTGAGAGTGTTGGTGCAATTGGATAATGTCCCTGGAAGGACTAGGATGCATGCAGGCAAAGACTTGATGAACACAATATATATATACACATATATAAATAAATATATACATATAAAGTATATTTCTGAAATTCAACCACTATATGATCTGTATACTCGCTCATATATATTTTTAAAATTTTTGTAATTATAGCAGCATATATATACAGCAATGTATATATATATTTATATATAACAGCACACACAAATATATAATTGTAAATATAATTATAGCAATTACATAAATATTTTTAACATATAGGAGCCAGATTTTTGTTTTACTGCTTCCTGGACAGATTTTCAAAATGAAAAAACAAACAACAGTGTTTTCTTAAAATCAGTGACAACAGAATACAAGATAAATACCTGGCAGTGTAAGAAAATTCAGTGTGCAATAAATCAAAGCATCTGATGAACTTGAAAATATAATCCCCACATCTGATGAACACTTCTATAGTCTCTACACATGGCCTAGTATAAATTCGCAGAATGAGAAATGAGAAAGATAAGCAGTGTTAAAACAGTCCCACGGTCTCTACTAGGAGGTCTCCAGTGCTGCCAGAACGAGCCAAAAAAAGGGAACCAGAGGATTATGTCAAATCTGTGATTCAAGATGAAAACTACTGATGTTGGAGGAATATCTTGAGAAGGAGCACCTTGTGTGTGGAAGGAGACATACAAGTGACAGGGTCTGGAAATGTTCCAATTCCCTACATTTATGTCTAAGGTTAAACAAACAAACAAAAAACTGCAACAAAACCAACAAGCAGAAACATTGCAAGGATTCAGTCAGGTCCAGCAACTCCTATGGAAATTTACAAGTAGGCTAGTCAACATGCAACCACTCCCAGGCAAACAGAATAAGAAGGAAGTATATAGGGATCTTTATGAATCAGCTTTCTACATGGTCTGCTCTGTACTTGTTTTCAGCGAAAGTGGTGAATAGGGGTTGTTTCATCAGAAAGAATGAGGCTGTGGATCTGTTTCAAACTGATGACATCATTAAAGTTATTTTTGAATGAAATTACTGGAATGAATATCCTATAATCCTGATCATTTTGGTAGTACATACAATAAGGAATGTGAATAATAACTGAGTTCAAATATATATCCAGAAAACATTATAGATTCTTTAGAGGAAAATCATGCATGCAAACCTGTCAGAGTTTTTAAAGGAGATCACAAACATAAGGATTAGGATGGTTCGATGTTTATTATGTAGTCATACATAATAACTTGCTCAACATCCCTCACCATAACCTCTTAAAGAAACCTAAGAAACTCCTGTTGTGGTTTAATACTTAACTACCAGAACTGAAGTAAAGTTTAGGAATAAGCAGCAATCATCATTTTAATGATGGAGTTGAGGTTACCAACGTGGTTTTGAGAGGACTCTGCTGTTCTGTACATCCCTGGGAAAAGGTGTGAACCCCAAAATGGCAATGCTTTTCAGTAAAAATTTTACTGAAAAGCTGTATCAAAATCTGATTCTGAAAACTGCTGAAGAAACTCACAAACTAAGAGGCGGGGAGGCAGAACGGCAAGTGAAATTCAGTGTTGGTATTTTTTAAATGAATATGATAGGAAAAAATAACTCTGAATACATTCTTGCCATTCATGAATGAGTGGAAGTGTGGATCTTCTGGAGGGTGGGGAGGCTCTGCAAAGGGATCTGAACAGGCTGGACCGCTGGGCCGAGGCCAGTGGCATGAGGTTCAACAAGGCCAAATGCTGGGTCCTGCACTTGGGGCACAACGACCCTATGCAGTGCTACAGACTGGGGGAAGAGTGGCTGGAGAGCTGCAAGGAGGAGAAGGACCTGGTTGACAGCCGACTGAACATGAGCCAGCAGTGTGCCCAGGTGGCCAAGAAGGCCAATGGCATCTTGGCTTGTATCAGAAACGGTGTGACCAGAAGGTCCAGGGAGGTTATTCTCCCTCTGTACTCGGCACTGGTGAGACTCCACCTTGAGTACTGTGTTCAGTTCTGGGCCCCTCACCACAAGAAGGATGTTGAGGCTCTGGAGTATGTCCAGAGAAGAGCAATGAAGCTGGTGAGGGGGCTGGAGAACAAGTCTTACGAGGAGCGGCTGAGAGAGCTGGGGTTGTTTAGCCTGGAGAAGAGGAGGCTGAGGGGAGACCTTATTGCTCTCTACAACTACCAGAAAGGAGGTTGTGGAGAGGAGGGAGATGGCCTCTTCTCCCAAGTGACAGGGGACAGGACAAGGGGGAATGGCCTGAAGCTCTGCCAGGGGAGGTTCAGGCTGGACATCAGGAAAAAATTCTTCAAGGAAAGAGTCATCGGGCACTGGAACAGGCCGCCCGAGGAGGTGGTCGAGTTGCCTTCCCTGGAGGTATTTAAGGAACGGGTGGATGAAACGCTTAGGGACATGGTTTAAGGGAGTGTTAGGAATGGTTGGACTCAATGATCCAGTGGGTCCTTTCCAACCTGGTGATTCTATGAAGGAGATCTTGCAGTCATTAAAGATACTGTACAGTCAGACTCTGAAAACCTCAATGCAGTAAGCAGTGACAGTCATAGAGGAAAAAAAAGAATGCAAAGAATCATTAAGAAAAGTAAAAAAATGCCAGCAACAACAATGGGCCACACCCTGACCTGAGAGCAGCTCTGCTTACTCATCCTCCTTCTCCAATATAAAAAATATTCAATTGTGCATGTATAGGAAGAGAAAAGTGTGAGAAAGAACAAGTAGATAAGGTAGAAAATAATGAAGACTTTTTGCCTTGGAAAATGCACAGGTTTAGAATATCCTAAAAAGCATGGAGAAGGTGACTAGGGCATGATTATGATTATTATTTCCCAGAACATAAGAACTAATGTAACCACATGAAATGAGGAAACAGCAGAATCAAAATGAATTACTTTTACACTCATTGCTCTATTAAATTTTAAAATTTATTCCCAACTAATGTTGTAGAAGCCCAGGGTACAAATGGCTTGAAAGAGTAGTTACACAGGAAGAGTCCTAAAATGAAGACCTTTGTATTTTTTAGCCAGTTATCTTCAGACAGTTAATTTGTCTTGTATAAATGTACCTTTAAAAATTTCTATATATTAATATGATGCTAAACTGCACTACTTTTAGCATCCACTATCGTTCCTGTGTCTATATTTCATGCAGGAATTTCCCATCCCCTTTGTCAAAATTTGCTTACAAACCCCCTCATCTAAGGATTAATGTGAGCCATCCTTTGAAAAATTAAGTTATATCTAGCTTTCTTTGGCTTGCATGGGTGACGTAAGACTGTCCAACTTTGAGCAAATGCAGGAGGCAGGTAGCGCATTCTAAAGTTTTTCTGAACACCAGTCATTGTTTGCAGGGTTAAGTTATAAGCAGCTCTGTACTATAATAGCAATTAAAATGTTCACATGTTTACTTCTTCACTTACTTCTTACAGCTGCTTATGTTGTGGATACTTTTCTTTCTGCATATATCACCACCTTAATGAAGAACCTACACTGATAGTTCCTTCACTCAGTTTCAGGCTGCTGCAGGCAGGAATTTAAAAAGCCAAGCTCATAGCAGTGCATTGAGAGGTGAACTCTCCAGAAAAAAATGCTCTAAAGCTTCCTGCTCACAGCATGAAACAGATGTTTGCCTGAACTCGAGTCCCATCTCTGCAGTTTAATGGTCCCTGTCATTTCAAGACCCACCCTAGAAGGAGGTACCTTCACAGTTTTATGACAACATCTGGCCAAGAAATGTGAGATTTCTGTTCTTGCTTTGCCAAAGTCAGTTCACATCCTCACTCTAGGAAAGGGTCACAGGCACCAGGCAACAGGTTAAGGATGTCTTGCAAGCATTCCCCAGGGAAAGTGTGCCAATGTGAAGAAAGAAAGGCTAGATTTTTGGGACTAGAGGCAAGCAGATGTAGGACCGCATGGTTTTCCTTCCAAATGACCAAGACTGAAGAGAAGAAGAGACCTGTTCCGGATTTTATACCACACTTTGTGTGTTTAAATTCATGGGTTAAGACAACAGGAAAAATCCGAACGACTAGTCCTGCAGTCCACTCCCCTCACACAAACACTTCATCCAATATGGCATACTTCTTATCTTTGCTCTTTTTTTCTGTTTCTACAGGTGATCCCATGCATCATTTCAAGCACGTTGTCCCCAGCTTGAACCCAGATAATAACCATTAGCACTGGTCACTCCTTCATCACTGTACTACAGTGATGAGTGACTTATGGCAGGCAGAGCTGGTGGGTTAAACCCCAGAAGATCAGAGAGGGAACTACAGGTTACTACAGAAAAAGTGGATCAACCTGTCTATTATGTAGTCACCTTCCCCTGAATATACACCTGCATCAGTACTCGGGGACAGGAGGTGATGTTTCTTCCTCCTTTATGTATGCTTGTAGCTGCCGGACATGGGTTGAGTGCCTCACTGTCAAGACTGGGGCAGATCTGTACCCACAGGGGTGGGTTGGCAGCCCCAAGGCAATCCCCGGATAAAGCAACTGGAGGGCTGGTACGCTCAGGTAATTCTGAGGCTACATGGTTGCAGAGTGCAGAAGTTCATGCTGCACGGTGCTTCTGAATACCTAAAATCTTGCTGTAGCACTAGTTTAGCACGTGTCTGTGATATGGATCCGGCCCCCAGGTCCTTCCCTAGCACTGTACTTGGCAATACTTGAACTGCTCCTCCCAGCTGCATGAGATTTGTTAAGGGACAAAGTAAAAAACAGGCAAAAATCAAACGATACTTTCTCATTTCTGGACACTGCACATGAGTGACTATACTGGAGACTTAGTAGCAGGAGCTCCTTTGGGCTCCTGGTCAGCATTAGTGTCAGCCAACCTAAAAGTTTGTTTTTGTTCATATCCACAATGCACAGCTAATCTCACACTGAGGTAAACTCCGCAGTTAGCTGAAATAATGTGTTTCATCAGGAAAACTCCCTCATGCACGTGCTTCTTCCTCTAGCTAAAAATATCCCAAAGCAAAACCTCCGAAATGGCACCCTCCTCTGGCTCAGCCGCACCCACAGCCAAACACACTTATCTGGCAGCTCCAATGGAGCTGAAAACTGCAGGAAACTTCATAACAAAACAAATAGGACTGTGACAAATGTGCACAAAGCTCTGGAGATCCCAAGTCCTGTCACCTGACCACAGCATATCAAATATCAAGAAGGAGCAACTACAAAACAGTGATCAGCCTGCATGCCTTTGCCTCTGTCAGGTGTGAGATGCGCAAGTCACAACAGTCTTGTCTCAATCACAGCAATGAAAGCCCCTCCTGGGAAGCCAGCCACAGGACTAAAAAATTCCATTTACAGCATGTATATTCCGTGGACATAATTCCCAGGACGTGGACACTTCCAGCAGGCACACGATTTCCATAGAGATTGCCATGAAACAACAGAGAGTAGGGTTTGGCTCTCTGTGGTGTAACAAGGTGAAGTACATGTAACTCAGAAATTCATATATAAATACATTAAAGTTCAGCAGTTCCTAGTGTTCACTTATCCCATGTCACGCTCTAGTAGCGATGAGAAGCTCAAATTCTCCTTGAAATTTCAAGAAGTGCTTGCTTCTATGTAATGATTGAGGGCCACAAGTTTGCTGCTCTCACTGCCACTGAGTGCACTCTGCATCAGCCATCTGGTGGCAAGGCACACGAAGCAAGACTCTGCCTGGCCTTCTGATACACCTCTTGCTCTAATCCACATAGATCCTTTCATATATTTATAAAAACACCACATGAAAAGGAAATTCCCAGAAACCTCAAGTCTTGTCTTTTATTGTAGCCTCAAGAAGATGGTACATCACCTAATAACACAGCTTTTCTAGAAGTCACTGAGACCATTTTTCAAGTAGGCATGGCTTGTAAAGCACATTGTGGTATATCTTGAGCATAGATGAGGAATAGAATTTTTTTCCCACATTCACATGAGATTGCAATCGCACGCATGCAAGTGCCAGTCCATCTTATCACTGAGCCTGAAGAACTTGTTCTAAGTAGCAGAGGCGGTGAGCAGAGGTGATGGCTCATAGTCACGTTCACCTGCCTCCAGTCCCAAAGCTTGTGAAAGGAAGCTCCAGGTCTGACCCAAAAGACCAGGTGCACCCTGATGCAGCTCCCAATGTACATGTACGCTTGTTGTGGTGCTTGAACACAGAAGCAAGAAGAAATTTGTAGGAAAGTGGCCAAAGAAGAACTTGCTACTCCTCCTGCAGCTCTCAATGTGAATTATGTGCTTGGCAGAAAGTATAGTGCATGTCCAATACTACATCAGGAGACAATGTGACCAGAAAGCTGCCTGATTTTGGCTCTAGGAATTACTTTTTTCAGCAGTGGTCTAAACATATTGAGTTCATTGTCAAGCTAAGAAGTGACTGCTTTGCCCATTTCAACTGTTTTACTTTGAAACCCAGCACAAGACTTGGAGCAGATTAGGTAGAAAACAACCTTCACCTAAGGTCCATATCGGTTCCAGGCTCACTTGCCACTCCATGGCACAAGTTTGGAAATACCAGATTCCTTCCATCTGAGACTCAACACATGATTGGATGATCCATTCAACCTGGCATGGTCATAGTTGTGTGGCTTTAAATTTCAAGGCAAATTAACACCAAATTGGAGGCTACCTTGTCTACTGACAGTCAGACATCTCGACAACTGATGCCTGGAAACCCCACGTGGACTAAGCTGGCCACCCACTAATTCAGGGGTGAGGCAGAGGCTTAATATTGTGGGGAGGTTGCAGATGAAGGTGCTTCTTGTTGTGGATTCATTCTGCAGCTGGGAATAAAGCTTTTGGTCTCAAGAGCCGTCAGCTGAGAACTATTCACAAGCAGTAAAATTTACTCTGAATGAAAATAAACAGAAGACATTTCAAGTGGCTTCAGCAATCCAAGACACAAAAAAGTGAGAAAAATATACAGGCATTTCTCACCATCTTTGTGCTTACAGGATGCCAATTCCTTCTTGATTTTTTTTTTAATTTTGGAAAGAAAATAAATTTTTATTTTTGGAAAGAAAAACATTATTTCAAGATATAACTTTTTTTCTTAGAGCTTTTCAACTTTGAGGAGTTTGCTGAGCCCAGACATGGGCTTTCAAACTGAAAGATGATAAATTTAGGCAGGCAACTTCATAGTCATGGATGGCCTGGAGAGCTGAAGGAACACTTTGTATCTACACTGCCTCCTGTGAACCACAACTAAGACGCACCAAGCTACAGAGCAGTGAGGAGGACCTCTCTCTCTCCAGTGAAATATCTCAGATAAGTGGGAGATATCAATTTAATAACCTAGATTGCCCTCAAATGTTAAGTCAGATTAAAATGTCAAGCTCCTCCCACGCTAGAATTTAGGGCAGTTTGTATTCCTCGCCTGGCCTTTTGCAGAGACAGGGGCCATCTGCATGTCCTGGGTCCTGTCCAGGTTCACACTCTCAGTGCTTTAGCATGGAGATGTTTGGTTTTGGTGGTCTGGCCTCCATTTAATTTCAAAAGAAGTAAAATGAAATGGTCTTTTTTTACTTTCCAATTGGCCTAATAAGTTCTCCATATTTCTAAATTACCATCTCTTTGCATGTGTTCTCTGTAGAGCTGTCAGTCAATGTCAAATGAGGTGTATAAATCAAAACTCTGGTTATGTTCTGATAGCATTATATAGACTGGCAGAAAAACACAGGTGAACAAGTGTCACATCTACATGAGGCTTTTTTCTTCCTTTTTAAATTGAGACATCTGTCTAATCTCAGTACTTCCCAGTAAATGAATATAGGCACCTCAGAAGCTTATCTGAGCTTGATGTTAAAGAAAAACATTTCTATGGGCACATTTGTACCTGTCAGCACTTACTGTAGAGTCTCTCTATATATATATTAATGTAAGTGACATCAGAATGATTAAAATGATTGTTAATGTTAACACTGCCTTAGCCCCTATTTTACCCTATGTTGAAAGGGAGACTTTCCTTGAACCCAAGTTACAGTAGGTGTTGCATCATTTTTTAAAATCTTTGTGGAAACCAAGGGAAAGCAAAGACAAATACAAGGAAAGTCAGCAATGCACATCACAAGGGATTACGGGTGCATACCTCTATCTCTCTGCTGGTCTGATAAGCCTTCTCTGAGTTGTTTCTGCAAGACAAAGCTATTTCTACTGAACAAAAGTAGAGCTAAGACTTTCCTTTCCCCACATCTAGCCATCTACACTTGAGTGCAATGCCTTACATGTAAACCAAGCCTACTCAAAGACATCTCAACCTTGACATTCTGTTTTCTTTTGCAAAACTCCGTTTCTTTACCACACCACTTGCCTGGCATGCTCCCATGTGAAGTATAGTTATCAGAATAATAATTAACAGGCTCTCATTAATTTAGGATCAAACAATACCCCCTAATGAAGCAGGGACCAAGCAATGTGATCCCTTAAAGTGAGGCGTATGCTTTTCTTACACCTCGTGGCATCTAATCTGCCGTAACCATTAGGCACCGAGCTGACCGTAAAGGCCCATATAACATTGAGTCAAGGACAGTTAATGGATGCTGGAGCACAAACAAGAGTGCTCCAAGCATGTCAGTCAAGACTAACCTGAGGCAAAAACATCAAAATGCAGGTTGGAGTTTTGACATTCCTGCAGGCTCTGTACGCCTCGCCAGTGAATTTTTAAAGTCAATATCCCCCTCCTGCTCGCGAACACTTTCTATCTGATGAGTAGCAGTAATGTGGATCTGATTGAACTGTGACTAAAGTATTACTTAAAAGGCAGCTTTGAATGCATGTGCATGTGTGTGTGTGTTGGTTTTTTTTTTTTTATAAATGTCTGTGATAACAATAAAGACAGTTTACACAGATTATCACAGGCTGTGTCTTTAGACTTCAAGGTTATATGATTAGGAAATTAGAAAAGCGATGAGATTAGAAAAACCACAGAACATTTTGAAAAAGAAAGCTTTTTACAAATTATCTGTGTACTGAATTTGCACAGAATCTGATAGATAAATCTTCTAATATTTGGAAATGGATAAATGCAACAATGTAAATAGAAGGAACCGGCTTGGGAGCGCACGCCTGGCAAAAGTTCAAAAAACATATTAAGTATTCTAATTCGCTTAGAGCTTACTTATAAAAAAATGCATATTGTGGTATAAAATGTAATGTTTTCTGCATAGAAATGTAATGAGCAATAATAATTGCTCTGGATGAGCATAGTACACACTGTTACAAAGTGTGGTCCCTTTGCCTTCCAATTTCACATTATACCTCTATTCACTTTTTCCTCTTTGCACGGTGGAAATTATTAAGGTAAATGGACATAAAATTTAAGCCAAGATCATTCCTAATATTAGGCAATATATGTGAGCATGTAAGGATGCGATAAAATTGGGGTGGTGGCAGCAATAAACACACTTCCTATTACTGGAAAAGAAGGTGTGTTTTCAAGGGGAAATTATATTAGCTGAAGTGGTACATTAGTATTTAGAAGTCCTGAGCAAAATTTCCAAGCAAGATATGAAGCTTGATTAATTTAGGAAGCCAACATTTTCATGTGTCCTCTGGAGGGTTTCTGATATTGCACTCATAGTGAACATTTTGGTGGGAGTTATTTTGCCATCAGAGCACATCAGTGGGTGCGCCATTTGATATATTTTTTGTTTGTCTTGTGACCTTTCACTTGGCACCGTCCTGTTGGTTCTTTGATTGGAATTTTTTTAAACTTTTTATTTTTCCTGAACTTGGGATCATGCGTATTCCAGTGACACAGTAGCACAAATATTTTGCATTAACCGCACACATCTTGGGCATATTTTTTTTTCTTTGCCTTTAGGCTCCACAGAGCATTGCTGTGCCCTACTAAACAGTTTCATTTCAGCACAGAGACTATTGCATTCAGGAGTGGAGAAACTGTATATGGCTTGTTAAGAGTTCATCTTCCTCTGGGTTCTTTAGGAATGCACTGTGCTATACAAATAAATGGGTAACAAATTTCTAAATATTTTTCATTCCCTACAAAAAAATTAAAGTCTTTTGCTAAAATTTTATATACGGCTGTTTCTTCTCTATGCACAATATTTGTTTGACACTGATTCTTTTTTCTTTTTGATGTTTTACTTCAGCCTATTTACACCTTATTTTAGGCAGGTCCCTGTACCAGAGCAAAATGCAGTTTTCAAAAAAAAAATCTGTGATAACAATAAAAACACTTTTGCTTTAACAAAAATATTTTAACATCTTGTGATAACAATAAAGAAATTTTGGATGGATTATCACAGGCAGTATCTAGATGTCCAGAAGGTTTCTACTGAAGCCAGTGTTCAAACACCTCTCTTTTCCGTGATTGAAGACCCATAGTGCAATGAAAGAAATAGAAATGAAATTATCAAATCCCAACAGCAGTTTTCTATAACATCATGTTTTTCTCTTTTGCATGAGGCTTAGCATAGTCTAATGATCTCATGCTAATGTCATAGCAACTCTGTGGAGCAGAGACCATATTAAGATGTCATTCTGATGGCAAAATGATGTCTCTGTGGAGACCTTATGACAAATTATAGCAAAACAAACTCAATACAAGCCTTTACAGAGTACATTATCATGTCAGGAGAATAGTATAATCTAATAGATCTTTTCTTTCTCTAACTTCTGAGAAAGACATGTTGATACCTGCCTATGAGAACAGAAGTAGAATATTGAGGCAGCAGTGAAGTGAAATCAATATCTGTTCTTACTTCATCTCTGAAATATTGTTTATGAGCTGCAACACTGCCAGAGCATATTAAAATTCACTAGACCTTTTTATCTTAGATTTGTTTACAATGAATATCTTTATCTTTCATCACCTAATTAAAAGAGTAAAGAAAAAAAATAAGAAAATTCAATGACAACGAACCATGCAGTAGCGGGGAAATATGGTCCAACCTTTAAGATGCTTGTGACAGTGCTTTGGGGTAACGGCAGTCTTAAAGATGCCATCTGGTGTGGCAGGTAGCCCCCAAATCCCAGGGGTGTGTAGGAGACTGGGGCACCACTCATGGCTCCAGTCATGACGCTGGGCAGCATCATGATGTGCTCCTGACACTCAGGGGATTGAAGGGGACAGGGACTGCAGCAGGACTCCTCGCATGAGCAGGCTCCTGTGCTGTAACAGGGGGACACTGGGAACACTGGGAACAGTGGGGACCTGGCTATGCAACTCCAGAGGACATTTTAGCTTGACTCTATTAGCTGTTTGATCCAGTTCAACACAAGACTCAGCCATTTGGGTCACTATGATCTGATTAAATTAAGGATGCTAGAGAAGCCTTAAACCTGAATTTCCTATTTTAATTTGAATGTTATTTTTTTATGCTTAGCTAATAGTCACAATCATGTAGAGTGTGCTAGTCCATTACCACTATGTTAATGGCCAGCTAATACTCAGAAGCCCTTGGCATTGCCTTGGGGCTTGAATTCCCAGATGGTCATTAACTACCTAATAAAAGACCACCACATCATACACAATTACTTAACATCTTGTACTTGAAAACATATTAAACAAAGTGAGCTTTTAAATATTTAGAACTAAATTACATTAAATAAATGTTATTCTTGGTAAATAAATCGGGAGGTGGGGATGTACTATATGGAATTAAAATCTTGCTGCTGCTTCCTCATGACTCAATTGGTTCAGAATGCAAAATGAACACACTCAGTCCATTTGCAGAGGGGTACTCAGCATATCAGTGATTCATTTCTAGTTAATGTTGCTCTACAATACTGAGGCGTGTAACAAGGAGGTGTTGCTTTTGTTTCTCTTTTCATAGTGGGTACATTAATTAAAATTATAAAGAAAATGTCTTTGCATGCACTGGTATCTGTTCAGCTTAAGCATGACAATGTTGAGATTTGTGCTGCGTTTCTCAGGATGCTTCTTGATTCATGGGGCAAACATGATCTACACAGATCATCCCTCACACCTTCCTTCTATGCCTACTGTCAACAGCTCTAATCACTATTTTTAATTGTTTGTGTTTATTTCCACTTCTGTTTCCAATGTTTAAATTATGATTATTTTTAGTCAGCTTAATCAGACAAGATCCCAGCTGTATATATTACAGAGCAAGACTGATGGACACATAACTAATGTGTAACTTCAGACAGCAAAACCAACAGGATCAGACCTCACCTCAGTGCTGCTTATCTTTCCAAATATTGGTAAGACGTAGATCTGTACACTTAATTATCCACAAAGCAGATATAGTGCAGGCAATAAACCTTTCCCACAATATCCTATCCCTATGGATCACCTTGCAGACACAGAAACGATGTCAAAGGGTGCAACTTGGGGGATGGTGCTGTCTCTTGGGAGTTTGGTGACCAGCCAACCTGACTGAGGCACAGATGAGTCTTAACACTGACTGCCTCATCACCGAAGCAGACAGGGACAGCTTATGGCTGCTAGTTTGGAAGAAAGCAGTGGTTTGTATCTGGAGGATAAGAAGCAGACTTCCACATGAATGGTGGTGGGTCCAGGCCGAAATACAGATGATTTACTCAGTCCTGGTCATCCCAGAGACAAATTTGGATTCCCAGACATAAGATGGCCCTCCCTTTCCTGAATGCTCAAGATTTCCTGCCCCACTGGAGAGGGCAGTTTCTGAATTAACCTCTGGGTTGTAGACATTATCTATATCTGGGTCACAGTGGCTTCAGAGCACATTAGTGCTAAGAAGCCTGGTCAGAAGTTGAGTCTTTGGGTGCCTATAACTCTTTGACACTACCTATGGAGATAGCAAATACTGCCAATTGCTTTCCAGTCAAGGACCATCTGAATTTAGGCTGAGGTTAACAGTTCGTTTGGTGTTGAGCACAAGACAGACTGCCAGCTCAACTACATTTAGAACCTTGACCTCAAGTTGAAAGGCTCTGTATTGCCTTACCTTTCCCTGAGCCATCAGGTTCCCCTCTGAGCAGTCTCATTTGTTAATTGTCTTTTGAAGTTAATGGCAGGATGTGGCTTCCTGTCCATATTTTTATAGTCTTTGTAATTACTAGTTGAATATTTGGAGGAGTCAGACAGGGAAATCAGGTAGATGTGCTATTGTAAAAGTCTGAAGGCATCCAGTTTGTTTTCCAGAAGATGTTTGACATTTTATATGGGTCCTAGGCCTTGGATCCATTCTGAGGAAAAATGCCTTAGAAGCATTAGGCTTTTGTATATATGTTGTGGAAATAGCCTTTACAGGTATGCAATCAACTAGCCCATGTTTTCTGATGCTGGTTGAGAAAACTACAACAGGCACAAAAGATGAGACTTTTAAAGTGGCTGAAGCAGACAGGCACTTGTGGCTTTTTGCTTCAGCAGTGCAGGGTAGATGCTTACCCCGTCTGCATGCCAGTCCTTTACAGTATGCCAAAGAGGTCACAAAGATAGCATGTCTGAACTGCATGTCCTGGAGTGACGTACTCTGCTGCAGGGTCCAGACCACACAGACCTAGCTATTCCCAGCTAAACATGACCCACATCAAATCTTTGATCCCTGGATACATGCTCTGATTTCCAAAATCATACAACCAGTCCCAGTAGGGTCTGGGAGAGCAGCTGGACCCTAGGCACCTCCCAGATCCCAATTTCTCCCCTAGATGCCCATGTGAGGATTCAGGATCCCAATTTCAGCCACTGACAAGCAGATTTCTGGAAACACGGAGACCTCAACAAGTATTAAGCATTGCACATGCTAGTGCGTTTTTTGAGAAATGCATTCATTTCTCCTCTATAGGAACAGTGTTGAAATACCTCTGGAAATCTGCTAATTAATTCTAAAAATCATAGGCCTGAGCTTTCCATAGGGAGTGAGAACAACTTCACAAGGAGAGAGAATAATCAGAAGAGGTGGCTCCAGGAGAAATATAAATCTTTATAATTTCTATTTCCATATGATTTATCACTGAGCTAGAGTGTGCTTTTGCCATCCAGAATATCTCCAACTTACAGCAGTATTCTTCTGTCAATCTGCTATCCAATATGCCTCTTAAAATATGAATATATCTAACAGAAATCAAATAGAGAGAAACATTTTACCATCTGTTTTCACCAGGTATACTTTTTCATGCACCCTGAGAAGCACATTGGACCCAATCCTATTATTGGTTTCCTGAAGTAAATAGAATATTTAGGAGAGAGGTCCCAAATTTTTTGGCCTGTTACATATACTAATATACTTTGCCTTCTTCTATTCTTTCTGCAAGTACTTCTCATGGGAATACATAACCACAAACTCTTCTAGGAGGAAAGGAGAGAAGACAGAGGGCATTCAAGAGCAAAGGAAACACTACAGGCACCTCCAAAGTAATGTCGAAGCTATGGCAAGAACCTACAGATGTGTTATTGAAATCAAAGGGTATTTCTCTGTAAAATTTGGTGTAATAGAAACCTTTGTGAACTGGTGATACTTACTTCAGATGTGGATTCATTAGCAGCTGGCAAAATAGTGCTGCTGAAAAGAGAAAGCCAAATTCCTCTACAGAAAACAGGATTTATCAGTATTTTTTAAAAGATGTTGATACAGACTCAGATTTACATTTCAGGAAACTGAGGCACAGTGTGGCTAGGTAACTTGTCACAGGTCATCCCTCTACTCATTTATAACCTTGCCTGTCCTTTCCCTGGTCCACAGACACAACGCCTTATCCTTGAGGATCTTAACTGCATTTAATGTGTCAGGCTGTTTTTTAACCTAGCCAGTGGTTATTCCCTTGTTAAGCAATGGATGTTCACCTGACTGAAGCCTTCATTAGCAAAATATCATCAAAAGATCTGCTTCTGTCATGAGTTCATCATAAAGCCTCTTGCAAATACATGTTGATGGAGGGCATCACTGACAGAGCCGGCAGGTAGCCTGATGATGGCCCCTCAGGTAATGACATTAAAGTCACCCAACACTTTCGGGTTGCATGGGATATGCCATGCTCCCTGGCAGTCCTGCCAATAGGGTCATTTATGCTGATGCATCTCATAGTATTGACACTCCAGGAAACCTCCTATTTCACTTGTTCAAATTGCGGTATGAATTTAGGATTGCCTCAACTTGTCCCTGTTTCTGCCCTGGTGTGAACCTTTTTTTGCTGCTCATCTATATTGCCTTGTACCACACCTGTGATGCTGCTGATCTGCTGTTTAGAAAGGATGTATAAGCTTTAGTTACTTATAGGATCCAGCCTGTGGATAGCATTGCCTGAATTAGCACCAAAGCATGGATGATTTGATGTAGGTAGGTAAAATTTGGGGTTTTAGCTTTAAAGAAACTATACCAAACTTTAGAAGACTGTTTCTGATTGAAATCATCCCTCAAGCCATGGCTGAAGATTTTTCAGCTGGCTCTTCACTGTGAAGATCCCTGAACAAGCTAATTGAGTACCATCAGCAGTCACCTTTTTCCTTTAGAAGAATAGAAGTATCAGAAAATCTCACTTATTGTGCTAGATTTTAAGTTCACAAATGGAGATGGCTTGTCACTTGATTCCCCAAATGACAGTTTGGTTATGAATAGTACCACACTGTATTTATTACAGCTAGTCTAAAAGGGCTCTTCATTGTCCCCAGTGAAGTGCAGGAAGCAGCGAACATCTATGGCATTTTTCCTTTTCTTAAAAAAGTTTTGGCTATTTCCAGGTATTGATCACTATCATTTCAGCTTTGGACTTCTATTAAAACTGTTTTGAGTTTGACACAACTGTAGTCACAGATAGAGTGGGTAGATAAATGTACCTTCTGAATAGGCTTAATACCAAAAGTGGATAAGAGGAATGGCAAGGTATTTCATCTATAATTTCACATCCATAAGATTTGCCACTTACCTCTGATAATCCTTTCAGCGTCAAAGGGTCAAAAGGTGAAAATGATTGAGGGACCTTTTGCTATGAATATTTCACGAGCTGCATATCCCTTGTTCACTGAGATCTATGTGCTGACTGAGGGCTTCTTCAGGATGAGTCCTTAGTTGACTGATGAATACAAAACACCTCTTGAACAAAAGGCATTCAAGATTAGCGGAAGACAAGACAGCCTACTTTGGTTTCTGTGAGCGGTACCTGGAGTATCAATGGAGATAAAACACTGAGTGACAGGTAACTGAAATACAGAATAACACCATATATTGTTCTCCTATTGATTGGGGAAATAATGAGAAAGTTAGCGAGTCACGGTAATGTCACAGGCAGTGATGAACTTTGGAGAGCTCAAGGACCAAAAAGTAACATGAAACAAGGAGCAAAATGAAGATAATATTTGGTTACAGTACAGTCTCAAATTGTAGTGAAACACATCCCTTCGCCTTTGAGTATGCGTGGTTTTTAAAACGAAGACAATGAGAAGAAATTGCTGGGTGAAACAATATAGCTATTATATTTTACTACAGCCAGTAATGTGAACTTCTTGGAAGACATCTTCTTTCACCACACTATTGCGGCTGGGAACATTTAGAGGCTATGAACCAAAATTATCCTCTTTATGTGTAACCTTTCTAGTGTCATATCCTGCAAGGTATTGTGGTAATTGAAGATATTCAGTACCAAGAATCGACTATTGTTTCACTACAGCATTGAGATGAAAAAGCCAATCCCTTTGAAGAGGCTGTTTGTTCAAAAGAGAAACAGCACCTTAGCAAAACATGTCTAGAGAAAGTTGTTCTTTCCTTTCACATTTCAACAACACTTGGAAAGATTTTCACTCTTTTATTTCTGTAAGGCAGGGATGCTCTGCCCCTGCTAGCCATGGCTAGCCATAGCCCCTGCTCAGCCCAGCCCTAGCCATGGCAGCTCCCCATTTCTCCCACGGTGCTGGCAATGACCCCGTCTTCCCAGCGTCCATCACCTTTCCTATATGCTGAGTCAAAACTAGGCCAGTGATAATAACCACACTGGTGAAGAAAATAACCTCCTGCACTGCTCAGGATTTCATTACTTAGATTATTTTATAAGTGAGGCTGCCCTTTTGTCACTTAAATAGAAGACAGCCCATGTAGGTCACAAATCTCTTTCCATTTAAGACAAGCAAAATTTCACGTGAAGGAAGGAAACTCTCTTGCCCTTAGTTAAGATCAGGCATCTTAATTTTAAATAAAGATAAAATTCCATTGGGCTTCTCATCGACTTTTCAAACTATTTCTTCTTATTCTTCTCGGGCGCTTATCTTTCTCCTAGCAGAGAGTTAGTCTAAAAGTTTCCTTAATGGTCATATTTTAGGTGGAATCTTTAAGAATCAAGAAGAACTGTGTCACTTTAATGCAGGACACATCTCAGTGGCTTCGTCATCACAACAACAAACATTTCAGGTGGATTTAAGACCTAAAAGGATGCAGCATCTACTTTCAATGGGATTTTAGCAGCCACTTTTTCAGCCTCATGCAAAAGCTGAAGCCTTCAAGCTATAAAGGATTGTGAGCCTAGGTTTAGTGTAGGGGAAGGTCAGGGGAAGGCGCAGGCTGCAATTGCCCAAGTTCTGCCCAACTCTTCCCATTCAGGGGCTGGGACTGGGTGCTTGCCTGACCCCTGCAGCTTGTGAATGATTTCAGGGCCCTTAGTTTAGGAAAAAAGTTGTCTTTGTTCAGAGGTCCAGGTCAAGGACGAGACCTCCATACTCTCTTTGATTCTTCTTTCTGTTATAAAAAAATCAAATTAATTGTTATGTTTGCATTATACCAGAACATGGAAATGTCATGGTAGCTGGCCTGGTAATGCAGGATTAATTTAGACTTTCAGACTACAGTGCCCTCCACTCTGCAAATGTAATAAACATGTGGCAATTAAGCTCCATTTGATCTACTCAGCTACCTGGTTGCATTTGAAAAGCTATTTCCACAAATTCCAGGCTGAAGAGTGGGGCAGATGGACAGCAGAGGGTGTGAAATGGATCATTTGTTCCAGGATCAGGATGCATTTGCTATTCCAAGCAAAGAGCTGGGATAGCAGCCTTTGGACCTCTTCTGCACAGGGCACTGGAAGTGTATGAGCCATATAATCAAAGTAATCAGCAAGCACTTCTAAGATTGCCCTTTACATGCTGTTTCAGGTAGCTGGTTCACTGACAGTTGCCTCCAAGCTCCTGTGTAACTTTATGTTCCACAAAGATGGGAATTTTGCTCCTAAACGTGTTAAGAAATACTTACTCATGCATTATCTCTAGTGTGCTTCACCTTTTGTGCTACCACTGGCAACACCACTATGCTGAGAAATTTCTAATCGTGAAGGCAAGACACCTGGTTCCTGCGACATAACCTCTTTCCCGGCAAGCAGGCATGAGGCAATCCATGATGCTATTTCCAGTGTATCAGTTCTCCTTCAAGTAAGACTCCGCTGGATTTTGGAGTTCCAATAGAGAGTAAAAATCTGAACCGTGAGAATGGCTACAGGACACAGTCTTCTATTGCTTATGTGGAGCTGCACCCAGAGCAAAGGTCATTTCGTTTGAGTCTAAGCACACACAATGCACCACATATTGCCCTTTAAAAGAAACCGTTGTCTTATCTTTAATGGGAAGTCTATCCAGCCATCAATTTGTTAATAGAAAGGTGATATGCTAAGGAGACATGAATGACAAATAGTCCCCTATAAAATAATGTCACTGTGTTCAGGTTCAGGCTTGCTGGCTACAAAACATTTGCTACTCATTTTCTGCTCCACTATTAAGGGATAAAGAAAAGAAGGGGAATTTGTTACTTAATGTATGATATTCATCTCATGCCATCAGATTGCATCAGGTTCATCAAGTCATGCTTATATAACTTGATTTTAATTTATGGGTTTTATTGTTGGCAGGTTTCTGAGATTATGATTTGATTGAACGTCTGTTGAATGTCTGTAAAATATCTGTTACTTTGTAAATGGACTCTAATGGATTATGCTGCTTGATTCTTTTCTTATGGAGCTGTTCACCTTTGCATGGGATAGTAGACAAGTTACATCTTGCTTTGACTTCACATAGCACCAACTATAATAACTATATGTCAGAGGCTGTAGCGTTGTTGATACAATCTGCTTAAAATCACTGCACATGTTTCCAAGGAGAAACGCTTAGTGACCAGGAGAGCTCCAGCAGAACAACTCACTACTCTCTGTAGTTTGATAAATGCCTCCATTTTTCTGCTTTATGATTTACATTATTTATCACAGAAGGTTTCTTTTACACCAAAACTTTTTAAAAGCTTTTTAAACTTATGGGGCCAGATGTCTGCTGGTTTCATCAAGCTAGGCTGACAGCAAGTAAAGGTGGCACTAGGAAAAAAGATTTTGGCTTCCACTTCCTGAGCTGGCTAGTGGCAGATCTAAAGCTAGATAGAAGACCTCCAGGGGACCCTGGAAACTGGAGACTCCCAGGGCTTTTTTTCCCATGCTAAGCAGCTAGAGTGATTGGGAGAGGAACTATTAAGGTGGGCTTACAAACCTGAAGGCAAGCTTTGGCTGCCTGCTTTGTCAGAATAGAAAGAAGACACAGTACAGGGAAGCCCAGGCAGCACTGGTGCAGGGATAATCCCAGCCATGACAATAGTGCTATAGCACTGTGAAATCTCGGCTTGGGAGCTCAGCCACAAACCAACCTTTTTGTAAGCAAGAAGTGTCTGAGGCATCGACCAAACCCGTTTTATATTAGGAGATGGTAGCTTTGATAAAAAACAACCAACCAAGAAAGCATAAAAGGTTCCTTAAAACTGATCCACATCAGCGGTCCCATAGGCAATGGAGTATTTTACTACAAAGGTAAGGCCTGAGGTGCCAGTTCTGCAAGGAAGTGTACAGTGTGGGACCCTGTAAGAGGCAGTCCAGAAAGGGAGACTTATGCTGCCTCATATATCTCACCCGGTCTCACTCACACCAGAGCATCATGGAGCATCCTCTGGAGCTCAGTGATGCTGGTCTACAGTCCCAAAACAAGCTTTCCAATATCACCAAGCAATTCAGAAAGAGGTGACTGCTATACATGTTACTGGTCCTGTTGCACGAACTGCTGCCTGCTGCCTCATCAGCTGTGCTGTGGCATATTGCAGTATGCTTTCTGGTGTGTTGGCAGCACAAGTGTCCTCCTAATCATAAATTATTAGATGTGTTTCTTCCCCTTGGCTGTATGGCTAGCCTTGTGCTGGTGATATACCCTGGAGTATGAATCTGCACCTAAACCCTCTGCAGAAGTTTCCTCTGGGGCAGGGGATGGTAAGGGGTGCTTTGGCTGGACTCCACTTACTCCGGTGAGACCGTAGAAGACCTGCACCCAGGGCCACCTGAGGTTCACCAAGGCATGAAACTAGGGCTCTTTGTGCTGTCTGGTGCTGCTGTTGCCAGTCTTTTGGGTTATTTAGCTATTCTTTTTCCAGCATAAACAGAGAGATGAGAGTGATAATCCAGCATTAGAAAGTATTTCCGGTAGTGCAAGAAAATCACTGGGTAAGCACTAAAGAAAGGTTATTTAATGCAATTAAAGAGTTACACAAGTAAGGAAATTTGAATTATACATCATCATTATTAAGACAGACCCTTTTTAAGGTTGTGACAGGAAGAAAAGTGCAGCAGGAGGACAAAAACACTCCCAAATTTTTTTTAATCTGCTGTTTTTTGGTTTTTTTTCTGATACACACAGAATAACTACAATATGGCAATGCACCTGGAATTTCATAAACACAACTACTACAGTTCTTGAACACAATTACATAGGCTGCAACCAGCAGTTCAACAGAATCATTTACACGGCTTGTGTTTTCAACCTGCAGATTGTTCTTGGGTCCTGCTGAACATCCCAAGCTGTGGCCGCTATCGCTGAGTAACAGCAAAGGGGACCATCAGGTTTTTGCTGGGCTAGAAGAGACTCCAGTGCTGCAGAAAGGTGTTTATAATGGCATCAGTTCCCCTGGCCCTCCCTGCTGCACAAAGTTAGCACAAATCTGCATAAAAGTCTGTTTGGCTTTGAGGTGGCAAAGCTACCTTTAGTGAAGGAAGGTATCAGATGTCAGGGGATTCAAACAGAGATACAGTTACTATGAAAGAAGCGTGTGGTGGTTCAAGTTTATACTCCTAGCCTTCTCTGAGCAAATTCCTGTTGGAAAGGAGCTTAACTCAAGCCCTTCAGGTTGCAGCACTTTCAGGCCTGTTTGGTTTGCATGTGTTCCGCCTCACACTTTGCAGCAAGCACCACACAAAAGTGTGGCGATCAGTTCACCCTCACCTTGTGTTCTGCTCACCATCATTTAGCAACATCTATTCCAAGAGGGCTTATTTGGCCCCATGCATGTAGTGCCCTCGTCTGAGTGACATCTGATGGGTAGCACACCTGCAAGGCGAATGCCTCCCAAACATGGAGTGCCTCACCACTGGCAGCCAACCTGAGAAAACAGTCATAACATTGAAAGCCATCAGCTGTGGCACTGACAGGTTGTCCCATCCTCCTGTTCAGTGTCAGTTTGTCTGGAGGAAGACTAGCTGCTCCAGTTGTGAGCCGTGGGAGAAATCAGTGCCTCTTCCTAGCCATGGGGGCAGTTTCCCTTTATGTCTCAAGCATTGGCTGCTCCTCAATGAACCCTCTCTGTGTCCTGGAGGTTTGAGGTCAGGTACACCCTGAATGATACACCACAACTCAGGACAAAACAGCGACACCACAAAGTTATGCAACAGCTCTCTGTATGCCTTTCTGCTTACTCTGACTTCTCAATGCTACACCAGATGCCAGTGGGCCAGAGATAGCACCTGGGGCTCAGCACAGAATGGGGTCATCGTCTGCATGGCCCTTTTCCTTCTGCTGCCCTCCTACACCAGCATCAGAAGGCTGGAAAGTAGCAGAGAAATGTCTGTGCTGGCTGGCAAGAGGTGGCTGTTGTGTGACATGGGGCAAGCAGTGAGAAGGGGGCATCACCTTGGACAGCCTAGAGGAGAAGGTAATGGGAAAAACAATGAATTGCAGAATTTAGGCAAAAGCAAGTTTCTCACTGCTAAGCTTTCCCTATCCCCAAAGCTTCCTCAGCATAAAACAGCCAGCAAAAGCCATGATAACATCTAGTGATTTTCACATGGGCTGAATTCTCTCCTGACAAAGCACTGGTCAGTGTCCAGTCCCTCAGGTTTTACAAATTATAAACTGTATGAACCAAACAACTTTGTCACTCACAATTTTTCAAGCAATTTGCCTCCATGATTTTTTACCAAGAGTTTCTATTGCCTTTTACAACACTGTACACTTGTACACTGTATATGGGTAGAGAAAAAAAGTTAAGAGAAAATAGTTGATACCTCTTTTTTTTCTGTTCATAACTGGTCTGTAGCAGGGACTTCATATTTTCTGAAGAATATGTGCTGGATAGGGGGCTGAAGGGAAGCAACAGAGCACCAGACCTATAGGCAAACAGTGACACCCCTATTGGAGAGGAATTATCATTTATACTGCTGGACAGTTTTCTTCTGTGAAACAACTGGAAATTATTTACCCCACAAATGTCTGGCTGTTGGCTGGGTAGGAAGCCAGCAAATAGAAGAGGAATCAGACCATGCCAGACTCAGCTAGCTGTATGCGATCCATTTCTGATCCATCTGCAGCACATGATATCCGCTGGTTTCGCTGCTCCAGACTGGTTGTGAGAGAGGTACTCGAAGGAATGGGAAGCTGTGTCTCCACAGCTGAATGGTTTTCTAGCTCCACATTGACATGATGTGCCTTCTGGCTGCTCAAAGGGTCTTAAATCAGAGCCCCAACACATTATACCACTGTAATTTAATGCCCTCATATATTGGATTAGAAACAGTATAGAAAATTCAGCCCTCATCTACTTTGATGTACAAGAATCCAAAATTAAAAGTGTTTTGGACAGCCTAGTGAACAGTTTCTGGGTGCAAGTAAGAACTCTCCAGCAACATGTTCTGGGTGATCCTTCCTCCCTCATAGGGGCTTGTGGGTCTCCCCCTGCTCATGGGTGATACAGTGGGAACACACATCAAACTGTGGGCATAGAGGGGTATCCTGAGAGATGGTTCTGCCTCAATGTGTGTTTTGAAGAAAATAAATATCTACCTTTGCCTAGAGCCCTGGAGTGCATTTTATAAGCTGAAACCCTACCTAGGAGGTACTGTACAACTTAGCGATGGGCTAAGAGCAAAGTAGATAATTCAGGTAGACAAATCTTAGTGGAAATAAACTGCCCTACCATAAAGCTACTATAACCAAGGGGGCTTAAACATACTGCGTGATGGTTGTGTGCTACTCAAACTTGAAAGGTGCCAGGATTAGAGCTCTGCTGTATATGCACATCAGACATTAGAGTAACACTCTCACACACTCATTAGAGTAACACTCTCACACACAGCAGTGATGCAGGTCAAGATGATCAAGTTTTTTACCTATTCTCTGCAAACCATTTAGGTCAAAGTTGTTCTATATAATTTATCAGCTTTTATTACCTTCACATATGTTCTATAGGTGGGAGTTTCTTGGTTTTCCAAGGTTTCTTTTTTTTACACTCCTGGCACAAGTGATTTTCCATTCTATCCCTGTGCTTCCCCTGCTGTAAAATGGTGCTAACAATCGTTATCTCCCACAAGGCCTACAGAAGAATGTACTTTTGTAGAGTAAGGGAGTATGCCAGTGTCATTGCAGTGTCATTTTACCCTAGGTCCCCCACCTCAGCAGCAGTTCCCCATGCAAAAAGTTCTGACACTCTTTGTAGCCACCAGGGGTGTCCCATTGGCTGACACAAGGCCTAGCCACACAGGTCACACCCAGGAAAACTCAGCTTTCACTTCAGCAGGACGGCTAATGTGTCAAGATAACACAAGACTGGAGTTGCTGGCTGGCAGGTGCCCTTTGGGTCTCATCTCCGATGACTTGCCATTGCGTGCTAAGTTCTGAAATACAACCTAGAGACACCTCAGCAGCAAAAAGTTGGTCTGGAACTCTGTCTCATGCTGATATTGTACCATCTGAAATCCTTTGATGTTTTCAGAGTCGCTCGTGACTGGTTAGACAAGAGCCAGACCCACAGTTCAGTTACACTTACCTTCTCTCTCTCTGTTTGTGCTATGCTCATTACACAGAGTGAAATCAATTAATTGTAACAGAGGAATAGGTTGCTGGCCTGTCTATAAGTCACTGGGTACATAATTGTTCTCTTGCTTACATTAACATCTTATCACATTGTTAGCACTGTTTGCAGTTCCTCGGCTCCCACCACAGCCTGGGCTCTGGTGGCTGCTCCGCTCCCTGCATGGGAGGCTGTGCTGTGGGCTCCCCCCTTGCAACCTGCCCTTACACCAGTGCTACATGCAATTAAAGGCCTCCCATGGCTGAAGCCTTCAGATGGGCAAAGAGACCTAAAAACATGCCTTTCTCTCGATTAGGCAGCTTTAAACCAAATAGGATTAAGAAGAGAGATACCACCACAGAGGGGAACCAAAATACGGGCGTCTCACTGAGGTAGTGGGAAGCAGAGGAGGACAACGACAATTTTCTGAGCAATTCACGTGCTATTTTTTTAAAAAGGACTGAAAAATAGAACTGCATTTAAAAGTTCAGCTCTTTGAAAATTATATTTTAAGTATTCAAAACACACATTTTAAATTTCAAATTTGAAAACCATATAATCCCTGGAACGCAAATCTTCAAGGCACTGGAAATCAAAGAAAAGTTAGTTATGGCTTGTGAGCTTTTTGTCTGTAGAAACAAAGAATTAATGGCCAACAAACAAGCAGCTCAGAATCCCCCCTTTTAACAAAGACAAGTCTTTGCTTATGACTATTCTTGCTGGATTAGGAAACTGAAAAAAAATCAAACAGGCAACAAATAATTTTACCATTACCAGGTAATATGTGTTAATTGCTCAGTTTATATACTCTGAATGACATACCATTAGAGACTGTGTATGCATTGTAACTAGAGCATTAATAAATTTAAAATGTGCCTATTAGGATGACAGCTTTGGAGGTGCAAAGGAATAACAGTTATCACTTGGCAGAAGCAGATCTCACCCCATCTGCCGAGACTTTGCATACATTTTCAGCTTCCTGAGCAATGATTAGGGCTGTCAGAACCTCTTTAACCTTCTAACTGCTGGTCCCAACTGGCCTTAATTAGAGACTAATGAATTCAGAAGATGCAGGCCGTGAGGAAAACTGCCTTGACAGTTTGTGTACAAATTAAGCACCAATTACTTCATGCATCTTTTGCATTGCTGATACAAGTCTCTGTTATTATTTTTAAATATGGTCATTTTAGCATAAACCGAGAACTTTGCTAATGTATTTTGTCATTTTTATGGCTCATCATAAAAAAAAAAAAGAATACCAGGAGGGTCATGAATATGTGAAATAAACTACTGTAGATGATAAAAAGAAATTCATTTATCTCTAGGGAATATCTTCCAACATTTTTCCCCCTAATATCATATTATTATTATGATTAGTCACATAATGATCACAATTTAAGAAACAGACGTAACATGGTAGTTTGAATATTTTTATTAGTAATACAGCTACTTTTATTAGCACAAGAGGGAAAACAAGGGTACAGGTAAGAGTTCCAATTCTGGGATCTCAGAGAAACTTTTACACCCAACCATGTCAGCAAAAGGTTGCTGACACTGCTACAGTTATAAACAGGACCAGAGGGAGCTGTAGATGTATAATCAAGTGGGTTTGGGGTTTAATCTCCGCAGTTTCTCTCTCTTATCCACACCCTGAGGACATGAGAGGTTCAACTCTGTAGTTTTTGGAAAGCCACCCCTAAGCCCTGTGAAGATGTATGCTTAACAAGGCAGGAGAATGTCCACAGCGTCTTCCCATAAAATTTTCTCAGTGAAAGTCTGAAAAATATCCTGCCCCTGGCGCTCCTGTCAGACCCAGTGGGAGAGCAAATGTGACTTTACTGAAAAGATTAAAGACCAGTGCATCTTGTGAAGTGCAGGATACGTCTGATGTATGTGACCCTCTGAACAGACATATCACCATCCGTTCACTAGTCAGTTATCTCTTACAGTTTGTACTGCTACATCTTTTCATTACTCCTAATTACCATCATGTTCCCCATTGCATTTAGTGAAATGTATCTGCACCAATGGTACTTCAAACCCCACCAGAGAAACTCTCTTGGCTGTGCTGCTGTGGAAATTGAGGTCATAATAGCTTCCTCCCTGACCACCTCCTGCCCCTGCTCTCCCTGTCGCTTGGAAGGAGGGATTTCCTCTAGAGGGTCTATGGAAGGAAAGCCAAAGAGAAGCCAAGGAATGGATGAAATAACAGTATATAATGAAATTATCCCACTCACATACCAAGTTCGACTGTGGGATATGTGCATCTTTGTAATCTGCAGATGAACAGAGCTGAAGAGCTACAGCAGAATGATTCCTGCGGTACTACAAATTTCTTCAAATGTGGAGATGCTCTGTGTGAAGAAAAGAAGGAAAATTCTATCAAGTCAATAAAATTTGTCCAGAGTAGAGACAAACAGCATAAGAGCAAACTTGAAAACACAAGGCCAGGCTTTTGGTGGCAAGTCACAGAGCCAGTATCTGTGGGTCTTGAATCTCAGTTAAATAAAGCCCCAATTAATATCTCTCATGGAGTTCTGTTTATGTCCACACAAAACCACAGATGCCCCTCTCAGTTCAATCACTATACCATGCAAGATCTTCCTCCACACAACTCTCTCTTGCATTTCATCGAAAGTAATTTTAAACTTCTCTAATGAGGATGACCTAATGATCTCATGTGACACTTTCCTAATTTTCTCTATCATTAAGCATTGTGGTTTTCTGTTGATAACCCAACATATTCCTGCTTGCCTTTATATCAGTACAAAATGTTTACAAGGTGTAAAACCAACATGTTTTCACATGTATGACAGTCCTTCCTTTTCCCTTGAAAATGTATTATATTATAAGCTGCCGTTTAATTTAAATTCCTTAGTAAATTTTTTTTTATCTGTTTTCATCCATCAGCCTTCAGTCTAGCCTCTGCCCTGGAGAACACATCCATGCTCCAGATTTGAAGTTTGCAAGGCTATGACTCCCTAGACCAATATACATTGTAGCAGTGAGATTTTTTTATTGAAAATCACAGAGATGATGAACTGGCCCCCGTAAGTCTAATGTTGTGGCTCAGACGTGTCCCTAAGCTGACACAGATTTTTCATAAACTTTTGGGTTGTTGTGTTAAGAGATTTCAGTTAAGCCTCATTCCATTTCCTTTGTTGTTTCACATTTTTTTGCCAGTTCTGATCACCCTTCCTTGGTGTTTAATAACAGCATCTTCTTCAGTAACACTTACACATGGAATGAATGCAGATCTGACACTGTCATCTGGGTTATCATTATACTATGTATGCCTCCCTTCTGTTTATTGCAGCTCCAGTAACTCCCAGTTGAGACTCAGAAAAAAGAGAGGAAAGGTGACACAGCCCCTTTGTCTAATCCAATGCCCTGCTGAGTGATAAAGACATGCCATAAACCCTGCAGAGAGGTGAGTTGCACTTTGGGGCCACAGGCTGAAGTACCTTGAGCAAAATGGTGAAGTGTACACTTACACGCGCATGTGTGTGCATTTACCCGTGTCTGTATGTCTGCTTGTGTGTACAGGTATCCTACTCTCTAAAAGCTGGTCCATAATGAGATCACAGGACTTTGCCACCAGATGGGTCAGATCTACTTTAGATAGCTCTTATTGGGGAAGCATGAAACTTCTGAGGCTGAGTACCCACTTCCCAAGGAGGCATAGAGTTTCTGAGGGACAGTAATTCTAGCTGTTGGCTCTGGTGCATGGCCTTGTCACACCACAATTTTCTGGTCCTCTTTGACTTCTCCCCCTCATTTTGGAAGCTGCCTCATGAGCACATCACTCCCAATCTGGAATGCACCCACCAGCCCAACAGCAAGACCTTTCCCTGCTATTTCGGAAAGGTGTCTGAACTCCTGACTTTTCTTCACTTCTTTTTACTGACTAAAGCTGTTGGCTTATTCAGGTGCATATAGGTGTCTCAGTGCTGCTTTCAAGCCTTATTCTTCTACCTGATAGATCCATTCAGTTAACCTAGCCCACCAGACCAGCTGGAAAAAAAAAAAGGAGGAGAGGAAGAAGAAGCAAATAGATAACAAATTCAAAATCATGGAACAGTTAGCAGTCGTCTCATAGAAGACATTTATATTTAACTACTGTACATGGAACCAAAGCATACCCTGCAAAAACAAGCACTCTACGTATAAAAATTTAAAACCACATTGATAACCCATCTGGCATCCTCCTAATTATGAATCTCTTAGTGGAGCAATATTCCCTTTAGAAGCAAAACAGTAAATACTACAAGGAAAACATGATTATTAATTTCTTTTTGCTCTGTCTTTCAAGACAAGCGTTCATTCACATGTGCACCCAAAATCTTTCTCAACTAGAATTTATTGAAGTAAAGACATAACACAATGCCTGCTAATTAAACATTTAAGAAAAAAAATACCCTGTTCTCCATCAGGAGACTATATTAATAGGTGCTTCATAATACAGAGTGTGTTTGAATCCCAGCTGTCTTGCCCCATAAATACAGAGAAATAGAAAGGCTCAGCTTTTCCCTTCATCTTTCTGTGCCAGTCTAACCAGTCCAGACTTCATAACATTCAGTCATCTCATGTAAACAAAGGACAAGGCTTGATTATCTGGAGACAACTTTTTTCTTTTCACGAGAATGTTATTTCTGACGAGAATCTACACTACCCATACACAACTTTTCTCAGCTGGCACTAGCCCCCTTCCCTGTCTGAAGGGCAACAGAAAAGGCAGGCAGTGACTTTTGGTGGGAGCTCTGTCCCAGGCTGTCTAGCTGACAGTAGTTATTATTTTTTTATAGTGCACTATAGACAGCAGTGGCTTGAGTAGTTGCTTTCTGGAAAGTCGTTATGTTCTTACCAAGACTCAGACTTGGTCTTGGTACTCATCCATTTTAAAACAGGTTCCCTGCTACAGGAGTCCTGGAAGGAACCCCTGGAAATTGCTTTAGGAAGTCCATCAGGTTCTTGACTGATTTTGAAATACAGGTATCTCAGATGCTTGTAAGTAATGGGATATCAAACTTGGAGCAGTGAAACCCCTATGGAAACTTTCAGCATCAGCTAGAGGCTTTGATCAAGCCTGTGGCACTGACTAAGGGAGAATATGCAGTCCCCTTGGAGAGCTCCGCTCCTAACAAAATTTCAAAGCCCCAGGTCAGTGATAATCAGGTTCTTTACTGAAGAGCCTTTTGCTTCTGGATTTTACTCTCTAATAAAACAAAGCCTTCCTGTGGCTTTTGTAGAATCCATCCTCAGCTGAAATCAGCCTCTACAGCAGCAGGTATCAGTAACGTACAGCACCTTGCCAGGCTGCGATTTAGCAGTGGCTCAGCATCTCCCCATTATACAAAGGCAGAGCTCTCCACCAACCCCTGCTCCGCATGTGTAGAGATCTCCAAACCCAATAGCTGGACAGACTGAGCTGCCCAATATCGATTACCAGCTTTAAGAAATCTTTTCAGTTCAGTCATAGGCTTATCTGCTTTTGTTGTCACGTGGCGGGGGATGATGCCATCAATACAGATTATGAATCTATCTCAGCGCCCTATAAATCTGCAAGTTTCCCTGTTTCAACTTTTCTAAACCACCCCAGTGAGTCTTCTCAGGCAGCGAGAGAGGTTGGGTGTGTGTTCTACATCTCACTGTGTTGGCTGTGCAAAGGGTGGGAAATGAAATATCCAAGAGAAGCTTAACAATGCTTTTGCTCCGACATCTGCTCCCAGCAAGGGCATCTAGGGACCAGCCACACAGGTTTTTTTTCCTTAAAGATGATCACCGTGAATGCTGCAACAAATAATAATGTAAAACATTTTGACAGCCAAGTAAGCCATGAAACATTAAATCTCCAAGGCCCATATGCTCCCCTCTGCTAATGCAAGTGGAGAGGAGCAAAAGCCCCGTGGAAGCTGGCAGGGAGAAGCGTTTGAGTCACATCACAAGTGTCCCACTACCCTCCATTGTATCTACAACCTTTCTGTCCGAGGGGTGAGGACAGGAGGCAGTGGAGGTGGATGGGGCAGAGTGGTACTTTGCTCCTTTCTCAGCTTTATTGTCCTTCAGAGTTGGAGAGGTTTTTTCATTGTTGCAGCTTTGACATCTAGCAGCTTGGCTTTTTAGCCAGTGGGAGCCCAAATAAGCCTGACTCCAGGGAGAATGGCACAGCCAGGGAAAAAGTGGACACAAATCCTGTAGGCCAAGGCACAAGATTTTTTATGAGTGTCTTTGTAGTGTGTGGACTCTTACAGCCTCAGATGGCTTCTCTGCAAACCAGCTGTCAGCAAGGAGCTTTGTCACCTAAGATTGTTATCTCCAAGGAATTCATGAGCTTCTTGGCTCTTTTCAAGAACTCCCTGTCCTTCTCCTTAACTACAACCCAATTGCGTTGCAGACCCTCCTCTTTACTGACAACAGTAACCCTAAACCATGGATCAATTCGTGGTGGCTGGCATGCAGGCAGACAAAGAAAGCCTTTCTGGGGACTCTGAAGGGAAGGCAGAGGCACCTGAGGTGTCATTTGCCTAATATTTGGTAACAGGTTAACATGCTCACACATCAAATAATAAATATGCAGCATCTCCTGATTTTGATGAATCATTATGACTGAAGAAATCAAAGGTCCCATGGGGAAGAGCTGCACTGGAACATCAGATATGAAAAACTTGGTGTAGGTTTTTTTTAAACATAAAATTAATAGAATTATCCTCATTGATTCAATAAAGACAGAAATATTTACAATGTAATTACATCCGTTCTTTTTGTGTTCAAATATTATTTTTAAGGGCTTCTTGGCATTGAAGAGCCTCTTTCTTTGAAAATTCTGACCCAGTGTCAGGAAGAGAACAGACCTAGGTCTCTTAATCTAATGGCTGTTAGTGGGGGTGACTACTTTAGCAATGCTCGGCTGAAAAATGAACTTTGCAATAAATGACCTTCAGAGAAGAAGACTATTCATGTTAATTAGGAGCTCTTTTCAAACAGGATTCATATATGCATTAGGCTATGTCATTTTGAACAATGCCATCATTGTAGTAAACATCAAGACGACTCAAGTACAGTTATGAAAATTTTAGAAAAACTCTAGTTAGTTTTTTTTCTCCTAAGATTATAAGTTATGATTACTGATGTGTTGCACAAAAGGATCTCTCCTAATGGCTTTTAGCTTTTGCCACTGCCAACTTTTATATTTAAAATCCATACAATTATGGACAATTTATAAGCATTATGAGGCTCTCTATCCTCCTCACCCCATTTTTTGCAGTGATTCTTACTGATTCAAAGTAGCCTTGAACCCAGCAAATCAAATGCACTTTGCTTAAAATATAACATTCATCCTTACAGAGCCCACTTTATTCTTATTACTACTTATTACTTATTATGCATATTTAATTTAAGAATGCATATTCTCCATTAAAAAATTAGAATATTTTGAAGTAGTAGAAAGTGATTATTTTGGTTAGTTCCTCTTGATTAACCACTCAAATGTGGATGCATTCTTTCTAAAGCACATGCATAACAAGAACTGAAAATGGCAAGAGGTGGCAACCAAAAGGAAAAAAAAAAAGAACAAAATAAATGGATGCACAAAATAAGAAACATGATTTTTATACAGTTTATGTCAAAATGCTTCTTAAAAATAGTTACAACATATCAAAAATTTGCTATCTGAGGAGAGACAGACAGTACAACAAATCTGATTCAGGAATGTTATTAGAAAATACAATAGGTAGAAAGTAATGTGCAAGAAAATTGCGTAATTGTGACCCTACATGAATTTTGAGCTATATTTATTAATTGATACTTTTAAAAATCTCTTTAAGGAGTATCTTTTTTTTGCTGCTGACCATTAGAACTCAAATGCAAATTTAATTTTAAATTGCAACCTGTTATGCAGAGTTTCTTCACTATCCAAAAAACATACATTCCTAACTAATTAGAGGATTAACAATAAATGTATTGTGGAATAACATTTTAGCAATTTGTTTAATGAAGAAAGTAATCTGTGTGGCAAAACAATTAGCTAACAAAGGGGAAATTAATAAATATTTATAAGACCAGTATATATCATTTGTTTGTAGCCTTGCAAGATTCAGAAAAGGCAAACAATTCAGTTGAGCAAACAAACTGCAAGATTGGGCTCATCCTAAATATCTAGCACATGACAGTATTCATTATTCACGTCTTGGAGGGGCTGCTGTACACCTTATCTGTTCTCTGGCCTGAACTGGGCATCTGAGTGGCCTTCAGAGATGGGGTGGTGGGCAAATCTATCTCTCCAGTGGTCACCACTGGCTTGGGCAAGTATGTTCCAGTTCAACACTCTGGCTTTTGCAAGTCCTGTTCACCAAGGGTCAAACTTCTTTCACGTATTACATACAGAGTCCAGCCACTTGCCTTCATATTACAAATTCCCATGAACTAAAAAGCTTCCTGAGCACCCTCAGCCCCACGAACCCCTCTCTGACCACTGCCAAATCCTTTTCCCTCTCAAATTTTGGTTTTGCAATGTTCAGTGCAGGGACTGCAATGGTATAAATGTGGTTGTTGTTTTATTTAAGCATGCATGGCATGCAGATTTTTTTGTTTAGAATCTAGTCTTTTGCCATTTCAAAAAGAGATAGAAAGTAAAACCTGAGGCACTCTTGACTTCACCTTCCCTGCTTGTTTTTGTGTGTGTGTGTGTGTACGGCATTATTGTTCTTTAAAGAAATGAAAAAGAAGAATAGAACAGATGTAGGATTCATTTTGTTCATATTAAGTCTGTGCAGATTTCAAAGAGATGGTTCCTTTATTTGCTTTCTTCTGGGAAAACATCTTGAGTTCATTTTGTTCTGCTCATAGACTTGTAGAAATAGGTCTGGAAAGGTACTTCAAGAGCTCATCTTGTCCATCTTACTGCCTCAAGGCTGACTCATGCCTAGTGCTCTCCAACAGCATGACAAATTCAAGTATAACAATAACATTTTTTTTCAGCAAAACCACTGCAATAGAAAGTAAAAGGTTATGAAATAAGCTAGCAACATGTCATGACTGTGTCACAGGTTTTAACACTTTTCTCCAGCCACCCATGTTTGCCGCCTGCTAAAGGCAGGATATTGGCCCTGTGGCTGCTGCTATGTCCTTGGGGAACACCCAGCTGTGAGTTGTGAGGCTAGCTACCCTGGCTTCTTTAGATTTACACCGGTTTCAAATAAAGCAGCTCAAGTACTAAGGCAAATCTGCTGCATCTGCTCTCTCGCTGCTTTAAGGGCACTTGGGCTTCCTCTACGACCTGCATCACTACAGCAGGACTGAGAAGGTAAGACGGTACTGTGTATCCCTGATGGCATGTTGAAAGTCACCCGGTGCAAGACATTTTCAAAGGGCTGTTCTCCAGAGCAGAAGTTCAGGTCTACATAAGCTGTATCAAGTTGGGCTCCCAGAAAAGTAGGTACGAGTCATTGGTGGCCGTTTGGCTCCATGGGCATAAGGACCACTAAAGTATACAGGGAGAGCAGGTGCAGTAAAGAAAGTAAAATTGTTTCTGGTTCCCAACAAAATTAATATATCATATGCAGAACACCCAACTAAGATACTGCAGGGTCTGTACTGGGTCATGGATTCCAACTTTATACCTGTATGTTATTTTTATTTACCAGATCACAGAAAAACACTGAGAACACATGAAGGATTAACTCTTACCCAGAAAGCTCAGCCAAATCTGTCTTTCCTAACCATTTCACAGATTATTTATCCAATTGTTCATCTTCCATCCCATCTCCTTCCTCTTATCCCGCCCCCTCCTTCTTCACCCTCTTGCCATCTGATGCCTGTGCCTGAACATACTTTGTCTGACCCACAGCTTGGTCTCCACACTATGGGTTTTCAATGCTCATTGTCTTGAGAGGGGGAAGTATAGAGTGAAGAGGGACACCTGAACTGTGACCCAGCTGGTAGATCAATGTTTCCCGGCCACATGTCACAAAAGCAGAGGCACCAACCCAGCTTAGGAAAATGGTAGTTAGGGTTGTTCTGTGCCTCAGAGGAAGGGGAGCAAAGCATGTACATGGCTTAATCCCGTTCACAGAAACGTCTTTCTCACCTCCAGCCTGAGTTTGCAGTGCTGCTGGTTACAGGGAAGGCACTGCATGGGGCTGCTCCTCAGCCATGCCTTCCCTTCCCTCAGCTAGCTGTTCAGTGCTGGACACTTACAAACCTTATCCTCCTACTGCCCTTCACTTTGGGGACATCTATGCTATGTCTATGTCCCAGATAAAATGGGACTTTGTTTCAGGCTCAGGCATTGGCAAACAATCCTTGGCAGCATTTAACTGTTAGTACCCTCCCTGGCATGGCTGTACTCTGGGCCAGATAGTGTAGGTCCCAAAATAACCCACTGGGCAGCAGCCAGGCAAGGAACGAGGAAGAAATGCTGACTCTGTAACAAAGAATGTGGGACTTGCATTCAGCCTAATCCAGTACTGGCACAGCGTAGAGCAAGGCAGGCATGAAATGGCAAGGAAAGCAGGGAGAAGGAGCAGGGCATGAGGCTCCTAAAGCCCCAAAGAGCAATGAAGAAGGGTTGGAGCCATGGTGGGAGGGATAACAGCCTTGACTGCATGAAGAAGGTTGATTCCTCATGACAACTAGAACTCTACAAAGAAAGAATAAGAGAAGTGTAGAAAATAGCAAAAGGAAAATTGTGCTCCAACAGCAGAGAATACTGAGATGCATCAGAAATGCTCACTCTCACTTAACAATAGCTCTGCTGCTCTGCAGTAAGGATTAGATGATTTTAGTGCATGTAATAATTTCTACAATAAAAACTCACATTGGGTGAGTAGAGTTTTCCCCTCTTTGCACTTCAAAGCCTCAGGCTGAGCTGTAATATTTTCTCCTCATCATTTCAGGTATTTCTTTTCTCAATTTTGTACAAGGCAGTTGGCGTGAGACTAAAAATCCATCCCTTGATCCACTGGCCTGGCCAGAATGGTGGTACCTCATAGTTAGGACACGATGCTAGCTTGCTTTCAAGCATTGCTCAGGCAGAGAGTATGGATAGAGCTTCACTCGCAGACAGTGTTCCTGGTAGGCAGATTGGACACAATTAGGTGTGGACTCAGGTCATGATACATGGAGTTCTCTTGCTAGGGAGGGTGGATCCCTGTCTAGCTTATTTCCAAATTAGACATAACATTATATGTTAGCTACAGCCTGTGTTTGTGGATCTGAACAGTGCAGACTGAATTTCAAAAGCACTTTTATGTCCCTTTTCAGAGGACCAAAGAGAGGAGATTCTTTGGAGAGAGGGAGAATGGAGGAGGCTAGAGATGACATGCAGCATCTGGGTATTTATCCAGTAGGTAGAATACTCATATACATCTTATCCAGCCTTTTGGATTTGAATGTAGCTGTTTATCCACTCAAAAGAATGTCCTAGCACAGTTGGAAACATTGCCTGTGTGCTTTGTAAATAGACTTTGTATAGCAATGGTTTCACTCATGGGGAAATACATCGGTCTGTGAGTAGTAGCCTCAGAGAGAACCTGTGGAAACAGAAAGAGTCCAGTAGTCCTTGATGAGACAGCAAGGTGATACCAAAATAACTCATTGTCATTCCTCTCTTAGACTACATGAAGAGTGAGGACTTGTTATTATCTCTGTGCAACTGATGGGATCATTGCGTATCACTGAGCCAGACTTCAGTCTTGGGAATTCAGACAAAAAGTCTTAAATTGGAGCATTCCTTTTTTTTTTCACTCCAGAAGAACTAAAACAGCTTCTAGTTCAAACGTATGCACACCTGTGTAAAGCACTTCCCTCTCAAACTTCACTTCTCATGTTGGGCGCACTGTTCACTCTGGGTAAAGAAGGCGTATTTTACGTGAATAATTTTTCTTTGCAGTATTTCAGAGTTTATTCATCCTGCCTGGTGCCTAAGAGAATAATTTTTTTTGACACTCCATTGGATACAATACATTTTATAGTTACCATTCTTAAACAAAATATTTTAACATCTATTTCTAGAAGATAGCAAGATTATAAAAATATCTTTTAAGAATCTCTGGCACCATTTAGAAAACTGATTGCATTTATGATGAACTGAAGCATCACATTAGGTATTAAACAGAGTAAAAGCAGGTGGTCCATACTCGGAGCACAAATTGTTGCCTTTCAATAACTTGAGTAAAGATACAAGAATTTCTCAACTAGATTTCTCTGCTTCAAAGAAGATATAAGTGAGCTATTTCCTATTAAAATGCCTCTTCAGAAGAAATAATGTTTTCTAGTATTTGTAAAATACATTTATCTTTTGCAGTTGACATGAAACAAAACTATCTTACCAACTGCTGGCTGTTTAGCATGTAAATTAGCTGGTTTACTAGAATTGAATTTATATGTGAAACTTTACACAAAATCCTCTTGTTTATCTAACCCACTAATAAGATCAAGAGAACAACACAAAACATAGATTAAGTCTCTCTTTCAGATATAGACTCAATCTTGTTGTCATAGGGTGCAATAATATTCCTTATGACAGAGTGAAAAGTCGTATGAAAAACAGAGAACACTTTTTGTGGAGCCTACCAGGGCCCTTCATGTGATCTCAGGGTATAATTTACCTTTAAACTTTTAAGTAATCGTATGTAAATTTGTGTTTTTATTGCATCAATAATTTACATGAAAAGGTGAGCCCTTGGTAACATAAATTTTTGTGGAAGCTATATATAATTTCTATAACAAGCATGCTTTTGCACTGTACTTTGCTCATCTTTTGTAATAGAGGTATTTGAGAATTAAGAATTTCCTCAATGTTTTTATATTCAGAAAAAGAATGCACAGGGGTCAAAGCGGGATTGATTTGAAGGAGTTAGATTCTAAAATCCCTTTAAAAATCAGGACAAAGGATACCACACTATTAAAATAAAATGCTTAAAAATGAAAAGTATTATGCATGCCACACAGTAGAAGATCAGATTTTTATTAATGCAAGTTTTAAATGCTGATTAATCCTCTTGAGAATCAGTTTCCCAAAGCTTTGGCCTGCATTCAAGTCTTTTTCAAAGGGGCACATCACTTCCATTATTCTGAATATTAATTGAACAACATTATAACTAAGGATACAAAGCAAGATTTAAAATATGATTACAGCTGTCATTGCTTACATCTAAATAAGTCATTGGCAATTGAATCTCAGGGAGAAAAAAAAAAAAAACACCACCATAAAACCTGCCGTAAACCTCTCTTGTCAGGGTGGTGCTGCTGCTGTTGCACAGCCCCCCCTCTGCTCAGCCAGGATGGATCGGCTGTGTGCCGTGCGCTGATGGCTCGGCTGGCCGCTTGCGCTTCATGTATTCACACAAACTGTCCCCCCCCATCTTGCAAACTCTGGTTGTGTTTTGTCTTGCAAAATAATAAATGTCCCAGGAAAAACACTGTCATTTTTAGATGTTAACGGGAAAAGGAATGATAATTGTTCAAAAGACTGAGCTGCTCTATACTTGCTTACTTCCAGAAAGGGTTTATTTTATTGGTTTAGCATAAACCATTTTCTGATTCAGCTTCAGCTCATACCTCTATATAAGCACTCATGTGCTTAACGCTAAGCATGTGCTTAAGTGCATTCCTGAACTGGGCCAAAAGGTACCTCCTTTCAATTTTTGTCCATAGCTGCTGTTTTTGGAATGCTGCCTTTTTTTTTGTGAAAACCAATGTGGGTTACAGTAACCATCTAATTCTGATTAGACAAACAGCATTATGGAAGAAGTATTAAAAATTTATAGTCCTATTTACTAAGTTTATTTGTTGGCCATAAAAAGCTGAATCTTACATAACATAAAAAGCATCTAGTCCTAATGATGAAAAAGATATAAAAAGATAATGGTGCAATCATAACATGTCTCTGAGAGTTTGTACATCTCAGTTGCAGTTTGGCACATGACATAATTGTATTGTGCCAACCTGGCACCAAACCACAATATGTTAGTGAAAAGGGCCCGCAGTTTAAGAGGAAAATCTAGAAGTGTTAACTATACACTGTCTAATTATACAATCTTACTGTCCCAGAATGAGATTTCTGAAACCATTTCTGACATATGGGAAGAGGGTAGAACAGCTGGTCATTAAGGTTTTCTCAAGACTATTTAGTAACACACTTGAATGTAATTAAAGTGCTACATAAAATACTGCACTTGTGTACAATGTATTTTTAATCTTTATGGCAGGCAGTAAAAGTAAATAAATATAAAGCATTAACATTGCTCCCCTTCATCTCCTAAATTGTTAAGATATAATGACAGTCCCTATCTAAGGAGTGTGTATTACCTGAAGAATACTCCATTGCTTTGTGAGCATCCTGCACAGCAGGTGGGAAACAAACCAAACTGAATTGTGCAAGACAGATATAAGTTTACTTGACTTCATTTGTTCAAGTTAAGCCATGCTTACTTACCTGGATGTATTTCAACAAATAATTTTGCAATAAGCCCGGTTTATTTGAAGGTTTCCTTTGTTAAGGCGATGTCAAGGTGACGTAAAGCAACTTTGACCCGCACTGGGTCTAACGCAAGAAGTAAAACTTTGCACAGAAAATGTGCAAACATCTTTGCAGCAAACTTACTCTCAGGTGTCCCAATGGGACTCCTGCCATGAAACACAGAGTCAGAATTCGTTTCCATACAGACACAGATTACAGATGTGTTAAAAACCAGAATTGCACTTATACCCTGTAATCCTCATTGCGATAGAAGTACCTAGAACATCAAGGCAGTCAAACACTATGCAGGATCAGAGCCCAGTTATTTGTGCTTTCTCTTCCTTTATTGTCAGTGACTGTCTATTGCCTGTATTTCCATCTCTATAGATAATAATCAGGGGGTCTATATGAAACTAAGGCCACTGTAAAGGTACTTGAATCAGACAAAAAATGTGGAACAACACACATTCTGAAAAATTGCCTTGAGATTGGTGCCCGTACTCCATTAATGATAGCCTGGGGATTCTGTGCTCCCAAACTGCAGAGATGCTGCAGCTTTGTGAAAAAGATTTATTTTTGATGCAATTCTTTTATTTGATGCACAAACAGGTAAGGAAAAAAAATGTTTGAAAATACTTACTTTGGCACAGAGTGTTTCTCTGCATTAGACTTGTGCTGATATTGGTATTTTGTTTTACATTCCTTAATAACATTTTTGCTTTGAAAAGAGAGGCCACAAATGTATTCCAAAGTTTAAACTTTTCTTGATTTCTTTTAAATTTCAGCAAAAAAGTATTTTAATTCAGTGTACACTGAATATCATCAAAAGCTGTTGTCATTTTCTTCAGTTCCCTGGAACCATTTTTTTTTGCTAAAAAGTGTTTTTCCTGCACTTTTGAGCATGAAGGATAGCTTTACATATCATTGTCCAATGCCGTATCAAAAAAGGCCAGAAAAGAGATTTATAAGAAGACAGATATAACAAAGCACCCAGACTATAGCCTCCAAGGCACTAAACTGGCAGTCACCAGGAACATTACAATGGAAACCATGGAAGTGAAAACATGTATACACCACATTCACAAGAGCTGTCTGGTGACAGTGATGAGTTCTGCCTGTGACTGCACGTGTGGTGAAATCAAGTTTTATGTTACTTTTCAAAGGTAGGCATAAGCATTTCTTTTCTCTCAAATACAATGTTGGAGTTTGATTTGGGAATGATCACTAACTGCAAATGAGCAAAGGAGTATGACATGCTGTGTTCTACCTTTTGCTGGGTATCTTCAAAATCAATCAGGATCCTTCTGTTCAAATAAATGAAGCTTTTACTCCTTGCTAATGATGCATCTGCAGCATTTTTTTTTTTTTAAAAAAAAGGAGCATTGGCATGAGTAGCCAATCATCCAGTCTTCCCAACTCTGTTCACGGATGGATTTTGATTCACAGTACATCCTGCAGCTGGTATGTGCTATCAAAACCAAGAAATGCCAACCAATGTAGAGAAACCCATGAACACAAGAGACACAACTCTCCTATGGCAGGTTAATTCATTTTCACAAGAGATGAGAATAACTATAGATCTCACCACATTCAGCGTTAATTGCAAAACTCATCTCTCTGACTTAACTTTGCCTCATTAATTTCTTTACACAGAGTTGCCAGGTATCACCACATCTAAGCACAAACACAAGCAAACAAAAACGTGCTAATCAAGCTACTTTTCTTACAGGCTGAAAAAAAAAAGAAAGAAAAATGAAAGGCAGTGGCATATTTAGGTATTTAGATGTTGTGCTGGTAGAGGCTATGTAAATGCTGTGAGAAGAAAATCTAAATTCTTCATTAAAACTTCTGCAAAAGAAACTGTCACATCACTTTTTCAGAACAGTAAATTCCTGTAGGATTCACCTAAAACCATTCACTATTAATTATCTATGTTTAGAGACCAATATTAAGAAATAAGGTAGACATCACGTCTTTCAAGCTGTACTTAGATCCTTTCTATAAGCATTTAAAGACATGCAGCTGCCATTGCCCTTGACGGAGCATGGATGTTGCCAGAAGAGTTTGTTTACCTTCTTCTCAAATAATATTCATCCCAAAGAGGGATGCAGTGCATGCGCTGATTATGTGAGGAATCTGGGAATATTTCTTCCTGGATACTTGTGTTTTACTGATGCAAAGAGAACTGAACTGAATACAAAAGAGCATTTCCTGGGTGATTCACTTGAGCCAATCCTCTTCTGAACCACAGGAAGGAGTTGTGTGGAGCCATACCAGGAGATGCAAATTGATGATGAGCAGAATGTACACAACTTGCTCATTTAAGCAAATGATACTACTCCTTTCCCCCCTTTCTGCTTGTTTTCCCAACAGTCCTGTTGATTTAACCCTGTATAGTCATACCATAAGCAATGAAACATCCAAACAATACCCATAATCATTACAGAGCAGTTTGTGTGCGTCACAGAGGTCTCTTCACTAATTTGTCTGAAAAATGCCTGCATCTGCTGTGCATAGAACTGTGTGTCCGGCAGTCAGACCTCCAGCTTGATTCCACTCAGCTGAACCTGAAATTAGATCTTAGAAAATAACCATCTCTAAGACAATCAACCTCAATCCAGGCATTTCTAGTGAATGGGCATGAATTGTCCTTGCACAAAACGCGAGCAACCCATCAGTATAGTGTTTAATTGTCTAAGCCTGACCAGGAGAACTGTTTGGAAAGCAAAGATCACGGAGCAGGGGCAGGGTTCCTGTGCACTCCCTTGTTGGCCCAGCCCACACTTCTTCTCCTCCTCATGCCCGAGGCTGGCAGTGCCATCAGCCACTTCGCAAAGATCTTCTTGTGTGGTTTTTAGCCGTAACATTAGCCATGGCAGCGATTATTTTCGGTTTATTGCTCTAAGTTTGAGTGCTCATTTCTTGAGCTGAATCCCTTGTTGAATGACAAGCACCAACCTGAATAATCCTTCCCTCACCTTTATTATCTTGTGTATTTTTTATTTTATCCTAGAGAAGGAACTCCACATCAAATACTTTATATTCTACTGCTGTGTATCTTCCTGTCACCAAAGAAAAAACAGGTTTGTTTCTTTACTTTCATTTATCACACTCCATTTCCCTTTCTAGTCACAATTTCTAATTATTTTAGCCTCCTGATTCAGTTAGATATTAAACCAAGCCAAGACCAATACACATAATCTACTGATTTAAATAATATCCAATCATAAAGTCTGCAGTTTCCAGGTGAGCTGCTCTTCCCTTAGGAAATATACAGCACTCCTGCTGCTGTGAAGTACAGACAGGTATATTCAGCTCAGTCTCTACAAACCTCTTCACCAAGATCTACATGGGCAGCTGTCTGGCACAACCTGGCTTTAGGTGTCCACCATACTGTAGTAAGCCTGGTTAAATAAGTTGAATACCTAAAATTTACCCGTAGCTTTCTACAAATACTGCCCGAGGGTAGAAAGAAATGTATACCTGAGCTTATGAAGAATAAATGACAAAGCTGAATTTTAACCAGATGAAAATATCTTGGACACTAATGGATGTACATGAAAAGCAGGTACCTAGACAAGGCAAGATTTTTTTTTCTTTCAGAAGAGAGACTCCTTTTTAATTATTTTTTCTGGTTTGCTTTGCAGTAGAATGACTCTGAAGGAAGAACTGTTAGGATGCTTTAAGGTAGGTAAAACAAATTAAAAGGAAAGGAAGCCTTCGGTGATTTTCACCTCTAATGATAAGACCACTACAGGAAAGATCAACTCAGATGCAAGATGCTAACACCTTCCATCCTGGCTCTGCTAATATTGCCTGCCACTTGCTGTCTTATCAGGGGTGCTCAGCTGCTTAAAGCCCCATCCACAAAACTCAAAAACTCTTAAAGAGAATTTTAGAAAACTTTCAAAATTAAAAGAAATTTATTGTGAATCACAAGTTATGAGAAACAACATCCTCACAACTAATTTTTTCTCCCTTCAGGACCCTAAAAGAAAATCTCTTTAACTCCAATTACCAATCAAAGAGTTTTTGAGGAAGATGAGGGTTTTTTTAACAAAAAAGATCTTTTATGTGAAATGTGGGTTTTCAACCAAGAATTTTCTGAATTTCTTAAAAAAATCAACAAAGATGTTGAGAAATTAAAATTCCTCTTATTTTTCATTTTTCCTTCAGATAAAAGTAATTTCCTGATCACTCCCACCTACTATAGGAAATCACCTCCTACTATAGGAAAATAATACAAAATTGTAAACATTGTGTAGGTGACAGTGCACAAGCAGCACATGCATCTTCATAAGACCATACATTGTCAGTTTGTAAAGGGCCGCCTGGAATTATTTGCAACTGATCAGTCATGAAATAAGATAACATGCTTCCACTGGACACAGTCTTGAGGTTACATGTTGCTGTCATGCTTTTCACGGTTTTCATTAACCACCTATTGCAAGATGTTTTTTAAATACCTTCATCCTGTCTCCAGCTCAGCTCTGTCGTTCTCCCTTAATAACCAGGCTAAATCAGCAGCAATAATTAGGGAATCAGACACTACTTAATGTCAGTACAGGCAGCCAAATAACTTCTATATCTCTTCCTATTCCATAGCGTTGCCTCTCTTCTTGTGAAGCTGTCTTTTCCTCACAGGAAGGCAGTGTGCTAACTCAGAATGATAAGATTTTTAGATCGTGTGATTCTTATATTTTGCAGTTGCTGTCAGGCAGCCCTACATACAAGATGTACTTTTTCTCTCCTCTTTCTAGCAAAGCGTCACTCCTCTAGCACATACTGCCTCACTTTTTCCTGAAAACCCAAGAAAGTAAAACACCCATGCCAGTTCCATCTGATGTAAGTAGCTAGCCCTCGAAGGCTCTCTTGAAAAGGCAAGCATTAGGATTGTTTTCTGAATACTTCTTAGCTAAAATTACCACAATTCATGCTCGGGAATTCTCTGGAGACACATATATTGTCATACTTGGATAGTGAAATATAGATATTACACTTCTCAGGAAATTGAAAAAAGGAGTATTGAAAGTCCATCTCTGCCAAATAATTTTAAAAGCTGACTTTTGCATCAAAGTGCTTACGAGAAAGATGCAATTATATGCAAGAAGAACCCTATGATGTGTGCATATCCACAGAGTTAGATTCTCACTCAAGTCTTAGGTACTCATAACAACACGCGCACTAGACTTGGAGTACACATCTCTTAATATACTCTATTGCCTCATTGTCATTTACTTGTTGGTAATGAATGCGTGTGTTAACAGAACAGCATGCTGATGCATTTTTTCTGCCATTGTATGTAACATATTTTCTAATTCTTTTGCGCTATTCAGCATTTGACCCTAACGATAGGGGATTATGGTATTAACTCTCTACACAGCACACATTCTTTACAGACTTTCACTAAATACTGTAAGCCTGCTGCAGAGCGGAATAAAAGTGAAAGCATACCGTCTGGTCTTAAGCTGTGCACACAGAGGGTCGTGATCCAATTGGAAGGGAAGCAGAATTTTAAAAAGAAAGAGGTTTGACAAAATTTTAATCCTTGTCATTTTCATTTCTCTTACCCTGTGGATTTGGGTGATTTTATTTACACTGTCAGCTTGAGCCTAGGGATTGAAAATCAGGCTTTTATGGAGATTATTAAAAGTACATACAGTACACTAAAGGCTGGACCACTGCTATATGCTACTAAAAATATGAATGTGGATGCTCTATATTATACATTTAAGGAGGTAAGTGCCATCCTCCCTGTAAAGCTGGACTTAGCAGTTAGGTTCATCGTGATTATGCTGAAGTGAATGTTTTAACAAGGGTATTTATGAGTGGTTTCGGAGTGCCGAAGGCACACTGAAGAATTGAGAGGTACCTTCAGGTGCTTTCTAAAAGGACAAGAAGCATCTTAGGAGCAGCTGTGGAAGCTTTCCATATTGAAGATGCAACTGAACACTGAAGAAGCTTCTCCTGGAAGAGCTGCTGCTCTTCCCACCCCATAGCCTGAGGGCAGCCTGAGGTCTAGCCCAGCCTCACAGAAAAAAATTACATCATCTCCTGAGGCTGGCCTCACTCCACAGTGATGGAGGGCTCCTATGACAACATCCAGCAGGTATGAGAAGGTATGAATTGGAGATGCAACATATATGTTCTAGGTTGTGCTGCAAGGGCAAGCTGGCCAGGTGGCTGGAGCTGCCTTAAGCTACATGGTTGTCCAGTGTGGGAATACCTCCTGTTTCAGATTTCTCAAGGAGTATCCATGGGTTGGACCTCCTTGTACAACTGCCCATTCTGGGGCTAGAGAAGGATGACAGCAGTAGGAGATGAATCATGCCACCTCCCTAGCAGCCCAGACTGTTTTCTCACCCAGTGTAGGCACAGATGATGTGTTGCAGGAGCTGCTCCCATGCCCTTGGAGATTTTTGGCCCAAACTTAAGCAAATCAGATGAGTGCACCTTGAGTAGGGCTTTTCTGACTCCCATCACCCTGCATCCATGATTCTTCTGTAGCACCTAAAATAGAGCTCCAAACAGGCATGGAAACACAGGTATATACAACAAGGTTTTGGGGCCACACTACAAAAAAGCCATGAGTCCCCAAAAGGGCAAAATTTCTCAATTTCCCATCTAAGAAAATTAAGAAAGATCCCTGCTGATTCAGCTGCAAGCCAACAGGTTCATTGCGTGCTTGCGTGGGTGAGAGGGAATTAATAGCCCCAGGAGGCCCCTTGAGGGCAGGTGTAGAGTTGAAGTCCCCTACTCTGACAGCAGCTTTCATGCCACAGCTGGAAAGAACTTTAGAGACCTAAATTTTCTTCCATCAGCCAAAACCCATAAACTTGTTTTGGCCCTGCCCTGTGGAAGCACACACTGGCTTTGACAGTGGGGTAGATCCTGCACCCCCAAATTCAACAACCCTTGGTAACTTGCCAGTGATTTCAGTGGGAGAGGGTCATAGCCCTTAGTCCTGCAACCACTTCACACACACCTCCACTCTATGGTCAGGGACATTCATGTTAAAACTGCAGAATCGAGGTCACAGTCACTATTATTTCACACAGTCCTTGCAAATAAGGTTATTAAAACAATCCTGCTTGGACTCTGGGAAAGGGGGAGATAGCTTTTCCAGGATCTTTTCTGTTCAGGGAATCAAAAATTTTATTTTTCCATCCAAGGAAACTGTTTCCTTGAAATCAAGATACGTGACTCTCACTGTCCTTACAGCTCTGTAACCTTGGCCATCTGAGGCATGTAAAAGAGGGGTTTGTTGTGCTAAGGAATGAAATGGGCAGAAGCACTTGCACAATTTGGCCATCTCGCAATTGAAAATGAAGTTAAGCTGGCTCCACCTAACTAGAGTGCCAGCAGCACAGGATTTTTGAGATGTGCTGCTTCCATCCCTCCCTCAGCCAATTTTCAATGCACTTAGGGTGTCTCCTGATAATAGGGCCAGAAACAAACCTCATGGAAGGCAATGAGGATCTGTCCTTCAATATAAGTGGCAGGTGGATCAGGCCCACTCGGAAAAATTTGGCTGCCGTTCTGAGTGATTCTTCGTGTGCCAGGGTCCCACTAAGATGTCCAAATTGGCATCTCATAAAAATCAAATTGGCAACTCATAAAAATCCAGGCTAAAAATGACAGCCTTGGGTTGGGAGTCTCTGACTCAGGCCTTATCCTGCAGAGGTGTTCAGTGCCCTCAGCTCCCACTGACTTCACTGTGAGCTGAGCAGGCTCAGCACTTCTCAGGATTGCTCGTGTTCTGCAGGATCGGACTTACTGTCCTTAATACTATCTCATTCTGGTTATTCCCTATTGCCCAAGGATAATCCCATGGCATTATTCCCATTATGCCACTTGCCATTCCCATTAGTCTTTAACAATGTTTTAAACCTATCTTTCATTTTTAATTTCCTTAGCAAAATATCAGTATTTTAGTAGTATGCATTTACGCAGTCTTCGAAAAATGTGCTTTTATTATACATATGGCATTATCATGTAGCTTCACTACTCTATGAATCTGATAGATGCAAACAACTCTGAATACAAGGGGAATCCATATGTCTAAATATTTTTAGCATAAACACTTTTACCTGCTCCAAGTCATAAAAGCATAATTAAACAGCATGTATTAAAACAACGTACCACAGGAATCATTGCAACTTACTTGTCTGTTTCATGCAATGGGGGGGGGGTTTCTTTACTATCTTTAGGCTGGAGAAGAAGGAAGAAGCCATCATAATCATTTTATGTCTTTAGAATGTGCAAGATACAAAGCAGAGTGCTGGGATCTTACAACAATTGTAGTTCCGATCCTTCTTTCTCCTTGATTAATTGCTAAGCTGTGCTTTACTGCACAAAGATAGCTTCAAGATAATTAATCAACAAGACTTCTCCAGCAGCTCTGTGATGCTTTCTTGTGTCACAGCCACCTGATGTTGCAAGTGGCTCCACAAGCGAGAGTCGGGTCAGAAGAACGAGAGTTGGACTCCCTGCTTCCTGCCCAGTTCCTAAATCCCTGCTGTTCCTTTCGCAAAGCACTGCCTCCATTCCTTGGTGAGCAGGAGGTCTGAGTCCTCTCCTGAGTATCGTGTTAGTGCTGACAGTGATTTCCACCTGAGCCCCAAGCCAGCAGTAATGCCTGACCTACACCATCCTCAAAGGTGTTCCCCTGAGATACAGCTGCTTCCCTTCCTCCCTGGGCTGATTCAGGACAGTTCATTTCTATTGCAGACATATTTTGGAAATCCCAGATACCCAGTCCACTGGGCTGCCCAGTCCAGTGTGAGGCAGGATGGAGATAGGGCTTCAGCTTGTTTTGCAGCCTGTTTTCTGGCTTCTAGCTCCAGAAGAACGTGCACGCTGCCCACAGGTCCCGACATCTAACTCAAGGCCACAAAGGAAGTCAGGGTATGAAAGGGCTCCTATGTGACCAGGGTGTTTTTTTCAGTGACGTTTTAGTCATTGGCCAGTTTTATACATCATGAAAGACGAATCATTTCAGACTGAATAAAAATTGGCATTTGGTAACACTTTTTATTGGGGAAAAAAAAAAATCATAAGGAATGTAGGAAGTAAGGCCAGAAAGGGTCAGCTGGGCCAGCAAGCATATGCTTTCAAATATGATTAGACTGGAGTGTCCACAGTCATCCTGATCCTGCCTGATGTGTCCCCACACACCACTGGCCCCAGGATGCTCTCCAGCAGCCTGTAACAAACTTTACACTTCATCATAAAGCAGCTGCAAACTTAATGAGCCCCAGAAACCAAAATGGCAAGATCCAGTGCACTGCCAATAGCAGAAGATGTTAGCTGAAGACTTCTGCGAATCCTAAAAAACTAAGACAGGTGAAGACAATCTCCTCTTCTGTGGTAGTTCCCGACAAACTGATAAACAGGGAAATTCCTTACCTCAAATCTGATGGTCAGTTTAAATTTGAGCTTACGAGTGAGATACATGTAGAGATCAGTGGCCCTAGCCTACATCCTGCTCTTTCATGGTTCAGAGGTGAAAAAGAGACCAGCCTAGAAGTCTAGCAGTGCATAAATGAAAAGTAAAAATGACCCTTAATGACCTCCGCAGACTGCAAACAAAAGTCCTGAAGCATGTGATTAATAGAATAAAGCAATGGTGCAAATAAACAACCAAGTCTCTTTTCATACTCAGCTGCTGACACCTAAACATCAGATACCAACTGATCCACATCACAAGCCTCTTTTTCTGTCCCTAAGAATTCTGCAATACAATAGTTTTCATCAGCATAAGCAACTGCAGCCTAAACCAGTGAATTTCTCTGTTCCCATTACCAGCATATCACTTCTTGGACAGATGGATGGAAATGTCTCTCTAAATTTCCAGTCTGAATGTACTAATAATTGGCTTGCATTCACTTGATCTGATGCCAGTATTATTCTTTAACTAATTCTTTCCGTCTTTGAAGTTTACCTCCTAAATGTCTTTATGAAAACTTATCATATCTCCTTTCCATCTTAGATTTACTAGATTAAACACTTTGAATGTGTTCAGTGTTTCCTCATAAAATAAAATTTTAGAACAGATTACCTTGAAAAGTTTCAACTATTTAATGTCAGCTTAAAAACAATTTTAGGTCCACAACAAGATAAACATAATACGTTGAAGCAAATGTAGTTTTCTAAAGACTTAAAAATACATTTGCCTCTCATGGTCACAAAAGAAGGTCCATTGGAAGTTTAAGAATTGGTGGAAGAAATTAATTTGCACAGCTCCAAATAGAAACCACTAGAAACCAGAGTTACCAAACAGATATTTAGGAATGGTTGAGGAGAACAAGAAAACAAAACCATGGAAAATAAGCCAGAAATTTGAACCCATATCGGCTGGCAATATTGAGTCCCAGAGTTCTGAATGAAGCATGTGTAAGATTACAGGAAAACTGGAGGACGGAATTTTCTTTAACTCTTGCAGTTTGGAATTTTTCTAAACCTCACATAGATGACATCTATTTCCTTCATCTCAACTCTAATTGTCTTATTTTTAAGTTCATGTTCTTTGAGTGGATTTCCGTGCTCATTTGAAAATCCAGAGTCCTCTGCTGATCTTTATACCTTAAATAGAAATGATTCAGGTTCTAAGGGATGTAACCCCTCATCTTTTCTCATAGTTTTAGCCTGTATTCTCTGACCTTCCCTCCTTTTTCCATCTCCTCTCGGTTTAGGGCCTACATTCTCATAACCTGCAGTTCTTTCAAAAGTCATCTGTAGAGATAAAATTACTTACATATTCTCCTAGCATTGTTTCACTTCTCTTCAGGATCTTCTCACCAGTAATGGGGAAGCTGTCCTACCACTCTTTCCCAGTCCCTGCTCCTTCCATCTGGTCAACATACGGCTTTTATATCTCCAAGTGCTGCAATGTGAAGAATGAACTAAAACTAAATAATGACCACATTACATGTCTTATCTCCTTCTCATAAATTTCAAAGCCAGATGAGACCATTATCACCTGCTCTGATCTCCAGCACAACACAGAACTTCCTGAGAGAGATTCCTCACTTCAGGATAGGAAACAGCAGCTCTGACCCATAGCTCTGGTCCAATGTGTTGATGGCCGTCTCCCAAGAAATGAAAAAGAGCAATCCTGTTTCATGTACTATTGCACAATACCTTTGATTACTTATTGCAGAGAATAGAATAACAAAAACTTTAGGAGGAGAACATTCCGTACATATTCTCATCTCTCTTAAAAGTTTATTTCATACCAATATGTAAAAAAAAAAAAAAATAAAGGGGGCATTCTGCAGAAAATTAGTATTGAAAAATTGCATGCTTAAAATAGTAGATCTTGTCTTTCACTCTAAGATTTGATAACAAAAGCATAATTATATATCAACCCCATAAAATCACAGTAACAGACATGAACTATCCTCTCAGGACAGCACAGCACTCGTTGCTCCCTTGGCACTGAGAAATGACTGCCTTGTTGAAAATTACATTTGCAGGGTGCAGCACAGTATTAAGTAAAGGCTTAAATGTAACTGCTACTAAAGGAAACGGATCTTACCACTTCTCCCCACACATGCCTCTGGGAATTTCTCCTTCAGCCTCAAAGAGATAATACCAGAGGTAGAAACTACCGCTTACCGGAAGTAAAAAACTGCACTCTGAAGTACCTGGCATACGCTGCTTCTCAGAAAATTTTCATTCAAGTGCCAGCCTGCTATGTCTCACCTTTACCTACGGTGTTTCAATACAGCTGTGGGGCCAGAGAACATGCTTTCCCAGATCAGGTTCTATTCTCTTGACTGCTCTTAGGTCTCCAAGGAGCTGCTCTGTCCCTCTGTGCCTGGGCATGAGTGTCCCTGTGACTGTGTAAGGCAGCCAGGGGAAGGAGCAGCTGGATCCACCAGCAGCCATGAAGGCATGCTAATCGAGCAAGTGTTTGGTCCTGAGGCCATTCGCCGCCCCACCCTCCCAGCAGCAGTTGGCTCGCTCCTGGTGGAGATAAAGCATATGCTCCACTCTATACAGCCTACCCTGTGATTTTATTACCCCAGTTCACTCTGCTTATAGTGGCAAGTACAAATCTCTGAATAGGCATTCTTTACCTCTTTTTTTATCATATTGAGCCCACAAAAATGTTCAGAAAAGTTGAGCATCTGTACAGATTTAAACCTCTGCCAGAGAGCATGTAGTGCACCAGCCAGAGAAGGGGAGAGCTCTGAGCTAGCCAATAGCTAAAACATTGCATGGATTATCCCTGAAGAAATATAAAGTACTCTCTGGATGCTCTGTCAAGGAAAAAAAGAAGAGTATGGAAAATACAAAAGAGCCTTATACCAACAGGTCAAGGAACATGGAAACAGAAAACCCTGTGAGGTCTCAGGAAACACCCACAAGTCCATCATCTGTGGGTGGCATTCCCCAGTACTTGTAGATGGCTAAATTATTAATCGTACCACAGCAAAATTTCTGCTGACAGCAAACTGACACTGCTCAGGCTTACTCTGGCCTTGCTTTGCCACATAGAAAATTATCAAACAAAAGACGTCTCCTTCACTGCTTTAGACAGACAGACAGTCCTGTGAGATACAGGCAAAGAGCACCTAGGTATTTCTGGGCAGCACTAGTATTCTTCAGGAATCTGGTTGCAGTATCAGTTAATTATTTCTTAACACCTAAGCATGCAGGATGATTCTTATCCAACAGGATGGGACCAGAGCCACTGTAGCCACCTTGCCATGGTGTCATAGAATCACAGAATGGTTTGGCTTGGAGGGGACCTTAAAGATCATCCTGTTCCAACCGCACTGTCATGGCAGGGACACTTTCCACCAGATCAGGTTGCTTAAAGCCTAATCCAGTCTGGCCTTGAACACCTCCACAACTTTTCTGGACAACCTGCTCCAGTGCCTCATTACTCTCACAGTAAAAAATTTCTTCCTAATATCCAGTCTAAACCCACCCTTTTTCAGCTTAAAAACATTACCCGTCTTACTATCACTGCAGTCCCCAGCGTTGCAAGTCCACACTCCTTCCTCTGCATAGAAAGCCCTACAGGAGCAACTCAAGAAGACTTCACCACCTTCTGTTTGCGGAGAGGGGGCATTCTGGCCCTGAAACATGTGTTTGCTATCAGTGTCAATTTATCCTGCTTTCTCTCTCCAAGAGACAATGTCCTGATTCCAGCCCTAGTCAGCCATAGTCTGTATCTCACTTTCTGTGTGCACGTGCATAACCTGCCATTCTTTTGCAGATCTCCTTGCTCAGGCCCAGTCTCTGTTCTGCAAGTTGGCATGACGGTAGCATACCAAGTAGGAGGTTTTGGCTTGTGTGTAGAATTTGGAGAGCAGTTTTGTAGTAAGTTGCTATACTTCTTGGCTTGCAAGCCCTGGGAGCATATGGCCCATTGCTTGCAAAATGCTGATATTTTAAAATTGGGGGAGGAATAGAGCATGGCACATTTATTTTACTTCTTCAGTGCCACTATTTTTGCCAAAACCTGCCATACCATCCTGGATCATGCTGTTCTATCTATCTCTAAAGTGAACCCTCCACCACCTAAAAAGTGGATGATGTAAGATAGACTCCTAACAGGCCTGAGAAAAATAGCCTTCCTCTACTCAATCTGCAATATGAAATGCTGTCAATTAATAGCTAAAGTGAGTGAGCAGCCAATGCAGGACTACTTCTGCTTAACTCCCAAACTCTTTGCAGCTGGCCTTGCTCATACTTTCAATAAACATCTTTTCTTTTCCAAGCAATCAAAACTTTATGGACTGTTATTTCCTTCCTCTCAACTTCCCAAGAGCTAACACTAGTACACTTGAGATGCTGCAGACTTATCACTTCTACCTTGAACTAGTAGTTGACCTGAAGAAAGAGATGCCAGGAAATGAAATAGAGTTCTTAAGTACAGACAGAAGAACAGTGCTAATCCAAGCATAGCTCTGCTAGACCACCACAGTAGCTGTCAAACTAGAGCTGAATTATTTTTTTTTGTGCCTCCTCCAAGCCATTTGATAATGTTGAAAAGCACAAAATTTTTGTTTTGGAAAAAGCTAATAAACCAGTAGACAAAGGTGATCTGCAAGGTACTAATTTAGTTGATTTTTCAAAATATTTTTGATAAGGTCCCCCTTAAAAAAACTAATAAGAGAAATAAATAATCACAGATTTAGGGGTGAAGTCTTTGTTAAGGATTAGAAATGGATGAAGTGACAGAAAAGAGTCATAACAGAGAGCTTGCTCTGAGAATGGAAAGAGGTTAACAGGGTACCATTGTCACCTGTGTTGAGGCCAATTTTATTGACTACGACTTCGAATGCTCCAAGGAGACAATGAAGAGGCATTGGGGATACTTGGGTGGTGCCAACATATTTTGGTGGGCTTGGCTCTATAATAGTTAATTACACAAATAAAATCCCTTGAACCTAGGTGGGCTGTGTGTGAAAGCTAGTCACATGATCCCCACAGTGTTTGCAGGAACTGACTTTTGGTTAACAGTAATTACAAGGGACTATGAAAGAGTTCCAGATGTATTGCTGGTAAATACAGAAGCATGATGGCAAGTTAGCTGAATTAAGGATTACTTGAGCAGTAATTATTAATTATCTATTATTAATTATCTATTATTAATTATTAATTGTTGCTTGAGCAGCATATTATCAAAACTCTCTAAATCTTTCCATATACACACAGTCACTTACCTGTGGGGTCTTTTAGGAAGAGAAAATGAGGGTTAACAGAAGATAAATCATGATGGGCCTACGACCTCCTACTTTAATTACCCTGAACAGTTGTTAAACATGCAAAGATCTGTTGGATTATAGAAAGGTGCAGGAATGAAAGAATCACTTAATGTCTGTCTCCTCATAGAGCAGAAGTTAAAAACGAAAAAATACGGTAACTACACTGCAAAATAGAACATGCAAAAGCAGAGTACGCTGTAGTGACAAATTTAAAATTTCTTCCTCTATTTTTCTCTTTAACTTTGTTCCTTGGACCACAACTGACAGATATTTTATGATGGGAATGTTCAGAAAAATAACTCAGTGTTCAAAGAAAATAATGAAACATGAACTCCAGTCTTTGTGGAATCATCTCCCTGTTGTGGTGGCAGAAGCCTTATCCTCAGAGAAGAGCTAGCAAGAACTTGACTGAGGATTTCAACATGATGGACAGGGAAACCCATTCAATGAACAGTTAGCATATGCCATATCCTGAAGGAATGCAGTCCTTCTATTATCTGATGGCTCTTGCTACAGCAGAATCTCACCAAATAAAAGATGTCTTGTATTATATGGAAAAAAAGAAAGAGAGATGCATTGTCATTAAACACATGAAGATGGGTATGCATACTTCCATAATCCGATTTGCAGGTGGACTACACCTAATATATTCACAGATGAATGCCTTCCTGCACATGCCACTAGATCACGGGGTAGCCTTTGATAGGTCACTTCAGCACTCCCAGCCTCTACATCTTCCTAATACACTCAACAAACTATTATGAGTCCTAATTAATTATTTTATAGTAGTCGCTCATTTACTAGACCTGAGGATTCCTGAATGAAGAGTTCCAGAGAAGTTCAAACTATTGTGTTAGTTTCAAGTGTAAAATACTAATGACTTCAGCAGCTTTTCACTGCTCACTGGGCAGCCAGCGAGTGGCTGGAATTGACAGCTTCTGGCTGCCTTATTACCACTGATGTATCCATGGAAATGGATGACAGATCTGCAGAAACAACAGGAAAGTTTTTAAAATACAACTTTGCTCCATAATAGTGAAAAATAATCACACTAGAAGACGTAAATTTTAACAGAGGAATTCAAAGCACTTTCCATCATTTTTGCTTCCTTTCCATACAACCTCTGTGAGAGAAGTAATGAGAAGGGAGGAGACAACGTAGCCCCACCATGACATGCAGCCAGGCCTTGGGAGGAGGAAATCAGCAGCTGCTCAGCAGCACGGCACTGCAGTATGAAACAGGAAGTGAAGATAACGATGCCCAATTGAAACCATCACCTCAATGGAATTATCTGGTGTGGAATTTGGCCCAGACAGTGCACTTCGCACCCCTGCTCTTTGCAAAAGCCTTACTGCTGGTGTTTTTGCTGATTCATTTTCTATTGTCAGGAAACAAAACTGAGTTTTAACCAGCAGAAGCTGCAAATTCACAACTAAGTAGCTCTGGCCACATAGACAAGTGCCTACTTACAAACTCCAGTCATGAAAATCATACCCTAATTTATTTTTGTCCGTGTAGATATAGTATTTGTGGAGCAAATGGGACTGAGAATCTTAAAAACACGGATTTATTAAAACTAACCCTGGCCTTAGGCTGTACAAACTCTTCAACGTCTAAACCCCTTTATGCACTATTGTGGATAAACTTTGGAAGTAAGAGAATAATTGAATTTCTATGCTCTCCACTCTCTTACCCAGTGCTATATTTCCTATAAGCCCTTTACAGTGCAGGGCTGTGCAAAAGATACCATCTTGTTTGCATCTTGTAGTATAATTGAATCAAGGTTGTTTAGCACTAATAAGGTATCTCTGGAGTCCAGATGTTTGATTCATGTGGTGATCTACAGGAGAAGGGCAGCCCATGTTTGCACAGCAGCAAACACTATCAACCAGTGCCTTGGCCAGCAGACAGAGAACCTATGGGTGTTTGAGGTGCAGCTGCTACTGACTCAGGAGCTACAAGGGATCAAACAGCTTCCCTTCATTATTGTATCTCATCTATCAACACTGCTTCCTCAGCCCTACCTCTCTGTATATACCACCAGCCTTCTTCATGGCTTCCTTTGTAGTATTCCTTTAATAGCTTTAATTCCTTTTGTTACTCTTCAGGCTGAAATATTGCTAACCCTTCATTTTCATTTACTTGCTTCTCTGTATGATCACAGGCAATAAAGATGAGATCCCACAAGTCATTATACCTCCAATCCACAAAGGGTTAAATTAATTTTCCCTGCACGTGGACAGATCACCAGTTTTTATTCATACAATGCAAACTAGACACAACTCATAAACGAGGTCCTAAGGCTGCATCTAAGCTGAAGGACACAGAATATTCCTTCAGGTCTTGGTACCCTCCCAGCCTGCATCCATGTGTGTGCTAAAAGGAGAGGGAGTCTGAGTGTCCAGGAGGACTGGAAAGCCTAGAAAAAACAGGAACTGGAAAGCCAGCACTCCCTGAACAAGAAGGAAATGTGATCCTGCACACTGCCATGGCCTGGACCCATCAGCTTAGACAAGACCCACAGGACATGAGCAGGGGAAAGAACAAGGATATCAGTGGAGTAACAGTTAAAGGGAGGATATCCACAACATCTGATTTTGGTGAGCAAATCTTCTGAACTTCCAAGGTTCCATCCCCTTTGATCCTATTCCTGTGAGCATAGTAACGCTGGTGGATGTCATTGATACTGCAATGGGAATACTCACGTGGAGAAAAATGTGTCTCAGACTGTATTTGCCAAATCAAAGCCTACTTAGTAAAAGATTGGGAGCTCTTGTATTGGAAAGCCATCACCCATTATGTAAGTGGGTGTAAGAAGTTCTCAATGGTTACCTTCAGCTTCCTAACAAAATAGTTTATTTACAATAGTCCTCGGCTCCGTTTCACATTTATCTTTGCATCTCGGAGATAATTGTTACAATACATTTTGCCTGTTGGACTACCAGTGTGATGAAAGAGAAAACAAAAACAGATTGCTACCTCAGTTCTACCTAGCAGTGTACTGATCACTACTGGAAAATCTAAAACTCAGATAAAAATCACTAGGCTTTTTTTAATGCTTTAAATGAGCCATGTTGTAAAGGAAACCTGCAATAATGAGATAATATGAATTAAAAATAAATACTTCACATGTTTTCAAGCAAGCAAAGCAGCATGAAAGCACTGCTGAAACAGGTATTTAAGTCCTATTATTTGAAGATTAGTATTTTCTTGTTTCTAATGTATGGTTTATTTGGGGAATGCTAGACTTCTCTGTAATATATTAATTTTCCATGTAATGTATTTAGATTCAGGATCCTTGAGTTGCATAAAATTGTGCAATACCAATTGTTATATAAAATAAAATTCAGTGTTGATAGCTATTTTCCAAAACACTTACCAAGGAGTCAGCAAAGCAGCAGGTCGGTTTCTGATGTATATCAAGAGAAACAACTCGTACTTTAACCACTAAATTTTTAAAGAATTTTTAAATGCTGATGCCCAATACCATTTAATAATATCAAGTGCAAGAGGATCAGAAAAACAATTGTTTCTAAGGCTAAAAGTCATCCTAGATATACCAGACAATGAGAGGAAAAGTGACTTAATAACATTCATGCTGGATGGTGTCTTCCTTTTCCTCCTCCAACTGAAGCCTGGGACAGCTGTTTGTCTTTAAATGCTAGAAGACAAGGACGCAAAAAGGTCACAGGAAAACATGTCCTGTGCAGACTAGAAATAGGGTTGTCCTTTTCCAGTTAAAAAATGTTTATGTGAATGTCAGTCTTATGAAGGAGACAGGACTAACTGAAGTGGAAACAGGAGTCTTCTCCTCAGGCATAGACTAGGTGGGAGCTTCCTGCCAAGGTGACACTAGCACTGGCTGAGATGAAGTATCCGCCTGTTCTGTGCTGGTGCCCTTGTCCACTCTTAGACCTATCCTGTGCCAGGGAACTGCATCTCACATACTATGGAGATGTGCACTTTGGGAACTATTTCCCATCAGTTATCAGCAACTTGAGCTGCATTTTAGTACATAGCACATGCATAGTTTTACAAAATTGCTGAGGTGGAAAGGGACCTCTTGAGATGACCCAGTCCAATCCCCTGCTGAAAGCACAGTCAGCTAGAACAGGCTGCCCCTCCAAAACCTTGCTGGAAAACCTGTGCCAGTGTTTCACAGCTCTCACAGTAAACAAGTTTTTTTCTCATGCCTGAAAGGAATTTCTTGTATTTCGGTGTGTTCCCATTGCTTCTCGTTCTGTCACTGGGCACCAGAGAGAAGCATCTGTCTTCATCTTCTCTATTCCCTCCATTAGGTGTTTATACACATTGATATGACCGCCCCCCAGACTTTTCTGGGCTCAACAGTCCCAACTCTCAGCCTCTCCTCTATATGATAGATATTTCAGTGCCCTAATCATATTCTTGACTGTTAGCTGGACTCATCCCAATATGTTTATATCTCCGTTTTACTGGAGCCTTTCTTTTTACTCTTCACATCCCTCACCAAATTCAACTCTGGGTGGACTTTGGCTTTCCTAACCCCAACTCTCCATTCTTGGACAATGTCTCTCTATTCCTTATAGGTCACCTCTCTCTGCTTTCACTTCTTGTGTGCTTCCTTTCCAGGTTTGAATTTTACAATGAGTTCATCCTTGCAGACCTCACGCCACTATTGTTTGATTTCTTGCACGTCACGACAGACCATTATTTAATAAGTGGTCTTTGAATATCAATCAGGTCTCCTAAAGCCCTCTTCTGTCCAGAGTTGTAGCCCACAGGATTTTTCAAAGCAGGTCCCTGAACAAGCCAAATTCTGCTTTCCTGAATCCCATGGTTTTAACTCTGCTTTTTGCTGTTGGTCCCTTCCCTCAGGATCCTGAACTCCACCATTCTACAGTCACTGCTGACAAGGCTGCTCTGACCTTTACCTACCTGACCAGTTCTTCCTTGTTATTTAAGTCTGAGGTCAGGTGGAGTGCCTCTCGTCATTAGCTCCTCAATCACCTGTGCCAGGATGCCATCATTAATGCACTTCAGAAGCCTCCTGAATCGCTTATATCCTGTTGTGTTCACCCTCCTGTAGATATCAGGGGTGGTCAAGCCTCCCATGAGGACCAGAGCCTGGAAGTGCCAGGTTTCTTACAGTTGTCTTAAGAAGGCTTCATCTACTTCTTTTTGATCATGCAGTCTGTAGCAGACACCCATTGCAATATTGCCCATGTTGATTTGTCTGCTAATCCTGTCTCACAAGCTCTCAGCTGGCTCACCACTCATGCCCAGGCTGAGCTCAATGCATCCCTGCTCTCTCGTGTGAAGGGAAGCTCCCCCTCCTTGCCATGACAGTCCGTCCCTCCTTCAGGGCCTGCACCCTTCCAAGGCAGCACCCAGTTGCACGAGTTATCCTGTCGCACCTCTCTCACCTCAGTGGTGCAGTCCTGTAACTGCACGCTCACCTCCACTTCCTCCCGTTTGCTCATGATGTTGCATGTTGTAGTGTACAGGTACTCTAGAGACCCACCCAGTCACACTGTTTTCCAAGAAAAAGTATGAGAATCTGGCCCACCATTCTTTCAGCACTTCCTGTGTCCATACGCTTGAGATGGGACCCCTTTAGCCCCGTTTCACCGAATACAAGGTCCATCCTAACCACCTCACCCTGCACCCTTCCTTGTGCCTGTGCTCCATTTCTCACTTCCACTGGTGCCATATCTTAGCTATAGTTATCACTTCATTTTTCCTTAGATAGAGATGAAAGGAACTTTTGCCCAAAAACATTGTTTCCCTCCCCCCCCCCCCCCCCCCCCCCGTCACTGACCATACCACTCTTCACTCATTTTTCTTTAGCACTTGCATTCATGTTAGCTGTGGGTCCTTGTATTTAGAGCTCTTCTCTTGCTTGTATCTGCAACCATCTCTTTCTAGCATCCCTCCCCTCTGTCTCAGCCATGTAGCAGACCTGCTGCCCAGATTCTGCCTTTATCTACACAAGAGCCTGTTTCTGGTTTCTTTCCCAGTGCTCTTTAGACTCCAGGACAACCTTCCAAGTTGGCCATTTGCTGCAAATTCAAATGTTTTCTTAAAACATGCTTCTGTAAGGGTTTTCTGAAGTGAGCCTTTCTACCATCCCAACACTAGTCTGTTGCCTTGTCACAGGTCAGTTCCAACAAACACCAGTTTCTGAGATATTAAAGATATGCCATTTCCTTACCAGGCAATGCAGACTTCATTTAAAGCTCTCCTTCACCCCCCACCTCACCCGCATTTGTTGTGTAACAGCTTATACCCTTTTAACAGCAGTGAGGTTATTTCTGGTTTGCACCGTTGTGACTTGTGATCAAAACCAGGCCTATTGCCTATCTCTAGATATAAAAACAATGGCCCACTAAAACATTGCACAATACCTTATTCTTAAATTTCTACCATGAAAGCATGCAATTCACTTACAAATTATTAAAGCTAGGCTATGGCAGCATCCTAAAGGGCTAAGCAGGTCAATTAGATTGGTCCTTATAATCCCAAGAGTGATTACCAACAGCCATCAGCACACTGTAACTGCTTGTTGAGCAAGTGAGTCAGACAGCAATAAGGACTTTTAAGCAGCCAGCAAAAGCACTCAGATTCTTCTACAAGAGAAGTTTATTACGGAGCTCAGCATCTGTGTCTTGCAGCTGCCAAGTGTCCTCCATGTGTTGTTACAGCTGCTGATTCTGCTGTTAAGGAAGGGGGAGCAGAAGGATGAAAAGAGGCAGCGTCAGGAATGTTCAGTTGCTGTAAAACACTGCCAAGCTGATATTCACGTTATCTGCGTGCACAAATTAAGCCATCTAAACATGTGAGCTCACGGCTCTTTGCCGGCTGGTCTCACACTACAGAGAAATCATGTGACAAAGCCACTAGACACTTTTCAACCTACTCCAAATACAGGATCTACTGAAACCCTGAAGTAGCATACCCAGCTATATCAGTTTTGTGACGTGACATGCTCTGACTTGTGAGGACAGACAAGAAAAGAAACAGGAGGCTTTAGGGAGTGCCAAACCAAGGGAAACTCACCTCCCTTCAGGCAAGACAGTAAGATGCTATTCAGCACCAGCCCATGGCTGTATTTTTAAGTATTGTCACAACACAATTCCACTGAACTCTACAAAAGTAATTCTGAAGTACGTCATGATACAGGAACTTAGCAGCTATCTGGTGCATTAAGTGCAAGAGTATGTTCTGAGAGGCCAAAGCTAAAACATTTATGTCTCAGTGGCTGTGGTCATGTCATAAACTCATCCCAGAGAAATCATATTGCCCTCCAGCAGTGGATGATCAACTAATTTTGGAAGGCAAAAGACCACTAACACGACCTTGAAGCAGGATATTGTGCTAGCCCTGCAGCAGCCACACTTTCATTGTCAGACCAAAAATGCACCCGAAGGGGTTTGGACAGTTTTCTTCAGTTTGATTGTGCCATCCCTTATATCCCTTCCTCAACAGAAGCTCTGGCACCACTAGTACTCTCCCTTCCGATGGGAGAGATGCTGCAGTAGGGACAAACAGGAGGCATACTATGCCATTCTCTTCCCTTCTAACCCGTTTGATCCCTGCCCTCAGTCTTTACAGATGCCATGGAGAAAGCATGGGATAAGACTGTCATTCTTTCCGGAGGAAGATGATGAGGTGCACTGCCCTCTGACTTGTGGAGTCAGAACTGCAAAGCAGACTTGTGTCAGATATTATTTGCACATAGGGTCCCATCGTCAGATGTGAACAGCAAGCTGAAAGCTGTGTCATGCTCCAGAGACAAACATCACTTTGGGAGTTCAGCGTTATGTCTAAGACCATGAACATACCCAATCCTGACCTTGCCTTCTCTGCCTGTAGCCATTGCCCTTTAGGGAACTTTTTACAGCCCTTGATTGCCAGGTATCAGCTGACCTGTGAAAAGGACCAAACAGCATACAACTTCTGGTTCTCAGGTGATGTTAGAGTAATTATTCTGTCCAGTATCAGCTCAAAGAGAAAATCTCTATGGAAGGACAGACCTCATCCTCACTGGGAGCAGCAGAGGTGATGTCATGGATGGTTACCTGCACTCTGGTGATGCTGTGGAGAGAGGGTTCTGAGCTGCGATGTGAGGGTGTGACAATGCGGACAGTGCCAGATGGTCAACTGGGACATGCGTTAGCAGCCCTGGTGTGAGGACACGAGAGTACCCAGTTCTTTGGGTGTGCCTTGGGGATCTTATGGTACCTGGGCGCTCTCCGGTTCTCTTGCACTCCTGTCTGATGAGTGCTGCAAGGGCCACACAAGGGAGGAACACATCTCCTGTGAGTAGACATGACAGTTCCATGACCAGACACGATAGGCAAGAGCTGGGGAGACTACTCATGTACCACGAGTGAGGAAACTGCAAAGGAAGGACCATCAGGTATCCAGCAACTCCAGTTCTTTCCTCATGGCAATAGTAACTCCAAAAACAGCACATGTGGGAGAAGGAGAAACAATTTTTAAAGGAGGTTTGAAACTGAGGTCAATATAACATCCATGACGCTTTTCAAAGAAGCAAACAAATTGGTGCATTTGACTAACCGGATGTTGTTTGTCCAAGGGTTATTTAAAATAAAGGAGGAGAAATGAAGGTACTTTTATGGCTGTAGGTAAACCTGAACTGGTGGATGGGAGGGTGTCGCCTCAAAAAAGATGAATACCAGCATGGAAATACTTTGGTTTTTACACTATTTCTGTAAGACAAAACTTCCAATTTGCCTGTAAAGACTAAAAGTCATGTCCCTGTCACTAGTCTTTGAAGCAAAGGAATTTATGTATTGTATCAGGCAGTATCGTATTAGGAAATGTTTTTAACAGTGTTTAGTGATTGAAAGTAAGATACAATGGCTTTATGACAAAGAAGCTTATGATGAAGGTCCTTCTAATGGCTTTTATATTACTGTAAATGATGATGCTTATGGTTTACTTTTTATTAATTTAAATGAAGTGCAAATCAAATGACAGCTGACGGCCTATCAACAGGTTAGTTTAAACAGCTGAATATTATTTTAATTTTTATATATTTTAGCTTGTAACAGGATTTTTAATTTTAAATAGTTTTGATGTTTTTATCCATGTAATATGGCTGTAAGACTGCAAGATGAGAGCAATATTTAACTCACGCTTGTAAGAGATGGGTATTTGAAATCCATTAGAAACTGACTTTTTGTTCTCCCTTTTAATTTTGATTCTTTCATTGGAGATGCCAAGACTAATGCTGTCATGACAGATGGAGAGAGCTCATAGAGACTTTGTACAAAAATTACTGGAGCAATGTGTCATTACGATGTAGTACCTTCAAAATGTCACAATGAAGTAAAATTTACCGTGGAACAGGGCTCTGCCTGCAGAGACAAAGTCTCAATTCCTCTCATAGGTGCTGAACAAAGTCAAACCAGTTTCATTTGCACCACAGAAGACAACAATATAAGCATGCTAAACGCTTGCTCAAAACTGCACAGCCATCAACTGAAAGAGAACCCACTCCCACTTTTCACTTACTTAATTCTGGGTGTCATTTACCTACTTCAGTCATTCCAGATTGTTTCAGCTCTTTAGCATTTTATTTGGTAGGACAGTTGAGCACAATAATGTCAATTATATCAGTCTTATATTAGTTATTTACTTTGCTAAAATGCATACTGTCAATAGTGACAATCTATGTTAAGTAGTTAATTTCTGCAAAAGGCATAGGAATGTGGCAAAACTTTTTATTGTGCAGAAAAGCTCCTCATTAATCTTACTAGAAGAAATGAGGTACTCTTAAAAAGGTCAACAATTTTGGTTAGAGGGGTTAGCCATCACAGCAGAGTCATGTAATGGCACAGCATAAAAGCACATGGAAAGATTACCTAAGCTATGTTAAAACTCTGCCTTGAATTTCAAAGTAAAGCATCGTAAATGACACCATTTAAAAGACAATAGATGCAATTCCACTCACAAATCAGAAGTTTACATTTCTTGTTCTACCTTCCTGTTTTTGTGTCTTTGGAATTCTATAATGGTATCTAAGGGTATTAAAATGTGTTTCTATAAGAAAGGATTATTTTGCTATGTTTGACTTTCTGGCTATTCAGAACTTTATTAACCCACTAGAAAATGAACTTTCCAGCAACGATTAATGTGGAAATGAGAACCAGAGCCAAATTAGAAAACACTCAGGTTGTTACCGTGGATCCAGATAGGACCAGCGCTGTGTTTTGTGGTACACATTGTCCCTGACTTAAAAGATGCCTCCCTCTTATTCTTGGGAAGTTCAGGTTCCTTGACTACTCAGGCATGATCCAGAGCCATTGAAACTGATGGCACTGTGCTCACTGATTCCAAAAAGCTGGGTCGGAAAAATGGCCATCTGTCTTTTTGTGGAAATTGTGTGGGGGAATGAAAACAGTGGTACTGAATGCAGTGGTGGTCCTGCTTTTCACAGAAATTGGGTGGAAACCTCAAGCTTGTTTCATGCAGTCCAGCAAAATCTTCAGATGCAAATAGCTGTTGGTTGCTAAACAACTTTGTATCCCATCATTAATCAACTGCCTTCCAGCTCCCTCTCCCTTGATGAATAATAGTGTTCTTAATTCCTTTAAAAAGGCTGAGGTATCCAAGAAATTCAGCCCTGGTAGGCTCACAGCCTCCACATCCAGACCTCAAGCCACCACTGTTGGTTAGGTGATGGGCAACATGCAAAAGCATCTCATCTGCCAAAAAGGACATGGGGAAGGGGTATAAAACACAAACAGAAGAATAAGGAGAATACCACGGCAGAAATACAGTCCAAGAATCCTTCTTCCATATTTACAGCTGCTGAAGAAAAAAAAGACTGAGAGAATGCCAATGTTGCCATAAAAACTGAAATAGCAAATAAATAGTACAGTCATCAAGTCCTTTGAAAACAAACTAACTGCCTGGAAGAATAAGAGTCTTCTCTCCACATCAGTTAGTGTAAAGGAGCCAAAATTTATTCCTAAGAGATTTATCATCCAATTTCTTTCCCCCATAGACTTCCATAAATACAATGACAATTCCAGAAGAACAACAGTACTTCAAGATATTTCAATGACTGTGGAATAAATTCAGTATGAGGTGAATTCAGTGGAATAGTGTGTGAGGCACCATGATGACTACACTGTTAAACTGTAAAGGCTCAGTCTTTCATGATGCTGAAGACTTTCTGAAAGCTGCAGTGAAAATACACAGGACGACTGAGAATGAGGCCCCAAGTTCACCTGGTATGATTGGCAAAACAGAAAAAGTATCTGCTCCATGATTTTTCAGAAACTCTGCATTCTTTATTTAAGACACCAGAGAAGCTGTTTAGAGATAAGTAAGCTCTTGGACTCTGCCTGCTGTTGAAAGGCACACACATACCCTTGCATATCTCTATCATATTATTTGGTCATGGGAGAAAATGACCCCTCTTTGGAAATCTATTCAGCTGTCAAATCAGCCCCTTTATCTGGTTTCATACCGTTAGCTGAGAAGACAAGGATCCCCCTATCAACCCAATTTGGTGTTAACTGATTTAGCTTTCATCAAAATTTTTCTCTAAACTCGGAAGAGACCCGAAAGACAACCCCCTTTGGGGGCTTTCCAAATGAGGTCCGAAAAACCTCACTTGGCAAAACACTTTGAGTAAAGATGTATTCAAATGTGCAGAAATGTCTCCATAAGTGAAATGATTCCATGAAGTGAAATGATGGGTGCAAAATGACTGGCCTGGTTTATGTACATAAGGCAGCACAATTACAACTGTCTGTTCTGGATTTAAAACCCGCCTTCCAGCCCTAACAGGATTCTTTGGTGAGGGCAATAAAAAGAGCTATTAGTGCATTCAAATTTATTTATCCGAGCTCTCGAAGTACTAATGGCCATAGGAATAGACAGGTAGGTGAAAAGTACAATTATCTTTTACTGAATTTGATTCCTAAAGTAATTAAAACTACAGTGTAGTGCTGCCTTAAACGCAGCTCAGGAATTGTTGCAGCTTTGATTCTTAGATTGCAGTTGCAGGTTTAGTTTCTTCTTGCAGGAGCTGCCCTGAAGAAGTCAATAGTACTACTTGTGCAGTAAGCATTAGTAACCATGAGTAAGGGTGCAAGGATCTGGACTTAAGCTCACAGAAGTGATGATGTGTGAAAGGTTTCTGCTTCATTTTGACATGGGAACACAAGGGATAGGCAGATTTTGGGACAGACCATCTTTATCTGTCTGGCAGTCTAGGGATTTAAGCTGTGTCTGTCACTCTAGCATTTCTGTGTGCTCAGACAGCATCTGTAGGAAACATTCCCAATTATGCTCTTAAAGTAAAATGATAAGGGCTGGTTATCCCAAATGGAACCCCTGGAAGAGCTTACTTTCTTTTATTTTATAGAAGAGAGACTTCAGGGGAGCACAGAAAAGGGGATAAAAGAAAAATGCAACCATGGTGCAGGCCAGTGCACCCTCTTTGCTCTGTTGATCCCTAAAAGGAGTTGCACTCATTAGTCCTTAGACTTTAAAATGCAGCCATGTTGGCCAAGGAGCTAAAAATGGTGTCCTGTGAGGAATACTATTTAGTGAGATTTCTCTTGGTGCACAGCAATACCTTGCACCTCTGCATGCATAAAAAGAAAGACTGCACTCCTCTCCCTGCAAGACACTTCCTACCTCTCAGGCTGTCCCCGGAGGGACCTGACACCCACTGCCAAGAACCCAGAACAATCCACAAGGAAAGGATTCCTGCACGTACTTGACAAATGCATCCCAGGAATACTGGGCACACCTGGTCAGTCAGCACTCACTTCAACCATGCTGCTAGTGTGAAATACTGATTTTTCACAATAAGAAAGAAATTTTACAATCCAAGTTTTATGTTGGGTTGAGGTAGGAACCTCTCAACCTTGACAAAGCCTCTGTAACATCCAATTTTTATGGGTACCTGAAGAGTCCTTCTGGAATATTAATATTCTCTGTTTCTTTAGGTGTATAGTGCAGGTATCACAAACATATTTTTATTGGTATTTGATGGCTGCTTAGTTTGCCAAGTACTCTCATTAAATTAATAGAAAGCTATTTCTGAGCAATATAGATGTGGGAAATCCCTTTTGTTGAGACATGATATTAATCGTGTTAGTGCCTACCTCTCTATGCCCTTACAGCAACAAGATATACTGCTTTGGTGTCTACAGTCTGCTCCTAAAAATACACTATACGACAGATTTCATGTCTCAGAGGAGATGGGATAGCCCAGCTCTTTAATGATCCACTGTCCACAATCCTCTCTAGTATTCTCTCTTCCTTCCCTTTCCTCTATATTGCCTACACTTTTGCATGTTTAGGACTAGACGTGTAGAAAGAGTGACGTGCGGACTGCCTCATCCCAAGCGTCAATACAACTCACAGCAGTGGCACCAGAGATGCCAGTGCAGGTCGGGATCAAACCAAGGCATTGCTTAGCATTTATTTGAGTGTATTCTCAGATTAGGAGCAATGAGCACTTTTAGTAATCTCCATTGGTGACAGTCAGGTCTGTCTCCTGCTATCCACAATCATACGTTACAGAAAGAAGAGTTACACACAGCCTCCATGCAGACATCCCACCTCCTTATGTAGTCAGAACTTGGACTCTGTGGAAATAATGGGCTTAGCCCACCCACATCGGTCGTTCACTCTCCTCCCTTACAGTATGGAGGCTTCTAATCAGCAGTGAGAGAGATGCAGGGAGGACATAGGTACTCCACTACAGTAACTTGGTGCTGGACATGAGCCTTTCCTTAAGACAAGGACTAGTCCTACAAAGATCACTCCATACTTTGGAAGTGTGTCCAAAGCCTAATGTAAAAGAGGTACCTTATATCATATTATATCATGCCATATCAAATAATCTCTCCACTTCAGTGTACGTTTATTTGGTCTTATATTTAGAGGCTTACTACCAGCCCATTCTGATTTTCCTATGTATGTTAATCTGCATGGACACCCTGTGCATGAGAGCCCAGGCCTTTTATTATTACTTCCTTGATTCTTTGCTTTACGTATCTCTGTGGAAGTAGATCTATTGGGATCCAGCTGAACCTCTCTCAGTCTGTCTCTGGTCCTTTCTCACTTGTCCTTCCTTTATCTCTCTTGTTCTACTACAGACCTAGTCCCACAAATTTGTCTACTGCTGTTTCGCTAAAACTTTTAGATCAGGAAGGTCATGTCTGATCACCTTTGGAAAAAAAGAAGTGCTCTATATATTTGCTATATAGATCATAACTCTGCTGGTGGAAAACACCAGAAATTGTCAGCAGTCTGTTGATAAATCTCTTCTGTTTTACACCATCAGATACCTGTCCCACAGCAGCACAGTGGAAACTGCACCCATTTCTGCAAAAGATCTGACCACTGAACACAGAGCCCTGGAGAGCATTGGTCCTAATGCTGAAAGAGTAGCTCTCTCCAGACCAGTGCAAAGTTGATCCCCCCGGTAATCAGGTTAATTTGTGCTGAATATGGTGATGATTTTTCCCCTCCTGTGCTGAGACCACTCACCTGCTATGCTCAGGGCACTGCACAACAGCTATAATAGAAAGTTTTTAATTTCAATGAGTGGCTACAAGAAAGTGACTGACTCTTTTTCTTATTACCAGTCTTCTTAGGACTGAACAGGCAATTATTTCCTTGAGACCACTTCTGTGTACCAAATTACACGGACCATTTCCAAAGAGCAATGACAACTCAGTACACTAGCTGTAGTCTGGGTTAGCTCTATCCCTGGCCACAAACTGCTCTCAGTAGCCTTGCATGGTGTTGACAGACTCCAGAAATAACTCTGACCAGTGTTTTCTTTCTAGAAGTCAGGTCTGGGTCATATTAATGGGGAAGGTGAAATAAAAATGAGAAGGGGAACTCTCCAGAGGGGTGTCATCCCTCTCTACACACAGTCCCCAAAGGTGGTACTGAACCATGCCCAGCATTGCAGCCCCTCGCAAACATGTAAGTGATCCCTTTTAAAGTTGGAACTAGGGGCACTTGATACCTTTTGTGCTTTCTGCCTCTCTAATATTCCTCCTCACATTCCTTTGCTGTTAAATGAATGGCATGACTTTCTCAATATTTCCATTTTCCCAGCTCTTTCTTACAGTTTTCATTTCATTTTAATGCAAGGGCACCAATCCTAGTTTATGTCATAATAGATGGACAACAATAGTGCAATTTAACTAAAATAAAATGCTAAACAGTACTACATGTTGACGGAGTCATGACGGATAAAACTTGGAGTGTTTTGGTGGTTTAATATCTTCAAAGAAGAGCTGGCAAGTGCACAAAGTGACAAATGTATCTAAGAATCTATGCCATTCAAATGATACTACCACATGTCTGTTTGGGATTTTTCCTGTCTAAATGTGGGAATATGGGCACAGATTCACTTGCATACTGTGTTCTTCTAACATAAAGTGTTGGCATCTCAGAGGGTGTGTCAGTGGCACCCGATGTCACCAGATACACACTGCAAAGGAGACAGCCGAAATAAGTGTACATTATGTGTGCCAGGCAGTCTTTATTTATTTCATGTAAAAAGGAGGGGATGATGCTCAAAACATTCTCACTGGAAATTTATGTCAGAATGATAAAGAGAAAAATGTACCATTTTCATTTCAAGGCATTGCAAGTCCCTATCCTAGCTGAAGTCATAGGCAATTACAATACAAAGAGACCAGATACTGATGTGAGCAACAATGATGTAAAAAACCCACTGCTTTGCGTCATTTTGACTGAATTATTCTGCATTTACACCAGTTTCACTAAGATGGGAGCTGGCTCGAGTTCTTTACATCATCTATACGTTATGTGCCTTTTTCTCCTTTTATTTGTCACAATAAACACCTCTTTTGTTGATTATTTTTTATCTGTGGAATGTATTCACATTCTCAGAGTCCATCTGCTAAAAGTATCCTATTTAAAAGAAGATGGCATCATTAGCTGCCCTCTCTTGCTATAAAGAAAGGAGCAGTTCCCATATTTTTACCCAGTTCAGTAGCTCAGTGGATGCACTAATCTTGCTGAACACTTCAGTTTAGATGGTATATCAATGAGGCATTCAAACAGAGCAGTTTATACACAAAAATTCTGTCTGCTTTGTAAAAGATTATCCTTTTATAAACACTCTGCGGAAAACATAAAAGCAAATAGGGGACAGCACATAGGACAGGAAAGATGTTAGCAGGGAGATTAATACTGAATGGGCCGAAATGAATGGTGCTTACCAAAACGAGGTCCAGATACTTTGGCTGCAGTGAAACATAAATAATGGGAATGACACATCGTTTATTCGGGATAATGAGTTGATCCGAAGTAGGGGCCTAGAACAAGAGATTAAAGATTAAATATCCATCTCCTGATGAATATCAGTAGCAAACTTTAACCTTTTCCTTCCAAAAGCACTATTTCTTTGAACAATCATGTCAGCACAACAGTAAAGAAATGAGCTAAAGCAAACTTAAATCACATTCTTATCTTCCTCTGTAAGAAAACACTGCTTCATATTTTAAGATTGAAAATTGTATTTTTATTTCCAGGCTTGTAACTCTTTTGCAATCATTATATGAGAACACAAAGATTTTGCTTGATGTTTTGTGTTAGAAAAATCTGGCTTTAGTGTTTATTGCTTACATTTTAGTCCTCTGCAATAACTGAAGAAAGAACATACCCATCCTGAACATTCACTTGTGTGGAGAGATAATGACAAAAAGCAACCTGCTGGAAAAGCACAGCATACCACATGCCGAATTAGAGTCTTGAATGTAAGGAGGACTTGGAAGATGTCACAAGCTTTGGATCAGGAAGGACTGGAAGTGCAGCGAAGGGGGGAAAGGCACTGACAACTGGGGACAGCAGGTTGACTGTACTGCAGTGCTGGCAACCCGTCCAAGCTGGTCAATTAGTGGTCCTTCTAGCTCGAGATGCTGTACTGCAACTGAGGCAGAAGACATAGGACAAGTGGGAATCTGGATAGCTGTGGCTTGCCCAGAACTTGGAACAGAGCAGCTGCTGAATGCATGCAGCCAGCCAAGCCCCGCATTGTGGTTTTGTTGCTGATGGCTGTCTCTGAAAGAGGGATAAAACTGGGGACAGGGGGAGGAGGGGGCGAGACTTTCAAATGACATTTAGAAAACAGCCAAGCTAGGGAGGCATGAGTGAGTTCAGCATGCTTTCACCTGCTCTGCGGAAAGGGTTCGCAGCGAAAGGAGTTTGTGGTTTCATTCTACTCTCTAGGGAATGTGTTGTCTCGGTGCCAAACTAGCATGCATGTACAGTTCGCACTTTCTCTGCAGAAGCAGCCTAGGACTAGGAGCTATAGAAAAGTATCCATTTTTACTTGGTAAATATTTGCATGCAAAACCAGATATTCCCATAGGTTTTTGTGAGGCAATGTGAATTTGTTAAATGGAAGGATTTTTGCTTTGTGCTAGGGAAGCGTGCACACATGGACACATAGTTCCAGCATGGTCCTGGGAGGTGAGCTCACTGAAATGGTGTCTTGAAGGACACCAAATACCTCTCAGAGGGCAGGTGCCAGGTTTTGCAAATTTCACATGTTGGTAACAGAAGAAAAATATTACTGTTACACTTTGTCCTTTTTTTCCATGAAAACAGACAGGATTTGCTGTGTTTCTCTTTCCTCTTGGGTCATAAACCTGAGTTCTCTCAGGCAGCATTCCTCCTGGGCTGTCCTGCAATGGCATCACTCTACTATCCATACCCTAAAACCTCCTGAAGACCTTCTGAAAAACCTCCTGGAACCTTCTGCTGCTGTATCACAGGTAATATGCAGTGAAAGGTTCACAAGTTTCAGGAAGGTCAAATAAATGCAGGTGAAGGAAAAAGACTTGGAGCGTAGAAGGCAGAGCTAACAAATCAATAGTAAAGGCACAAAACCAAGACATATGGCTGGTTATCATCACAGTCAGCCAGAACCAGGCTCTGCACTGCTTGGCTAGCCTAGGCAGTCCCACACTGGAGAGTGGGTCAGATTTTCTGCTGCTGCTCATGGTGGCAAGTGGAAGGGGAAGTCCATCTCAGTGCCAAAGCAGCAGCCTCTAGTCCTGGGAACGAAAGCGCTGCTCTCCAGGGATACAAATCACTGTGCCTGGCTCAGCTGCTCTGCCCATTTTTCAGCACCCTGTACTGATTTCCAGCCAGGCAGGCTTTTATCCTTGAGATACAAGCAGCGACTTTCCTTTTATTCAGAAAGAAGCAGCCATTTTTTAACATTAACACAGCACTGATAAAACAAACAGTAGAGCTGTAACGAGACGCTAGAACCCTGCTGCTGACTGTTGCCTGACCTTAGGAAAGCCCATGTAACCCTGCCACACCACATGTGTTTGCCCGTGGAAGAGCCACCATCCTGCCTGAAGGCATGAGGTGTTGCAGGAGTCACTGCCAGGGCTCCTGCTGCCATGTGTGCTCCTCCTCTCAGGAGGTTGAGGGAGTCCTCACCCAGGAAAAGGCACTCCCTGTGAGGTCTGCAGGGGATGTCTGAGGGATCCTACAATGAAAGTTGTTGCAGATACATGCACACAAACACCCAAGCGTGTTTTAGGGGAGACAGCATGAAATGGAGTCCTGAGGCTCCTGGCGGCTTGCACTGCCCTTGCACTGAAGAGGGAAATGCTGGTGCTGGGCCTCCTTGCCGCATATCACCTTGCTGCTGAGGAGGATGAGGGAGCAGCTCCCAGATGATTCCAGCACGTCAGCGCTCTTGTACTTGGGAAGTATTTGTGATTCAATTTAAAATTAGCCCTTGATAACATGAAGAAAATGATCAGAGCAGGATGAGACAAAGAAAAGACTATTCCAGGAGTACTTGTCCAAATTTAGCAGGCAGAAGTGATCTTTACAGAATCACAGAATGGTAGGGCTTGGAAGGGACCTCTGGAGATCATCTAGTCTACTCCCCCTGCTAAAGCAGGTTCATCTAGAGCAAGTCACACAGGAATGTGTCACGTGGGCTTTGAATATCTCCAGAGAAGGAGACTCCACAACTTCCTGGGCAGCCTGTTTCAGTGCTCCATCAACCTGACAGTAAAGAAGCTTTTCCTCACGTGCAGGTGGAACTTCCTGTGTATGAGTTTGTACGCATTGCCCCTTGCCCTGTCACTGGGCACCACTGAGAAGAGTCTATCCCCATCCTCTTGACAACTTCCCTTCTCTTTTCCAGGCTAAACAGACTGAACTCACTCAGCCTCTTCTCATAAGAGAGACGCTCCAGTCATCTTCATGGCCCTCCGCTAGACTCTCTACAGTAGTTCCTTCTCTTTCTTGAACTGTGAAGCCCATAACCAGACACAATTCTCCAGATGAGGTCTTACTAGGGCAGAGAAGAGGGGGATGATAACCTCCCTCAACCTGCTTGCTACATTCTTCTTGATGCACCCAGGATATTGTTAGGCTTCTCAGCCATAAGGACACATTGCTATCTGTCAACTTGTTGTCTAGCAGGACTCCCAAGTCCTTCTCTACAGAGCTGCTTTCCAGCCAGTCAACACCTAACCTGCACCGTGCAAGGCGTTATTCCTCCCGAGTTGCAGAACCCTGCACTTGACTTGGTTGAACTTGATTAGGTTCCTCTCTGCCCAACTTTCCATCCTGTCCAGGTCCTGCTGAGTGGCAGCACAGCCTTTTGGTGCATCAGCCACTCCTCCCAGTTTTGTATCATTGGCAGACTCGCTGAGGATAGACTCTGTTGCCTCATCCAGGTGACTGATGAATCATTGAATGAGATGGAGTTGAGTCCTTGTCCCTCAGGGAACACTGCTGGCCACAGGCTTCCAACTAGACTCTGCACTGTCAATGACAACCCCCTGAGCTCTGCCATTCAGCCAGTTCTCAAGAAATCTCATGGTCCACTTATCTAACCCACATTTTCTAAGCTTACCTATGAGCATATTGCGTGAGACAGTGTCAAAACCCTTGCTAAAGTCAAGGTAGACAACATTCACCACTCTCTCCTCATCTATGCAGCCAGTGACAATATGAGAGAAGACTATCAGATTGGTCAAGCATGATTTGCTTTCAGTGAATCCATGTTGACCACTCCTGATAACCTTTTTTTCTTACAGATGCTTGGAGATGACATCCAGGATGAGCTATTCCATTACCTTTCTGGGGATGGAGGTGAGAGTGACTGGCTGGTAATTTCCTGTGTCATCTTTCTTGCTCTTTTTGAAGACTGGAGTGATATTAGATTTTCTCCAGTCCTCAGGCACCTCTTCTGTTCTCCATGATCTTTCAAAGATGATGGAGAGCTGCTTAGCAGTAACATCTGACATCTCTCTCAGCACTCATGGGTGCATCCCGTCAGGGCCCATGGATTTGTGAGTGTTCAGTTTGCTCGTATGATCTTTAACCAGATCCTCCTCAACCAAGGGACAGACTTCCTTTCTCCAGACTTTCTATCTTTCCTCCAGATCTTCTTTCCGAGGTTGTTTCCAGTATATACCTGCAAGCTAAAATCAGATAAAGTCATGACAATTTTATTCACAGAGAAATATCCGCTTGAACATCTGAGTATGTATTGGAATGAGTAGTCTGGGTTGTAACATTGGATATGTGTTTTCCTATGCAAAATGTCCACTCTGGGAAAGAAAATAGTCCTTTGTGAAACTGCTTTGGGAGGAATCAAAACTCAGGTGTTCACAGCCTGACTTGTACAAGGGAACTACATTTTTGAACATCTGTGAATAAACTTTTGCAAACACACATGAGTCTTCTTAGCAATTGTCCTCGGTGCCTGCATCCACTTGGCAGTTTGTCAGTCTGACGCTTTCCTTCCTACAGGAGCTGCTGACAGATCAAGATGCCTACAACCACCCAACTGCTCCCTTACAGCTGACGTAACCAATCCAAAGCACAGCACTCCCTGCCTTGGGTTCACTGCATAATCCATGGAGAGAAAATTGGGCCCCAAGTGCCTCATTCCAACAGCTGAGATTAATCCCACCAAAAAAAATGCCTGTTTCTTTCATGGACTGTGAAGGGAGGTAAAGGCTGTTAGCTTCCTTGGTTAGTTGAATCTAACCAGTGCAATGTTTTATTAGTAGCATTTCATTATTGACATTATGATGCAAGTATTGATTTGAACCTGTTTTTTTCACGTGTGACTGATTTGCCCAGTGACGACATATTCTGATTCAAATCATCATATTATTTTTTATAGTGCAAGCCTTTGAGGAAACAAAAGTATTTTTACATTGTGGATGTGAGTCTACTAGATGTGTAGAATCATAGAATCATAGAAAGGTTTGAGTTGGAAGGGACTTTAAAGATCATCGAGTTCCAACCCCCTGCTATGGGCAGGAACATCCCACTAGATCAGGCTGCCTAAGGCCCCATCCAAGCTGGCCTTGATTATCTTCAGGAATGGGACATCTACAGGTGCCCTGGGCAACCTGTGCCAGTGCCTCACCACTTTCATGGTGAAGAAATTCTTCTTTATGTCCCATCTAAATCTGTCCCTCTCCAGTTTATACCCATTGCCCCTTGTCCTACCACTACAAGCCTTTGTGAACAGTTCCTCCCCAGGTATGCTGTAGGCCCTTTCCAGGTACTGGAAAGTCGCTATAAGATCTTGTCGAAGCCTCCTCTTCTCCAGGCTGGACAACTCCAACTCTCTCAACCTGTCCTTGTACAGGAGGTGCTCCAGCCCTCTGATCATCTTTGTAGCCCTCCTCTGGATTCTTTCCAACATTTCCATACCCTTCCTATGTTGAGGATTCCAGAACCAGACACAATACTCCATATGAGGTCTCACAAGAGAGGAACAGAGGGGCAGAATCATCCCCCATCCTGTATTGAAATTGCGGATTGCCCTGACCCAGGTGTAGGACCTTGCACTTGGCCTTGTTCAACTTCATGAAGTTCACACAGGCCCACTTCTCCACCTTGTCCAGGTCCCCCTGGGTGACATCCTGTCCCTCTGGTGTGGCAATTGCACTACTCAACTTGGTGTCACCTGCGAAGTTGCTGAGGGTGCACTCAATCTCACTGCCTATATCACTCATGAAGATATTAAACAGCACTGGTCCCAGTATAGACCCTTGAGGGACACCACTCATCACGGATCTCCATCTGGACATTGAGCACTACTGTCTGAATGTGACCATCCAACCAATTTCTTATCCACCAAACAGTCCACCCATCAAACCCATATCTCTCCGATACAGAGAGAAGGATGTTGTGAGGGACTATGTCAAAGGCTTTACAGACGTCCAGATAGATCATATCCATTGGTTTTCCAGTGTTGACTGCTGTGGTGACCCACTTAACAACCAAAGGCACTTGAATTGTCAGAAATGAAATTTTCTTCCACTCTAAAGATAAAGTTTGTCACAGACATTTGGACACTGAACCTGTGGTGACATCAAAGTGTCACCACAAGCAGTCATGTAATATGGAGATATTTAGAGTTGGACCTGGTTGCAGATCTGAAATCTGGATTTAGGTCCATTAACTGGTAGTAATATTCAGAAGGAATACCTGGAGGTATTTGCCAGTTGAATATGAGCCAGCAGTGTGCCCAGGTGGCCAAGATGGACAATGGCATCTTGACCTGTATCAGAAAAAGTGTGGCCAGCAGGACCAGGGAAATTATTGTGTCCCAGTGTACTCAGCACTGGTGAGAGTGCCTCTCAAACACTGTGCTCAGTTTTGGGACCCTCACTACAAGAAAGACATCGAGGTCCTGGAACTTGTCCAGGGAAGAGCAATGAAGCTGATGAAGAGGCTGGAGAACAAGTCTTACGAGGAGTGGCTGAGGGAATTGGAGTTGTTTAGTCTAAAGAAAAGGAGGCTGAGGGGAGACCTTATCACTGTTTACAACTACCTGAAAGGAAGTGGTAGTGAGGTGGGTGTTGGTCTCTTCTCCCAAGTAATAGGCAATAAAGTGAGAGGGAATGGCCTCAAGCTGGGCCAGGGGATGTTCAGATTAGACATTAGAAAAAAATTCTTCACTGAGAGGTTTATCAGGAATTGGAACAGGCTGCCCAGAGAGGTGGTTGAGTCACCATCCCTGGAGGTATTTAAAAAACAGGTAGGTTAAGTGCTTAGGGCTAGGATTTAGTAGTGGACAGGTACAGTGGGACTTGATGATCTCAAAGGTCTTTTCCAACCTAGTGATTCTGTGATTCTAAGTACGGCAGCAACCCTTACCTAGGCTGTTCTAGGAGGGAAATGGCCCGTCTGCACCAGGTACAATTTGGGGAGCAGGACTGATGAGCACCTTGTGGCAACCTGATAGTCGGGCAGCTAGCAAGGTCCTGAGGTGCAGTGGAGGGTTTGGCAGCCAGCAGCAGAGCAAGTGGGGCTGTAAAGGCCTGCTGTCCCTCTTTCTGCCTCTTGGGAGCCAAGCAACACCCTGGCTAGCAATTCCCTTCACATCAAAGGAGCCTCCCAGAGGCCCTACTGATGGCCATGGGGGAGGCTACAAGAGCAGGGTTAGCACTGCGTTTCCATATGGTCTTGGATTCTACCTTTCCACAAACAGCTGTACCTCTCAAATAAATACGCACTGGGCAAAGCTCAGAAATGCATCGTTCTGGAGATTATTTCCATCTGCACATCACAAAGGATGTATTGATTTAGCTACACTCCTGAGATCAGAGTGGAAACACTGTATAGTCGGGAAGCAGACACATGTGCTGCTTATCAAAGCTATACATACGGCACAAAAGATACCAGTGTGGAGAGCAACCGGCTATATTTTGCACCAGCACATGACCTGTTCTATAATTCTCTAAAATGAAGGAAAAGGAAGTGCTGAATGCTACTGTTCCTGGGCTGTGATAAAGACACGTCAGGAGCACACACTGATCCTGAACGAACTCACAGATATGAGGAGTCTAAATAGTTGACAATTGCTATAGCTGTCAAGGATCACCCCTCAAAACCTGTTTACTTATTTACTTGTATTCCTTGAAGCTGCAGAGAAACTCAGTAATTGATATAATGGGAAAGGACATCCCAGGAGATATACCGAAGGGAAGAGTTGCATCACTTTCAGAGATACATGCAAAGTGGAAAATGTCATCAGAGCAAGGCTGTGTTCTCCCTGCAAGACTCTTTCACTCATCCACAAGAAGTGTGACTTACATATTCCTCAAAATCCATGGCATCCAGTTTTGTAGAGGGTCAGCATAATTAAGCCCAAAAATTACAAAGCAAGAAAGTCGGTTACCTAGACCATTCAGTGCCTCTGTATGCTGGCAATGTACGTACCTCAAACTACTACGGGAACTATCAATGAAATGATCATCCATGGAGGGGGAAAAGTCACTCGGGTCTCTTGCAGCATCAATCCTTCCTGGTGTCTCTGGGATAATGGAGAATAGAGAACATTATTAGAAGAAAGTAAGCATATATAGGACAATCCTTGCACTTGTTTCGGAGTTTTTCTGGCTCTTTGTAGTTTTCCAGTTTATCAGAAATTAGGCCACAATCAACAGAAATGCCTTTGAGGGTGAGAGTCAAGAATTATTAAGCTCTTCTCTTTTCTTTCTTCCAACCACTTCTGTGCCTCTCCTGTAGCTTGAGATCCTCCACCTTCACTGCTAAGTCAGCAGGACACAACAAATGAGCTATCCTCAGCCGCTTTAGTGCAAAATCCTTGGGCTGAAATTAAATGGCTGCTGACTAGTTTAAACCAAATGGTCTTTGCTGCAGAGCCCTTGCATTGAAGTCATCACACAATATGTGCTACTGCTGTTGTATGCATACCCACAGCAGATTCCTTTCCCTGGACAAAATGATCAATGGATGGAAAACATCTCCTATGAAGACAGACTGAGAGAGCTAGGGTTGTTCAACTTGGAGAAGAAAAGGCTCTGGGGTCACTTTATTGTGGCCTTTCAATTCTTAAAGGGGGCTTACAAAAAAGATGGGGACAGACTTTTTAATAGGGTCTGTTGTGATAGGACAAGGGGTAATGGTTTTAAACTAAAAGAGGGCAGATTCAGGCTAGATATAGGAAGACTTGTTTTACAATGAGGGTAGTGAAACACTGGAACAGGTTGCCCAGAGAGGTGGTAGAAGCCTCATCTCCAGAAACATTCAAAGTCAGGTTGGATGGGACTCAAAGCAACCTAATCTTTTTCAAGAACACAGAATCATTTATGTTGGAAAAGATTTTGAAAATCATCAAGTCCAACAGTAAACTTAACTCTGCCAAGTCCATCACTAAACTATGTCTCTAAGCACCACTTTTACACATCTTTTAAATACCTCCCCATGTCCCTGCTCATTGCAAGGGACAGGGGTGGACTAGATGACTTTTAAAGATCCTGTACAACACAAACTATTCTATGATTCTATGATTCTATGATCAAGGAGCCTCATCTTAGTAGGATTCGAACAGGAGGTGAGTGGGCATACTCTCAAGAAGACGAAAGCAAAAAATCACTAGGTCTGACCAAAAAAGGTGATGAAGTGCCAAGTGCCAAGATAGAACTGCCATCAAGTCACTCTTGTGTTTCCTCTACCAGTTTAAAGCTTCATTGAAGTCAAAGAAGCATAAAAGGAATCTTAGATGGCTGCAGAAGACAGTGCCATTCAAATAAACAATTGCTCACTGAGCAATGCTCAGGTGCAGAAAGAAACAGTCACTCCAAAACACACAGACATCTTCTACAGTCAAACTGAGACTATTTGCAAGTCCAGGATGGTTGAAATGAGGCACAGTATATCACCTGCTCACAGAGAAGGGCTGACTGTGGATGCTTGATCTCAAGACTTCCATCTAGCCCAGGTACAGACTGAACAAACCAGGGAGTCAGTGAATCCCAATTCCACTGATTTTTCCTCAGCATTTTTTTGCTTGTTTTGTGGTAACTTGCCCTCCAGCAAGAGAGAACTCCTCCCGAGCAAGAGATGCAGAATCAGGCACAAAAACTGGCATAACTGCTTTTCCCTGGAAAATTCCACCCAGCATCTGCACAGCAGCTGGATTTCCCAAGTCTATTATCTCAATTCACTGATCTGAATGGATTTGCTCTCAGAACAGTTGCAGAGCTGTATATATCACTCATGGCTTGATTCACCATGGTTTACCTGAATGAAATAATAATTAGCTATACTGTGTCCCCTCCTCCCATCCTCAAATATTAATTAATTGTAACTCATGACTGAAAAAAGTGGCAAATGAATGGTTACTTTGGTCCAAAATATTAAGCAGTTCAGGACACTCCTGGATAATAAGTTTTACTTCAATCTCATTATTTCCATTACTGGAGCTTTAAATACATTTTTTTTCTACAGATTCAGCCAGAGAGATGCATCACTAATATAATAGCCAAGGAAGGGCACCCTTACTCAGCTTAGGCAGTCCTTTAATCCAAGAAAGGTCCCACAGGAGAAAGTATGACTGAGGTGCTTAACCTGAAATAAAGACACCAGCCAGATTCTGGCACCTTAAGTTTGGAGATTTTGATCTAACATTCAGAGCCCCTTACAACAGTTTAGCCATCTCTATAACTCGAAGGACATAAATAATTTTACCAAAAAACACTTACGCCTCCTATTGAAACGCACATATGTGCTGACAAAAGACTCGGAAGTACAATGAACACATTCAAGGCATGTATATTTCTAAGAGGCAATTTTATGACGATCACCTCCCTGCATTCTTGACAGTCACAACTAGGTTTAGAATAAAATGCAACATACATTTTCCTCTTCTTTTTTTTAAACTTATTGCTGTTTATAACACTTACACTCAGCAAACTAATAGGGCCGTTCAATTTTGCACTTTCTAATGACAGCATTCTTTCTTCTTTCTCCCCATAACAAAAACGCTTTGAAGTACTGTGCTGCTAGTTACAAGTATTCTGATATTTCCCCAGCAAGGATGTAATAGGAGCCAAAACAAGCCTCCAGGTGCCAATATTGCACCTGACAAATTAGGCACACGACTGGAAAAGGGTGGATCCATCCTTCTGCTTAATGTTCATTTCCTCTCATTTCCACATTAACAGGAAGTAGTTGGAATGGAAAAAAGGCTTTCCTTAAAGACTTGAACTATCAAAAGGCCTGAAGCTGTTTCTCCTTGCAAACAAAAAACTTGGAAGCCAGCTATGTCCTATGATTTGGAGCTCATTTACAGTGACTTATTTAACCCCTACTGACGGCACGATGAACAGGATGTTATGATTTATTTAACACTTAAAGCGGGTGTGAGAACAAGGTGGATGGTGCCCTTAGACGTAGTCTTTTCATAATTTATTGCTCTAAGTGCTTAATTTTTCCTCAGGGAAGCCTTTGATAGCCGGCGGCTGCAGTCTGGTTAAGTGTGTGCATTAAGCTGTAAAGCAAAAATATTGATAACAACACTAAAAATAATAATAACTGTAGCAGAAGTTATTATTTTGCATAATAATAACTTGTCCATGTTGCTCAGCTGGAACTTTGCAGTGATATCCCCGCACCAGCTGAATTGACTTGGGGACATTTCATGAAGCAACATAAAGAGTGTTGAATTTACCTTGTGAAGACTTTAGCTGCATAATCTAGCCACAAACACAAAGCAAACTCACTCTCACAAAACGCTGCATGGCTTCTAGAAGGCCACTGGAGAACCATAACAAAGCTGGCTAAAAAATAATATTAAAAAAATTGCTAACATCTCCTGCACTGCTGCCACAGGGGACTGACCAAGAGGAGACTCACAAAAAATGTTATGTCTGACTGGCTTTAAAGTTGAACTGCTGCTTAATAATGTTGTAGCATGCCTCAGAGGGTTTATCTTAAAGCACCTTCTTTTGAATGGTCTGTAATCTTTATCTGGGATACAGGACCATCCTTTAGAAACCTTTTTCATGTCAAAGTTACTCAGTGAAATAATGCATAGATCTTCTACCCTCTGGAGATCAGTGTTCAGTTCTGTTCACATCATTACATTGAAGGCCCTTGGTGACTTTAGTAAGCAAGATCTGTAGGAATGCTTGCACCTGTGGATAAAAGACTTCAACCTTGAATGATAAATACATATTTCTGGGGTATTTTTTTTCCTCTCGAGCATGCATGTGTGAGTATAAGTTGTATTTTGATATAGACAGGCAGGTAATGCATTTCACTTTTAGGAGATGAAGTAACAATTTTAGTAAATTACATTCCTCTCTTTAATCTTATATTTCCATGCACACTGAGTTAAATGTTGTAAAACTATCAATTCTGTCAAAACCTAACAGAAAGAAAACAAGAAACCCTGCAATCTTAATGTCCAAACTGACTAGTGATTATCAGAAATTAAATGTGCAGGAATTCCAAATCTTTTCTGATCAGAGATGTCTAGATGACTTTTGTTTTTCCATAATTGTATGAGGTTCCTACATAGTATTTAAGAATCAATTATATTGCAATTGATGTAATTAACTCTAATAATCCAGTAAAAGTCAGTAGGAGGGCTATTCAAGTCAATAGAAAAGAGAGACTATATTATGAAGGTGTTATTAACCTATACAGATTTTTACTAGACATTTCCTTTTCTTACATAATAAATATACAGCCATGAGGAAGGCTGTCATTATAATTTAATGGGAACAATGGCTCATCACTTCCTTTCCTGTACAAGCCTTAACTAATTCTACACACGGTGTATAAGTAAAATGAAGTTAAACGCATCTCACAAAATAGCTATTAATCATCCATCAATCATCTGTTGCTCCATGATTAAAATCTGTGTTGCATTCAGAGCTGGGGAAGGTATTTGGGGAGTGGCAGGAGCTGCATGTACATCTTTCAATTCATTTATTCATGTGCTTCCATTTTGCATTGCCAAGGGTACTTACCGAAACCAGTCCCAAAGTCAGAGGAAGTCTCCTGAGGAAAGTTCCAGACCTTCCCAGAATAAAGCAGAATTCTCATTTACATATTTATAGGCATTTCTCTGGCTTTAAGCATCGTGGCATATGAAAACCTCAATCATGCTTCATTCAGTCAGACAACTCTTTTTGGGGAAAGAAGGAAACACTATGAAGGCAGGGAAACTGAGGCAGTAGTCTGCCATATGCCATGCAAAGTAATGAGAAGAATTCCTCTATCCAAGATCCTAATCTTCTGTCTTGTGGTCTAAGCCTTTTTCCACTGCCCAATGAGGTAAACAGGAGTTCTACTCGAACATGGCTATTAAAATTGGGCTTTTTAGGAATTTTTGTCTTCACCCTCATCAAGATGAGCATAAGCCTTATTAGATGTGGAAGACTGCATAGATCTCATTAGCAGAAGTGCTTGGCTTGGCAGTAGACAAAGATCAATTGTTGGTGCTAGTGTTATTCAATGTATTAGTTGCCTTCCACATGGTTGACTATAGGTGATCCTCTTCTCTTGCACCTTGGCAGCCTCAGATCCCTGTAGCATCGTTCATCTCTGTCTCAAGAACTGCAATGGACTATTGTGGGCCAAAACATAACTAAGTATACAACGACTTGGTGATATACTATGACCACTCCCACACAGGGCTGAGGTGATCAAAAGAGGTCCAGAAGAAGACAAGGACAGAAGATACTTTATTTATCCTGGAGTCTTGTAAAATGAAAATAAATATTGAACAACCTGGATCCTCAATGCAGCTTCACTGAATTTAGGCAAAGATTGAGGCTGGAACTGCAGAGAGGAGATTTGTTTGACTGCTCTTAAAATACTTAAAAGAAGATCTTGGGAAGATGGAATAATCTTTGAAAACTCTTCCTATATGGATGCCTCTCCATCTTTGTTCATATGTACACAGAGCTGCAGGTAAGACATAGTATGTGTACTCAACTAAAGAAAGAGGGAGCTGTGATGTTGCAATAAATACAACACAGAAGAGTCCAGTAATGCTTTGTAACTACAGAGTTGTTTGGTTTATTTTTTAAAGCACAGCAGTAGGGCAAGTGCTCTACAGATATCAATAGCTGTACCAGAGCTGACCTATGTTGCACAGAATGAATGAGCTTTGACTATAGGAACACAGATAGGCAACCCTGCTGACTCCTGCTGAATAAACCTATTGTAAAACTGGCAAGCAACTTCCTTCCAAGCCTCTTGGACTTTCAGCTTCATCTAGTCTGGGACTCCTGAGAAAGTTTTTTTCTTTATTAAAGCACCACACTTTCCTATACTGTTAAACACAGAAGAAATTTCTGATGTTTGCATTGCCAGTTTCATTTACAGTGTACTTGATTTGGGGATATTTGACAAAACCTTTGCTTTAATGCAGGAGACAATTCTGGGATAACAAGGACATAAATGGAAAATTCAGTTCACTGCAACAGGTATGCCTCACTACAAAAGCTGTATTTTGAAAACTAGATCTTTACTCTTGGGCGAATCGTAATGTCTAACTTCTGGGCATGGTAAGGTAGGTTACAACAGGGTGCAAGCGGAATGCAATGCCACCTAATGCAAATGCCTCCCCATGTCTGAGCCTTGATGCTCTGCAACATGCCAGTGCTACCTGAGAAGCATAGGGCTGTTTTTCAGGTGTGTTTGGAACCGTAAGCCCATGCGAACAAGCTGTGCCAAAAATGATAGACTGAGAATTGTTAAAGTACAGCAATTCATCAGTCAAAACTTCCTTTATTTAAATCCCCAAACACCACTTAGTTGTATTATAATCTCAGTTCTTGCATGCTGCACAAGCTTGCCTTAAATTGTCTGGAGCAGCTCCTCAGCTGCCACAGATAGTCCTAGCCCACAGAAGGTGGTGGAACTGGGACGGTTCCCACCAGCTGCTGCTCTGCCCCAACTGCAATTGCATTTCAGACTCAAAAGATGACAATAATCTATGAAAAAAAAAAAAACCAAAACAAAACAAAACAAAAAAAACCCTACCCTCCTCTCAGTTTAAATAATCGTCTGCAAGAAAAGATTCCAGTGTTTGGGCTTCCATGGAAAATCAATAGTCTTATCTTTTATTTTTTTACTTTAAAAAAAGTACTTGGGATAACAGTATTAGGTAGCAGTGTGAAAAACAACTAAATATAGCAGTAGATCATGGTGGGTGTGAATGGAAAACAAAGAAGTCAGGAGCCGAGCTCCTGCTGGTGTTACGTCACTATAACACCCATAATTATGTTATTATGTACACTGCCCACTTCAACTATATCTGGACCCCACTTATGATGATAAAAATCTGATTAATAACATGACATATAATCTTGATTTCTTTGATGAGAATTAACTTCTGTCTTCTATATTCATTTTCAAACAGACAGGATATTTGTTTTGCCTCCCTTCTACAGGGAGTTGGGAAGAGGGAATATACAGAAAAAATTTAAAAGTGTGATATAAAATCCCATTGCTGGACTCATTTTATCATGGTATAAAAACATGTTAAGCCACTTCTAAAGGACTGCTGCCCATATTCTCCTTCTCACAAACACCTACATTTTAGAAATATTATAACCTCCATACAGAAATTCATCCAGACTTAGGGCACACTTAGCTGCACAGCCGCAATGCCTTTTTATTCTGAGTTGCACAGCCTTCAAACTTAAAATGCCCTTGTATAAGGTGCCTCAGGGTAGGCTGGCAGGTGGCTCAGGCTAGCAGTGCTCAAGTAGGCTCAGCACAGCAGGGACCCCATGGGCTTTGTGCTGGAGAAGACACATGAGGACACCTGGTGCCAGCGGTGGTGTGACCATCGCTGCTTCCCTGCCCTGGACAGTATGGTATCACATCTTTGTTCTGGCAGCCCCATCACACCCTCTCTCAGTGTTTGTGCCCCAAAAAAGCAGCACTGCAAATTTCTACAGACAGACTAATGTTCGGACAAAGTGAAGGATTTTAAAGGCCTTGAGAGGTTTTCTAAATATCTAGGAAATGAGAGGGGAAAAACCAGGACTGCTAAAAAAAAACGAACAAAAAACAATGCCCTCTACCATGAAAGAATTTTCTTTTCATTTAGCTAAATGAATATTTTTAAAAAATGTATATATTATTATGTCTTCATCCCCTGAGGTTATACTAACTGGCGTGTTTTGCAATTCACCAGGAAAAAAACCTCAAGATATATCTAAGATAACTGTTAAATATCTGACATTCATCTACAATAGGGGATATCTGTATTGCCAACAGCTTGTTCTCAGAATTCCACCTTAAAACAGTTTTAGTACCACCAGACCAGAAGGGTTTGATGCCAAAGAGCTGTTCTGTCCTATTGAAAGCAGAGAATGGCTTCCTCTGCAATATGTACAAAGAGCAAGGAAATTTACTCAATTAATGTGAAACACAAAATGGCATCTGCCATCTGGAGATGCATACAAAAGCCATGGGCAGTCAAACACTTCTTAAGACTTTGGCATGTAAAATTAACATATTTTAAGACTTAAAGGGACATGTGAACTCCTAGTACGCAAGGATTTAGTTTTTCTCACAGCAAAATAAAACACACAATAGAATATTTCCAGTGTAATATCCCAGAAACAGAAGTGCTAACCACCTACAAAAATCTGCCTGTGACATCAAGACTACCATTTATATACTGTTGGATGGGAATTGAGCAGTTGTTTATTTAAATATGCATTTTTAAACAATAGACAGGAAAACGCTTTCACTAAGCTTTACAACTACACTAAAGCATGCTGTCTTACTGAGACTGGTGTAAAAGTCCTGTCATTTCTTCTTGAGACGCTGTGCAAGCATTCCAGATTTATTTTTCATTGCAAAATCAGAGAGATGCTGACTGATCAAGTTCAGTGCAGACTCGAAGTTTATCGAAAGGGCTTCCTTTACTCCAAGCATTTTTAAGTGTTCTTTTCTTGAATAAAATGAAGAAAGTTCAGCTCCAGTGTCTGTTCCCTTTTGTGTATTAAAAAAAACTTACTGCTTTAAAAAAAAACATGACATATGGTATCTAAGTGGTCAGCCCCATAAATTATTCAACCTCTGCTCGCTCCACAAACGTAAATCTAACAAAATGCAAAACCTGAGGCCTCGTGGCCAAACTCATGGCCACATATCCCTGGTGGTGTCCTCGGCACACATTTGGCCACACATATCTGGTCACTGCATCCAAAATTTTCATCCAGATGCCCAGTGTGATACACCAATTTACCTGCTTTTTGCTTTACTTCCATCCTTCATTTTGACACTCCTCAGGATCACCTGAGCTCCCCTATGCTTATGTTTTATAGGAGTGTTCTTTCACCCTGCCTGTTATGTGACAACACAGCACTAGTTTCACAAACCCTGTTTCATACATCACGCTGGAGAGAGTGACAAAAGCAGACGAGCATAGAAATCAAATACGATCCCACTTAAAACAGACTGTGCTGTTCAGCAGTGATACCCTGTGTGATGTTACTCAGAACAATCAGGACATATGCACAAATCTGCCACATTCGTCTTGCAAAAGCAACCTTAATTCAGGCACCCCCCAACTTCACGATGATTATCCTAACTTTCTTTTAACGAATGCTTTATTGTTTCTTTAAAGCTCCAAAGTGAAAATTTCAGAGTATAGGAGGAACTTGCTTCATGGAGGAATTCAGAGCCAAGGACACCAAACCTGCAAGTGCTTACTCATGGGAATTATGATAATGCAGCCTGTACAATCCAAAAAGACTATACATATTGCATGCATTTACTTGGATATGTAGGAAAGGGCAGAAACAAGCTCAGCAGGGCTGGATTATTTAAGGAAAGAGTTAGATGAAACAACTTCTTAAACAGTGACCTTGTAACTCACTTTGCAAGTTTCCTGTTTTATTATATTGACAAAGATTTGATTTTTAAGGATTTGTTTTAATGACTAGTTTTTTTTAGTGAAAGCACTTTTAAAGGAAACACAGTTAAAAAAAAAAAATCATAGGAAGCAGAAAATGCAAAAGTCATCATTCCAGTATCAACATTCACAGGGTCCATACATTTTGTGCTACATTTTATAGCAAAAAAAAAAGTACATAAAACTGTACACTTTGCCAGAAAAAGAGGACTGAAAATGTACTATTTAAATGTATTATTAAATTTTATTTACCAGTCTGTTGATTTGTGCTTGCATTTGTGAGTGTGCGTGTGAGAGGAGAAACAGAGACAGAGACACACGGAGAAAGGGAAGAAAATGACTCATGCCTGACAATGTTACCATGTAAATGGTCATAGCTGTGGGCTTCCCTGGGGGAATTTGTAATACCACAGCAAACATCTAGCTAGCCTGCAATTACAGTGCCGGCAGCAAGTCCCTCCAGCATGAGCCATAATGTCTGGCTACGGCTGGTGGGAGCACTTTGGCTGTCCCTGCCCCCAGAGCATCCTGCGCTTCAGGGTCCAAGTGGCAAGCATGCAGCAAAGTTACTGGGACAGCCTCACACCTCCAGTCAGCAGAGCCCTCCCAAAAACTGCTTTCCACAGAGTGATGTGAAAGAGAAAGTGCAGAGACTAGAGCAGGTGTCCAGAGCTACCAGCCCAAGACCTTTAAAAATCACCGAAAAAGAAATACATTTCAAATGTTGTTTAGGAGGCATTGATGCACAGCTCCTCTCTTAGCATATGCGTATACATTTATTGTATGATCCCCAGCTGTCCTCTCCTGTGGCAAAGAAGTCATCACCACTACTGATGTGAAGGACTTTGCATTAAAAATAAAAATACAGTCCTCAGCAAAAAAAAAACCAGAAGGGTTCCCGGGTGAGGAACGTGAACCCATGCCAGTGACAGACTTGAAGTGCAACATGACGGAGATGCTGCTGTAACCGGACAGTTGAGGGATGAGCTGGGGATTCCAGGCATGTCACGAGGATGACATCTCACGGCTCCAGGGGCCAGAGCCGCTGAACCTGCTGCTGGCCAATCCTTGGAGTGTCACTTACATGAGCTCCAAAGTAATCTTCTGGCCCACCCTTCAGGAAAAAGATAAGTTGTCATGATCAGCTAATAGGAAGTGACAAGAAGAGATAAAATGGATGGGGAGAGAGGGAAGGTTTAGGACTGAAAAGACATTATTGTTCCCTCTAATGCCAACCCTGCTAACTATAGGGTTGGGTTAATTAATGGGCTATTTGAGTACTTTTATCCATTTTTGCATATAGCACTAATTTTTCTACATATACATATAACACATTTTACCTGTAGCTTTTTTAATTATCACACATGGCAATGTCTCCAGTCTGGTGGGGAAAACATTGCACTTTCACAGAAAAAAAAGGATTTAATTAGTGAAAGAGATTGTGAAGAGTCTTTGTTCGTCCACTCTTCCAGCTATTGCCTTCCATATGGCAGGGGAACCCATTACCAAGACATCTGAGCATCTTCCACATAAAAAAAAAAAAAAAAACAAAACCAAAAAAAAGCCATAACCCAAAAACCATGACCCCTCACAAACCAACAGAAAGATATCAAGTTTCTGGCTTTCCTCCCTCTCCAGAGTAGAAAATCCTGTCTGTCAGACTTAGTTCACTTGCAATGAAGAAATCTGCTTCACTCCTGAACAAAATGTTAGTGCGTCACTTGACAAAGTCTCACTGAGGACAGAGTGAGAGGTTTAGACTGGAAAATGCTTATGAAGTTTCTCCCCAAGTGCTGCTCCAATGACACTTCTAACTGGGGGGGATGTGTCCTACCCCCTGCAATCACCCCACTGCACACGCACAAAGCCCTCGGTATTCGGTCAGCTCCGCAAACTTCAACAAAAAACTAATCAGGATTGCCAGGCTTTTAAGATCACAGCTCTGCCATGATGTTAATCAGTTCGGTGGGGGAAGAAGCATCTCTGGCGGGTACAAAGCCCAGGGTACAAGGGGCTGCAATCTCTGCGGCAGCCATACGAATGACAAATAACAGTAGCAAACTGCTGCTTTAGGAGAGCAGAGCGTGCACTATGGACACAAAAAGACTCTCTTTACACTGTAAAGGATTCGTAGTTTAACCAAACCATGATACGTTTTGAAGCTTTTGCCGAAAAGTACAAAAACCTGTAGTCAGTATAGCTAAGCATTTGATAATAAGCACTGTTTCTTCTGCTCGACATATTTTCCTGGTGTATTTGTTTGTAAAGGTAGAGATAAGTATAGTAACACAATCCGTTCTTTAATATCATAGGCAAAGAAAAATCACTAGTCACTAGCTACAACAGTTTACAAGCTTTGTGAGACAGCTGCAAGTATGTTTATTTTTTTTTCTAAATATCTCAAATCGATCCTTACCCTGAAAACCCTTCTTCCCTCCAATGATGCCTGTCTGCAATAATACTAATGAAAAGCAACTGCTGGTGTAAGGAAAGAAAAGGAAGGAAGATGAGGCTCAGATTCCCTATATGATACTCATAATGGTTATTTTCACTCATGATAAGAAAGCGGATTTGTATGTACAGTATCACAGAAACAAGCCATTCTGCCCCTATCTACAATTTTGACAGTTATCTATGGAAAATGTGGACTTAAAAAACTCTTAAGAATAATTATTTGAAATCATAGCCAAAATAACATACATCACCCTTGATTAGTTACATGAAAAAGCAGCCTTAAATTGATAGTTTAAAAACAGGAAAATTAGCAGTATGATTAAATGTGAATAGCTAATAAAAAGAATTTTGCTAAAACAGATTAAGGTTCAGATCAGGGTCACAAAAGGAACTGATTGAGGAAAACTGTCATTTTTGCTGAGACTCGGTAGCTCTTTTAGCAGTGCTGTTTCCTTTGAATCACAGTCTTGTAATGAGAAATTATGCTGCTGATGTTAATAAAGACTTGGCACATTTGTCTACCCCAAAATTTCAGTTAAAAGACTGTGGTCAATAAAAAAAAAAACCAAACAAAAAACCCAGCAAATTCCTTGCACATAAGTAGACGGAAAGGGATATAACTAATCTAAGTAACGTCTAACAAAATATAAGGTGAATTTACCCCATAGTTCCAGTTCTCATGTGTGCTGTAATTTTGCTCCAGGAAAAAAATAATCTGCAAGTGACCCAAAGCCCTCTTTGTCCCCTTATTCCTTCCAAAATAAACAGCTTCTAGCCACAGCACCACAGACCCCATTAGCAGAGGCTCGGCAGAGAATTGCTCTACTAATGGGGTCTGAGATTTCCCTTTCTGCCAGCTTCACCCCTTCTTGGCCACAGATAACCTCCTGGGGGTGGGGGGGTGGGGGGTGTGTGTCTGTCCCTCTTTCTGTCCTGACAAGTCAAGATCTGAGCAAAGGCCTTGGATACACAGGTAAGGCTTGAAATTTAGTGTTCCCAATGGAAAGATTTACAAGCAGACTTTTCCCAGGCAAAGCCCGTCTTCCTGCATGCAGGCACCAGTGGTCCTCTGCAGTGGATGGGATATGGTCAGTGCTTAGAAACTATGCCTGCAGTTGATCTCAGGAATTTCAGACCAGAAGCGATCTTTACCTGCAATTCCTCTCTGACAACGACTCTGCTTTCTTGTAGGTAGCTGAGGTGATTCCTGAAGAGACCAAGGAGCTGATGTGTGAGTGTTACCATTGCCTCATATTTTCATCTTGTGCTGATGGTGTATAAGAGGGAGGGACCACAAGCGTTCAGGTCGTTATCCACCACCTCGTGGTCCCAGTCCCACAGGACCTCAATGCTACTGAGCTCAGTGGCAGAGGCACATCTAGTTGCCCTCCAGAGCAGTTTTGTTCACAGCATGCAATGCTACACATGCATGTGTGTCCAGGCTTCATGGGGAAGGCTTGCTGTCTGTTAACAAGACTTTTAGCATCACTGTAACTGTTCAGCTATATCCTGGGCTTTGTGGATAGAATACTCCAGTGAAATAAATCATCATGTCTATAAGCTGAGGGCTACAGGGGGTTGGGTTTTTCACTCTTTGGGTTTTTCCTCTCCTGGGCTGGTACTTTGCACAAGGGGGAGCTGGCATCTCTGCTCTGAGAGGGGAGCTATCACAGCTCTCCTGAGCATTGGGTTGTGGCTTGGTGGCATACCCCATTGTTGTCATTATTACTATCGCCAAGCCTGATCGGGGTCAGCAAGCCAACATGAGAGCTGTTGTGTAACCCAGCAATAAAAAGACAGTCCTTGTCCCAGAACACACTCAGGCTGGTTTTCTGACAAGCTGTAACAGGTTCTGCGGCAGCACCTTTTCTGTTGCTAAATAAAGAACTTCTGTCTTGCAGAGCCTAAACCCATTGCTGAAAGATTGAAAGGAAAACGAACTATTAGGACAAAGGAGCTGTGTGCGAGGAGTTTTTTTAAGGTTTGTTTGTTTTGATCTTAGTTGAAAATAATTCATACAGAGCGAAGTGCATTGACACTCAAAAGAAAATAAGTACTTAATTTAGAAAGAACAACTGCTGTAGACCAAGCCAAATGCAAAAAGTCAGAAGCATCCAGATAAGATTTCTGGGCCAGAAATCACATTTTTATTAATACATAAACCACATGTCACTTGACAATGAGTATCTGCAACATGGAGCGAAATAACCCTCCCGTAGCGCAGTCAATATTTAAATCAATACCTCTAGTAAGGAAAATATCTTACTCATTGATACATGTTGGATGTTTTTCCTTATGAATCTCTTAGGAGGTAAACAGCATATTTCTGTTGTAAAAGCAATGAAACAGTGTTGCCAAACAGGTCTAATAATTCCTAGAATTCAACAGCACAATGCTCTGAAATTATTAGTGTTGTTATGAATGCCTTTTGACCTTTATGTCAGGGTTATATTTCCCTTCCAGAAAAAGCCATCTACATTATTTTGGCCCTGATGCTGCTGAGTGTGAGTCCAGTAACTTCAGTGGGAGCTTAGGGCACTGCAGGTTGGATTTTTTACGTTATGTGGGTACCTAATGATTCAAGATACTCAAGGCTAAAATCCATAAGAGATGTTAGTGCCTTCATGTTAATTGCTGCAACACCCTCCATCAGTTCCAGCAGAGTTGTGCAGCATTACAGAAAGAATCCCAGATTGCTAAGGCCAGGAAGATGGTCAGCACACAGAGCACAGCCCAGTGGCACACAGCACCACCTGGGCTAAGGGACTCCTGAGCCCTCCTCCCTGGGCCGGTGATGTACTTTGCATTACAGAGCCATTATAGATAGGTAAAGTATACAGTCCCGAAGCACAGCGATGCCCCCTCTCAGTTTATTGTTTTAAGCACCATTCACAAAGCCAAGTTCACTTGTTGTTTTCACCTTTTGACCCTGTGACAGTTTGGTCCCTTTCTGCAGTGGGACAAAACCTCTAAAGGAGGGGTATGGATGATCCCATCTCACAGCCTTGTGACCAGGCCCTTTTTAGAGAGAAGAGAGCCATGACTTTGCATGGTTTTCAGACAAGGAAAGCGTTAAAAGCAAATTTCCCACCTCTAGAAGAGACACCCTAACTTGTAGGCTATCCTATGAAAGATGGGAACTGACACCACCATGAGGACATCTTGCAAAAAAAGCAGTGCTGAGAGCAGTTTTGCTGGAGCCAATAGTCATGGGCAAAGCCTGCACACTGGCTCCTGAATGGTTGCTAGATACCCCTGTACATAGCTGCTCACTGAGGGATGGCTCTGGCAGGCACAGAAACAGCACTGTAGCACCCTGGGAGCACAACTCCTCTGCCGCATGATCCATTATACCAATTTTGTATTTAGACACCTAAAGTCAGCCTATGCTCTGTTTTAGGCTCCTAAATCCATTGGCTTATTCAGGACCTTAAAAAACCATCTAGGCACCTGTGTCCTATTAAAAGGAATGGAATCGCATTTGCAATTGTTTTGAAATCTGCCTAAAAAATAATCTGCCCTTGAAAAAATTGTCCCTCAATGCCTTGCAGAAGTGAGTCCATAGAGGTGATAGTTCACATGGATGCTTCAGATAATGGGAATGGCTTTTTATTAGAAAAGATAGGTTCTTAGAACTGTTGGGATATAATATAAAAATAAATTAATTCAGTCCACAAAAAAAAAATCAAAACTGTTTTCCTTAGATTGTAATGCCTCTATAGAAATATCTTCCTCTTTCTTAAAAACACCAACCAATCAAAAGAACACAAGTCTAAAAAATTAAATTGTATTTCCTATATAATACCATCTTTGATTATTCAGCAAGGTAGGGTACAATTTTAAACTATCAAATGCACTTCCTTTTCTCCTGCTTTATGATTTTAAACTTCTTAAGACTTTTAATGGAAGTACTAGGACAAGGCAACTCAAAGTATTTTTTAATGTGCTTTTTAACCCCTCCACATGGAGGTGGCTGAAACAGTTCAGATCTTTGAACCATGGTAGGGTGTTGCTGGCTAAGAACTGTCTGGCAGGTCTTCCAAAATGATTAATAGAAAGCAAACGGCCTTGGGATTAGTTTTTTTGTACAAGACAACAGTGTGCATCCCCAAAAAGAACAACCTGGACAGCTTCCCAGATTTTGGTTTTAAACTCTTGTCCAGCGTTGCTTTGGCCCTCACTGCAGATAAGGCATGCTTTGGTCAAAAGAGAGAGAAAACTATTCAGCAAGGTAAGAAGTGACAGATTTGGCCAAACCCATACTAAACATAAACCTGTATCAGAAGAACGTATCAGAATTGAATCTAAAATCAGATTCCATCTTGCAGCCTTTTGTGTAATACAGTGTGAATCAGAACCTGCATTTGCCAGAGTTTTGCGTTTGACTTCTAAAAAGACTCAGTGATTACACCTCCTGGAGTTGTAACTGCATGTGACACCAGGAGAATCCGATGCCGACAGAGAGCGAAGGATTTTCTGACTCGCGAGAGATGGATTGTTCCTCAGCAGGTTGATGTGACAAATGATCACCGCTTCCAGAGTCTGCGGTTTGCTGTGAATTAATGTACCAAGGGAATTCCCGTCCCAGCAGTGTTGATCCAGCCGCGTGCACAAACACAGGGCCAGAGCACCAGCTGATGTAAACTGGGATGGCTGTGCTGGATCTGGCTGACATCTGACGTTCACTTACAATTTCTGAACGGAGAATTAAGAGGAAGAGTGGGATGACATACCCACAGCATTGCTAGTTCAGAGGGGGATGAAAGGGAACTGGCAAAATATCTGCTACAAGAGAAACACCAATGCTACCTCTGTCACCACAGGATTATTCCAGGAATCTGGGAATGAAGCATAAACACAGAGCTTTGCAATGCTTCTGGAAACTCATTCAACCTGATGACTCTAGTGAAGCCAGGTACCCAGGGCCACATAAGGCTGGAAGTGACAAGGGGTCACAGCCTGGTGGAAGCTGCTTGGATGAGAATTTCCTTGTTGGAAAGGTGCGGTGCAGGTAGAATTTTTTTCCCTTTTAACATTCCCGCTTACCCAATGGAACTGGCTGGTTGGAGGAGAATGAGACCTTGTGTGCACATCCCAGCATCTTGCATTGGAGGCAGACTATGTAACTCTGCTCTATCCTTCCCTGCGGTCCTGCAGGGTCTTACAGGGGCTCCACTCAATTTCTGTAGATTCAAACCTACAGCCCATTTACATTAGGGTGCTCCTCCACAGCTGACAGCCAGGAAACCCTCATCAATCAGGGATAGCTCTCTTATTTGGCAAACTCTGTCCTGCACTATTTAGCCTGGGAAGGCAGAAATGGTTAATCTTAAAAGCAATCTTGCAGAAATAGGGTTTGGGAACCAATTCACCAAATTTACACAGTGATGTTTAAACTGAGCAGGGCATTAGCTGATACTCGGTAGGCAAACTTAATGGCCAACTTCACTCTATCAGCCTTTTCCCATGAAAAACCTGCACCCTAGGTGCTACCAAGTGCTAATTTGTTAAGAAAGCCTTAATTGAGTGACAGTTAATTATTGACAGATTTGAACTACTTTATCTCTCAATCAAAACCTGGCTCTGTCCCAGGCAGCAAGCAATTTACAGCCACAAAGGTAAATCTGGCCACGCGCAAGCTTTTTATGCTGAAGCCTGATAGCTCTCCCTCCCCCACCCCAAGTTTCTGCTAAAATTTCTCTCTGAAGGAGACGATGATCCCCTGGTGATCACCAACCCACGTCAAGGTGGTTACCCTGCTTAACCCCACTTGGCACAGAGTGGGAATTACCAGGGGGACATCCATCTGGAGCTGCCTGAGATAAGAGGTGTCCAGTGTTAATAAACAGGCTTCCTCTACACCTCAGCAGGGCCTTCCTTTTCTAAACAGTCTTCCTTTAATGTTGTAAAATGTTTTTTTCCATTTACTCAACGATCATGCCTTTGCCTGTGGGGGAGGGCCAAGGGAAAGAGGAGAGGAGAGGAGAGGAGAGGAGAGGAGAGGAGAGGAGAGGAGAGGAGAGGAGAGGAGAGGAGAGGAGAGGAGAGGAGAGGAGAGGAGAGGAGAGGAGAGGAGAGGAGAGGAGAGGAGAGGACTCAGCATATGTTTCTAAAGAATCTAGACACCTAATTTTGACATGAAAATTGCTAATAATAAAAGTTCTCCCAACATGGCCATTTTCCTTCCATTCTGAACACAGGCAACATGTGAAGTAATACAAAAAAGATAAAGAGAAAAGAAAGAGGAAAGAAAGATAAATAAGAAAAACAAAGAAAGGAAGAAAGGAAGAGAAAAAAGAAGGAAGAAAAGAAACAAGAAGAAAAAGAAAGATAAATAGAGAAAGAGAAAGAAGGAAAGAAAGAAGGAAAGAAGGAAAGAAGGAAAGAAAGAAAAAGAAAGAAAGAAAGAAAGAAAGAAAGAAAGAAAGAAAGAAAGAAAGAAAGAAAGAATCAAAGCAAGAGATGGAAGGAAAATTAATACATTAGTAGCAGTGTCTACTGCTACAGCAGCCGTATCACAGTCATTCACTGCAATATGTCTAAACATTCATAAATGTTTTATGCATCCTAAAATGCCATGTACAAGGGATACTGCATCCCACTGAGGTTAATGAATGAATGAGGTGCCCTTGAAGGTTAATTTGCACAAATAAAAGGTCAAGGGACATCTTCAAAACAAAATATTGATTAAAGCAAGTTAAATGTTTTGACTTGAAGGAGACATGAAGGATTAAAAAGCAAAATAAAGCAGTATGGATAAGAAAGGAACAGGAAAGAAAAAACACCACCTCCAGACACAAAGGAAATGGTAGAAAACATATCTGAATCAGCTAGTCATCTGCTAACAAGCTGTAAAGATTTCCAATGACAAGTTGTCACATTAGTTTAGTGAAACTGAAGCAGCACTTATCCCTTTTCCTGTGCTTAATCTCTCAGCGAGCTGCACAGAAACATGCTACCACGTTTAATAGGATTAGTTTAGTTCACTTTCTCCTCTCTGGAGGTTGTAAGTTCTTTGGGGTTTTTTATTATTATTTTTTAACAATTCTATTTCCATCAATATCAAGTTCTTGAATTAAATTAAATTGCACTCTGCTGAACCACCTAGGTTGCATTCGCTCTCCAGGTTAAAGGCATTTTCTTCAAAAGGTTTTCTTTTTGAAAGGAGGAGCCAGGGCAAAGGGAAGTAGGAAAGGCTCTAAATTCAGCGATTACATGAATCAGGCACACAGTTCTCCTCTTTCTCATAAACACACGCTGATGATGCTTTATGGATATCAGCAGTTATTTTTAATTCACATCAGCATAAGTAAAAGTAGAATCAGGCCTTTGTGGTTGTGGGGTGTTCTTTTTATGCATGAGAGTACTTGAACTTGCCCCCTCCCCCCCCCCCCCCCCCCCCCCCCCCCCCCCCCGCAGAATAAAAAAGGGGGGGAGAAGAAAAGAAAAAGAAAAACCTGCTATGTATTCGTAGCCCTGTTCATTCATTTAGTTGGAACAGACACAGCAAGGAAAATGATCAAAGAAAAAGCAGTTTCAACAATATACCCCTGTCACTTTCAATTTTGTTGTCAGACTCCAAAGGGATGGAGGAATCCTCCGTGGTCATGGGTACGCTGCAAAAGTTTTCTTAAGTTTCTTGCATCTGATTTTTTTTCCCTTGAAGAAAAATCCAAGCATAGAAAGCTGTCAGCTTGCAGCAAACCTATTCTTTTCAGAGGCACCGAAATTTTGAAGATTTACTTCTGATGGGACAAACCCTGTGGCCAAACAAGAGGCTGCTCTGTTGCTGCCACAGAGGCCCTGTAGAAGGCATCAAGGACGACTTTGCTTATTACAAATCCTCGATGTGAGCTATACCCTGGACCCCTTCTGACAGACTAAATTCTGGAGGAAGACCTTTTCCTCTACCTTTAAACTTGGGTGATGAGTGCCGGAGTAGCGTTCCTCATGAGTTTTGAAACATCAACTTAACAATCCTTAGGCAGCTGTCTATCCTCCAGGATTAAAAGAGAGAAAGGGTCTGGGGTATTTAGTGCCAGAGAGGGTGGGCGAATGGAAAGCATGCTTTTCATGCCAGTTGGGCTTGCTGGTATGGCAGGTTGCAGAGCTGGTGTGTTTAGATTTGATAAAGCTGCAAGACACAGGGCTTGAAGAAGGTAACCTGTAGGCAACTATAGAAACACAGCAGCGGGGCTGGACAGTGGGTGGAAGCCTGTGCACATGGTACCCATGGCTGGGGCTAGGCTGGCTGTCACTGCTCTGCCGAGTGACCTTGGGGACATCACTTCATTCCCTGTACCTCGTTTCTCTTTTGGCTACATCAACAGTGGCCGAAGTTAAATTGAGTCCCGTGGGAGACAAACTCTGTGTCAGAGGCAGCTCTTTATTTATTTATCAGCTTTTGCACGATTCGGCTTCACCTCTAAGTGTATCCCGCTGTCCTTTGAAAGAAGAAAAAAAAAAAAAAAAAAAAAAAGAAGGAAAGAATTCAAGCGAGTCATTCACCCGCCAAATTTAGCCTATCTCCCCCTGCGTCCAGACACACTTCTGCACCCTTGTTCCTCAGCCCCTGCAGCACTTAGAGCTGCACCGGGAGGCCGAACGTGTCGTCTCGGCCCGCCGAGCCCCGCACGGAGCAGCGGGGACAGAGCCCTCCCGTCTGTGCCCGCGGAGCGCAGCGCTAATTCGGAAGGTGTCACGTTAAAATAAAGCCTCGATTGAGGTTCCCGCGGCCCGGGAAGGCTCGTCGGGCACCGGGCATCGCTCCGGGGCCGCTCGGGCTTGCGGGGGAGAGCGGTAGCAGCGGAGCACACCGGGACGCTCCCGGTTGCAGCGGGGATTTGCGAATGCTGAGGCGGTCAGCGCCGGCTCCGGGATGGACCCGGGAGCCAGGCACGGCTTGCGAGGGAGTCCGGCTGCCCAGCCCGGGAGGAACGGGGCTCTGCCAGTGCCACGGGGGTCGCGGGGCAGCGCTTTAAGCATTCCCGCGGGACCCTCGCCCCGCACCGCGCCGCAAGCGCCGGGCGCGTCTCGACGGGCCCGAAAGGCTTCGCTCCCCGCACTGGTGTCGAGCTCTAGGACGGGTGTTCCTAGCTCTATTTCCCCGTGATCCGCCGGCCGGGGCAATGGCAGGGAGATTTGTCTTTTTAATGTATTCATTTATTTATATATGTATATTATTTTTTTCCAACTCGGGAGCAGCTTCCCAGCGCGACGGGGCCGCTTCGGCCGGTCCCGCGCGGTTTCTTAGGGCTGGGCTGCGTGTGGTCTGTGTTACATCGCCCACCCATCCGCGTCACTGACCCCGCTCCCAAGCCGCCCCGACGAGGCACCCAGCCCTGTCCCGCTGCGGGCAGCCGCGGGTTCCATGCCCTCGGGGAGCGGCTGGCAGAAGCGGGCAGGGTCCCAAACTTTGGCCGCCGAGGGTAGCCCTCGCAGCGTGCCCCGCCGAGGGGCTTCCACGCATCCACGCGTGGGGCTGGTCGCCGCGTCTCGCTTCTAGCGAGACTAAGGGGAAAAGGAGCGGGTCCCCTCGATGCCAGCAGCAGGGTGGGCAGGAGGACAGTCGCTGCCCGTCCCCTCACCGCCACCACGGAGCTGCAGCGCGAATTTTGGCACGAGCCACCTTCCTCAGCCCTGCCTGCCCTCGCCCCGTCTGGGCTGTCCCCTCCGCTCGGAGCTCCCTCTCCCGCCGGCCCCGAGGGGCGGGCAGGCAGCGCCGTCCTTACCTGCCTCCGAGCGTCCTGCAGCGCTCCGCTGCCGCTTGTCCCGCCGCAGGACGCTATTCCCTCTCCTCTGTTTATTCCCTTTGCCGCCTGCAAGCCTAAGGCTGTTTTCCTACGGGAAGCCCCGGACGAGGGTACCGGGCGCTGCCTGCCCCACACCGCGGAAAGCCGCGCTCCCGGCGGGACAAAGTGAGCCCGGCCGGCTTCTGTCCCAATTGCAGCCCGGACCTGCCGGGAAGAGTCTGTTTGAGGGTTTTTCTCAGGCAAAAAAATGTTTGCCCCTGAGCTTTCCCGCCGTAGCCGTCCGGGAGCGGGCTGTGCCCAGCCGGGGATGGCTTTAAGGGGACCGAAACTTGGGGCGCGCTGTGGAGGGTGTTGTTTCCACGCACCGCCGACCCTAATGCGCGCGTTTGGAGCGTTTATTTTTTTCCCCGCACGTGGGAAGCGAGAGGCTCCCGCTTACGGCCCCGCGATGCGGGGGGCGGGCGGCCACGCACCCGCTTCTCTTAAAGTTTGTCCCCCGCTGGGGACAAAGGGGGAGCGCCCGCCAGTGGGGTTTTGCTCCACCGTCCCGATGCTTAACGCGTGCAAGATGCGCCCGGTGGGGCAGCGCATCCCGCCCCGGCGCTCCTCTAGGGAAACCTTCCCTCGTGGGAAACTTCCCCGCGCGGGGCACGGTGGAGCATCCCCCGCGGGGATGACTTTTCCTAAACTTTCTCTCCCCCTCCGCACGCGGGGAGGGGGTGTGGGGGGGGACTCCTGTCCGTGCCTGGCGGAGCGGGGAGGGCCGCCCCGTCGGGGCGCGGATGCCGGTGCCCCCCCTTTGTCCCCCCCCTCCCCGCAGGTGCGCGGCCGCCGCCACCTTCCCGCGGGGGCGGGGCGGTCCCTCCCCCGCCCCACCAGCTCTCCCCTCTCCTCTCTCCTCGCTCCTGCCAAGTTCTCTCCGTCCCCCCCGTCCGTCCCAAGGAGCCTCCCGATTGGGCGCCAGGCCGGGCTCACGTCACTCCGAGCGTGACGTCTAGTCTTCCTGTTTCCTTCAGCTGTGTCTTAAAGTAAATCTTGTGGCGGTGCGGAGCGCTCGCTCGGCTCGGCCAGCCCAGCCCAGCCCTGCCCCGCGCCCCGCCGCTCCGCGCCACTCCGCCCCCGCTCCGCTCCCGCTCCGCTCCGTTCTGCGGCCCCGCGGCCGCTGCCCTCCTTCCCTCCCTCCTTCACTCACTCACTCACTCACTCACTCATTCACTCACTCACTTACTCACTCCCTCACTCACTCCCTCGCCCTCCCTCGCCCGATTATCATATTCATCAGCGGCGGGGCTGCGCGCGTGTCCGTGTGTCCGTCTGTGCGCGTGTGCGGGGCGCCTGTGGGGTGTGCATGTGCGTGTCTGCCTTTCTCCCTTTCTCCCGCTCCACTGGCAAAAAAAAAAAGAGGCTCAGTCTCGTCGCCGTTGCACGGAGTAAGTACCCGCTCCCTCTCCGCGCCCCCTCCGTCCCTCCCGGCTTTTTCGGCCTTTTCGACTCTTTTTCTTTATAATTAATTTGCACTTGCTCGGGCTGCTTTGAATGGTCTGGGGGCGGGGAGGGGGGGAATGAAATCCCCAGCAAAATACTCATCACCGTTATCAAACCTGTGCTTCTTTTTCCAGGGGGCAAAATTGCAATGACTTTATTAGCTGAGTAGTTTTAATTCCCCAGTAGCTAAGGCGGTCAGGATTTGTAAGCGCCGAGCCCGATGGAGCGCTCACCGTAGCCTGCCCAGGGCTGAAGAGTAAGTGACCTGCTCGTTGTTAGGGGACCCTCCCCCCTTCCCCTTCGCTCGCTCTCTGCCACCTTCTGTGGACCAGGCTTGGTTTTATTCCGTGGGCTGGAGGGCAGTTTTGCGGGGAAGGAAAACCCAGCCGGTATTTGTCTTCTTTTTGTTGTTCTGAGCTTCCTCCTCACCCCCACCCCCGGTCCCCGCCGAAGTTCCCCATCCCCTGCTTTAAACTCCTGCTCTAGTCCTCTGAGCCTCCTCTTTGTCTTGTTTATTATAGCTGCCTTTCTTTTTGTCTCTTCCAATTTGCTTGTCATTTGCATGTCGCCAGTTCTCCTTTCTAACCCGAACCGGGAAGGACAGGGACTTTTTATTCTTATTCTTATCCTTGCAATTACTTTTTTATTTCCAAGGGTGGGACGAGCAGCGAATTGTGGAAATGTATAGAAAACGGGATTTGAGTGGTAGGTAGCGAGCACATGAGAAGAGATCAAATGCGAGTCGCGGGATAAGAGCCTTGATCTGGGAAAAGATTAGGATTATTGGTACTTTATGTTTATTTGCTTGTTGTTTGTTTTTTCTTCGGGGGGGGGGGTGGATTTAATTTTTTTTTCCTAGTCCTTGATGGAGATCTTCCTTGGCTTTTCTCGTTTTCTGTTTATCGGCTAAGTGACCCGGAGCGCTTTGCCATGTGTTAAATGCGCAGGAGGGGACTGCGCTGGGGGGCTGCGCGGAGGGGGCGCGCAGGGCTGGGTTTGGGGTGAGCATCCCGGGATGGAGCGGGGCGGGGAGGGGGGGGACAGGGGTGGCATCAAAAATGACGGGAGCGGGCGGCCCGACGGGCAGCCGGGGCACGGCTCCCCGGCACCGGGCACTCCTCGGGGCCGCCCTGGGAGCCGCGCATCTTGGAGGAAGGGGAGAAAGTTGCGCGTAACCCCCCCTCTCCCGCGGGGGCTTTCGAGCGGGACGCGGGGGGGGGGGGGGCGCGGACAGGTGCGCAGCGCTGCGCGCATGGACGGGGCGGCTCGGTGCGTGCGAGGGGTCTCGGCCACCGCCGCCTCCTCCCTGAGCCACTGGGACGGGTGACAGGGTCAGCCGGGGGACGTGAGTCCATTAATTGGTGTCTGCGGCCGATCTGTGCGCCCGAAAGGCACGTCCGAGGTGGGATGGAGCTCTCGGAGGGGTCAGTGTCACGTACATGTGCCCTGTCTGCGGAAATAACAGATACGGAGGATATTAACTTAATATCTTTGACAAAAGTAGGAGATGTCAGTCACGGCTGGCAGACTAGAGGTGCCCTTGAATGTCCGGCAAAAGTATCCAGCGCGAGGATTTGGAAATCCGTTAGTTTCTCCCAGGTCCCAGGTGCTTGTGGCGAATGACACGATGTGTCTCGCTGGGTGGTGAGTGTCACCCCAAAACCCTCATCCGGGTCTGGGGACAGGCGAGGAGCACGTGGAAGTGCATCCGTGCATCCATGGCCGTTTCTCAGTGGCAGGAAGATCTGGTGTTGTCTAATGCAGGGTACAGAAAGACGTTTGTGTGACCGTGAGGTGTACAAACTCAGTTTATTTGTCACTTCCATCATCTGTAGAGGTTTGGCGGTACACAGGATGAATTATATGGAGGCAGTTTCCTTACCCGTAGATTTGCATGTGGCACGTACCCTTTATGTTGCCTTCTCGCAGTTTTTCTCTGAGTTGCCATCAATCACGTAAAGTTTACAACTGCTGAAGCTCATTTTGCATTTATTTTATCGGCATTTTGTCCAGGGCTTACCTTTAATGGCAATGTCACATACTGTGAAACATTTATTAATACTTAAGGGTACACAGAGTATCAACATTTGGTGCATTGATCTCTGATAAAAAGTACAATGTATATGCTTTTTGCTAACAGCTCACTATTAAATTATACTGGAAAGTATCTTAGGTCAGCTGAATGACACTGTCAGTAGATACAATTAACTTTTCTGTCAGTTGAACTCCCAGGCCTCTCAGTTTATATGACTTATCTTTTTTTTTATGATGGGTTGGTAAATTAACGTAGTCATTAAAATGGACACATTTTGAAATCGGAGTTTAATTTGATTCAGGGCAGAACTGTAAATGCTGCATTCTGTGATCTCTAAATAATGATTTATTCTGTCTCGAAGTGCAGCTTAACTGCTAGATTAACTAATTCAAGAACTGTGTTTTAACGTGTGTCGCCTGGAAAATAAATCTTTGAAAACTTGAGCTGAGTTCGTATTAGGAATCTTGTGAACGTTTCAGTATTGTCACTGCAGAAAGACCATGTGAGTTATTTTCTTCACGATCAGTGAAATAGCAAGGACCAAACTGGCTTGAGAGGAGGAAAATATTTTCAATTTTCTACCTTGAACAGCTTGATTTCTTTTTCTTGTTCAAAGAATCCGTTTCCTCAAGCAGAGCTGAGCGTGGATTCATGATGGAGGGCCCTACATCTCCCAAAAATAAGGGCCTGAACTAATGAGATGCTGCATTCCTCCTGTTAGTTAGGGAGCTCTGTCAGTTCTCCCTGTAGTTGATGGGATTTGCGGATGTTTGGCATTCATAGGAATTGCTGAATACCTTGCTGGATTGGGCCCTGGGTGTCACCACGGTCATAAAACGAGGGTGGCTTCTTTCTTTGAGGCTAAAGAGCAGGTAGCATAATTTTGAAGTAAGTCAGGCTCTAATTTTTACTTCTTATGGAGAAAGCCTAATAAAATAGTTGTTACTGCACGAACAGTTGCTCACAATTTCTGCCTTGTTTCAAATTCTTTTATTAGACGTCTCAGCTAAGAGAGTTAGATAACCCTTTCTCCCAAGAAAACTTGTGTCAGAGCTGTACAAAAGGATAGTACTTTCTCATTAGTTGCTGACGTGATTTTAGCGCTGAACAGATCTATGGTGAATAGATGTCATCTGTTCTTTGGATTTTAGCTGTGGTTTTGTGAGTGAAATGCTGTTGACTAGAATAATTTTCATCCTGTGCTTCGTGGCTGATTCTGGCAAAGCCATACCCCATGTAGCGCTCGGGAGTGAAAGATCTAAATATTTCTGTTAGCAGAAGCGTGTTAAATTTCTTGTGTGTTATTGACATAATGGTCTGACATGAAGCAGGCAGATGCTGGACCAAAGAAAGTAGTTGGCTTGTGAAAAGATAGGAACAATTTCAGCTCCATAAACTGATAGCTCCTTGAATTCATTCAAGAATATTCATCAAGTTTAGCACTTTGCTGCTGTGCATTTGATGTCTGTTTAGGTTAGGCTAGGGTTCTTCGGAGTAGCTGAGGAGGGTGAGTTTGAATTTACATCTCCTTTGCATCTCGTAGATGTATGAATTAATCTCGGAGAAAATGATCAGCGTCTTTGTGGATCAAGACAAGTTAACAAAATTGTTTAACAGAAATTGATCTCTTTGTAATGAGTGAGGTTAAATACCTGACATCATGTTTCTAACTGTTGGATATCTAGAATAATTAATCTGTTTCCAGTTAAAATGTCAATGCATATCAAATGAATATGAAATAAACTCATGTCTGTAGCTGCTGTGCTGTTAAGAGGTTATTCATAGCCACATTTTAAACATATCTCCTGAAACAAAAGTTTTGGAAGTAAATTTTGTAAATAAAATACTGCAAGCTATGTTTATGGATGGACTTAAAAAGTGCTGAGGCCCTTGGTATGATTTTTAATTATGTGGGCATGGAAAATGTTCTTTTTCTGGGAAAGCCGCATCATGCGAGTTGAGGCTCAAGACGTGGAGGGTAAATTTAACGTAAACTACACTTGGCATGCGAGGAGTATCAAAAGTGACGTGTGAAGCAAATTTAACCTTCACAAATTTAAAACTCTGTAACCCAGAAATAAATGGTGCTTCTGAAGATTTCTACATAAGTCTTGACAACCTAAGCTATTTTTTTAACTATACATTTCTGAGTATCTGTACAGAGACATTAGATGTACGAAATACAGTTTTGAGACAATGTGCAGCCGAAGTACTGGTACTACGTAAAGGACTTAAACTTCCTAATTATTTTTTTTTTCCCCAAGGGTTCCCCATTTATCCAGTTCTAATCTAATCAGTATCAAAGACTGCCTTTGTGGCTGGGATTTTGCATCCTGCTGTACATGGCATTCAATTTCCCTTGAGGTGTGAATTGGTTTTGGTCCTCCGAGACTAAAATTTTAACCAGCCGTTCAGTATTCATTCTGATTTGTCAAGCTAAAGTAGAACTATTTCTCATATTCAAGCCAAAAGGCAAGTGAGCCTTAAAGCTGGCGGTCTGTAGGCTCAGGATAACACCAGGACAAATGGGAGGCATTGCTTAATACCCAGGTTAAGTGTACGATAACTCCGATGCTTTCAGCTTCCAGCAAGTGAAGGAGAGGGCATCGCTCTGGAGCACCTCCTGCCACCTGATTGCAGTGGGAAGAATGAGCAGGCCAGCAGCTGCTGGTACGGGGGCTCAGGGAGAGGATAATGGACACTGGGGAGGAAGGATGCGTGGCAATGACCTTCCAACCTGGCACAGGACAGCCTATTTCCTGAGCTGCTGACTCAAGGGTACAGCAAGCCCTCCCCATGCGTGTCCTTGGTTGGGATTGGGCAAGAGAAAGGGAAACAGTGGTCAGGCACCTCAAATTTGCTGGGAAACGTGCAAAACTTGAAACCTGACATGACGTTTTTGGTGTGAGTCTGAATCTCAATCAAGCATGGCTTAAATACAGCAAAGGAAGGGAAAGCATGAAGGGTTTTTGGTTTGGTTTTTTTTTTTTTTTGCTATTGGCTAGTACTTTAGCATATCTTATGTGCAGTAAGCAAGAGCTCTTTCAGTTATCTTGCAATTAGTTTATCTCACTTTCAAAAGAACACCACTAGACTAAAAAGTCAGCCTTGACCCTGATTTATTCCATGCCCGTATTGCCTGCTTCAACACTATGGTGGTGGTCACCCCTTTCCACCTCCTGAGGACCTGGCCATTTATTTACAAGAACAACCTTTCTGAAAGCCCAACTCCTCAGACTTTTCTTTAGATGAAGACCTAATTGTAAGAGCCTGATTCTTCGCCCTGTAAAACTCAATTTGCATTAATTGAGGGAAAGCAGGAGATGGTCTTTTATGACACACACTGTCAGGCAGGGCCTGATCTACCACTCACATGTAACAGGAATTTGGTATCCCTGAACTCCAGAGGAGTTGCTTGCAAGGTGGGATGCTACCTAGTGTGCAGATGGTAGAATTTGGCCCCTGAAACAAAATTGTTACTTTACTATTATTGTGAGGTAGCCAAACTTCACTTGCTTAATGTGCTTCTTGATAAATAATAGTCTCTGAAGGCAGAGTCCTGATAACACTGTAAGGCTCTGTATTCCCCATTTGAATTAATGACACTTTTTATAAAAAAAAAATTATCATTCTTTACTTTCCTGTATGTAAGGAGCCAGTAATGTAAACAAAGATCACATCCCTAGCATAACTGTCTCTTGACACCAAATCTCTGAAAATACTTTTAGTACGTCCAGAATACAGGGGCAAAGGCTGCAAAATAAACAAAATGTTTATAAGTATTAAGAGCTTTTTTTTTTTTCCATCCTGGTTGCAAACTAAGCACTGACTACTGTCTTGATTTTACAGATTATTTCATGCTGAAATTATGCCTATTTGCATGGATAGTCATTCTTTAAAACTAGCCACAGATGCAGTCCTAGGGAGCACGTAGATGTTTTTACAGGTGAACCGAAAGAGATGGGAGCAATTCCAAAAAGTCTGCATGCTGCCTTTGGCAATATACCCTGTTATTGTGAAGATTGTGCTCTGTTAAGCAAATGTAAAGTTTAATATTAGATAAGCGTCGCATGAAAAATATTTTAATTTTCCTCAGTGCTAAATTTTAAGAAACAAGAAAGAGCATCCAATGCTTTTTGTGCAGTGTGAGTTTAGCATCACTAGTTAATAAGTCACAAATTATGTCAAGAGCCTTTTACAAAATGCAAGGAAGTGTGTTATCTTTTTATGCTGTGTTCCTGGGAAACAATGAGAGTTCATATAAAGAGAAGGTATCTTCCTTTCTCACGCAGCTGATTGATGTTATTTCTTTCATCTTTCCGTATTTTTTCTCATCTTTTCTGCATGTCACAGGAAATAAGATTCTGTGTATTCAAAATATTACATGTAAGAAGGGCTTCACCGGGCATTTGAGATACAGTTCTTGGAGATTTTTCTAAAGCAGAAAGATGTGACACTGAACATGCCTCATTTCTGCTATGCAAAAGAATTAATGTCATGTATTTTGTACACCAAAATACAAAATCTTCAGCCTTTGGTAGCGGGGCTTGGAGAATATAAGTTATGAAAAAGGAAGGTATGTATGGAGAATTCAAAACACTGCCATGGCTTGTTCACTGGTACTTATGAGGCTATGTTAATGAACTACATTTTGGCCTTTATTTGATCACATCTCTGTAAATATTATAATCCTGATAATAAAATATTTTAATGCATTTTTGCTTTGCTGAATAGATGTTTCACTAATGGTTTAAGTGAGGGTTTTTTTTCCTCAGTGTAAACCTAAATGCATGTATGATTTCTTTGACTTTCGCATACAGTTGTACTGTCTTACCTACAATTAAGTGAAAGGTGTTGTTTTGACCTTCGACTGCTTATTTACTAGTTTTATCTCTCTTTAAAAAGCAAAACTACAATTATGGTTTTTACATCACAATTGAATTTTTTTTTAATCCAAATTTTATACAATTTCTTGTTTTAACAATAAATCTTAAATAAGGAGTACTTTCATCTTATTTTGTAACATGTATCTCAATGCCCTAAATTTAATCAATTGGTTGTCAGAGGCTGTGTTCTTCTAATCTACTCTTTCTTCTGAAGATAAACAGTATCATTTTAGGCATTTGTGCAAGAGAATCATATTACTGGTGCTTAAGCAGTTTTTGCTTTTTTAAATCTTAATCCATCTTAAACCAGTGGAGCAGAAATATTTAAAAATGTTTCATTTCAAGCAGAGTGCATAATAAATTGCAATAATTGTAATGTGCCATAAATCCCAGAGCCTATGCATTTTGCATTTTATTCAGGATTGAGGTCAGGAAATTTGGAGAAATTTAAAGAAAATGATTCATCAGTCCTTTTGTTCTGTTGGCCAGGGTCCCAGGATTCTTGAGCTGAGCCCAGCTGACAAGCTTTTGAAGATGGCACAATAACAGTCCAGTGATGCCTGACCATGACAGCACAGCCCTCTTAAGCAGGCAGACCAAGAGAAGAAGAGTTGACATTGGAGTGAAAAGGACGGTAGGGACAGCATCTGCATTTTTTGCAAAGGCAAGAGCAACGTTTTTTAGTGCCATGAATCCCCAAGGTTCAGAGCAGGATGTCGAGTATTCAGTGGTGCAGCATGCAGATGGGGAAAAGTCAAATGTACTCCGCAAGCTGCTGAAGAGGGCGAACTCATATGAAGATGCCATGATGCCTTTTCCAGGAGCAACCATAATTTCCCAGCTGTTGAAAAATAACATGAACAAAAATGGTGGCACGGAGCCCAGTTTCCAAGCCAGCGGTCTCTCTAGTACAGGCTCAGAAGTACATCAGGAGGATGTATGCAGCAACTCTTCAAGAGACAGCCCCCAAGAGTGTCTTTCCCCTTTTGGCAGGCCGACTATGAGCCAGTTTGATGTGGATCGGTTATGCGACGAGCACCTGAGAGCTAAACGCGCCCGGGTTGAGAATATAATTCGGGGTATGAGCCATTCCCCCAGTGTGGCGTTAAGGGGCAATGAAAATGAAAGAGAAATAGCTCCGCAGTCCGTGAGTCCCCGAGAAAGTTACAGAGAAAACAAACGCAAGCAAAAGCTGCCACAACAGCAGCAGCAGAGTTTCCAGCAGCTGGTTTCAGCGAGGAAAGAGCAAAAGCGAGAGGAGCGCAGACAGCTGAAGCAGCAGCTGGAGGACATGCAGAAGCAGCTGCGCCAGCTGCAGGAGAAGTTCTACCAGATCTACGACAGCACTGACTCTGAAAATGATGAAGATGGCAACCTGTCTGAAGACAGCATGCGCTCCGAAAACATGGATGGGAGGGCCGGTGACTCTGTCAGCAGGTCGGACAACGAGATGTGCGAGCTGGACCCGGGACAGTTCATTGACCGGGCACGAGCCCTCATCCGGGAGCAGGAGATTGCAGAGAATAAGCCGAAAAGAGAAGGCCCCAAGGAGAAGGAGCAAGGGACAAATGCCTTCCATCCCGAAGGCAAACATTTGGCTGAAACATTGAAGCAGGAGCTGAACACTGCCATGTCACAAGTTGTGGACACAGTGGTCAAAGTTTTCTCATCCAAGCCCTCCCGCCAGCTTCCTCAGGTCTTCCCACCTCTCCAGATCCCACAGGCGAGGTTTGCCGTCAATGGGGAGAACCACAACTTCCACACGGCCAACCAGCGCCTGCAGTGCTTTGGGGACGTCATCATTCCCAACCCCCTTGACACCTTTGGCAGTGTCCCCATGCCCGGTGCCACTGACCAAACCGAGGCACTGCCCCTCGTTGTTCGCAAAAACTCCTCCGACCAATCCGCCTCAGCCCCGCCGGCTGGTGGCCACCATGCCTCGCTGCACCAGTCCCCACTCTCGGCCACTGCTGGCTTCTCCACCTCGTCCTTCCGTCACCCCTTCCCTCTGCCCCTCATGGCCTACCCCTTCCAGAGCCCCCTGGGTGCCCCATCAGCCTCCTTCCCGGGGAAAGAGCGCGCCTCTCCTGAATCCCTTGACCTCACCCGGGAGACCACCAGCCTGAGGACCAAGATGTCATCACACCACATGAATCATCACCCCTGCTCACCGGCCCACCCCCCCAGCGCTGCCGAGGGCCTCTCCTTGTCCCTCATAAAGTCTGAGTGCGGCGACCTTCAAGACATGTCTGAAATCTCGCCCTACTCGGGAAATGCAATATCCTTTTCAAGAGATGAGTGATAACCTGGCAGTGGCCGGTGGGAGAGGACAAGGGGCCATGCCTGTACCCCAGTCCTTCCACCCAGGCACTGCAGGAGCCAGGCACTTCTGGGGGAGTTGAGGGTGGGGGCTTGATGGGGCCAAATAGAATGCCAGGTGTTGGCTGATGCCACTTCTTCAGCGACAGTGTTCACATAAAATAGCCACCTGCCCTCCCCAAGCCTTTTATACCATCCTGTGGGGTGAGAAACTGAGCCAGGCCCACAACCTGGGTTGTTGGTGGGGTTTTCCTGGGGGCAGGTCCTTCCCTGGGCAGGCAGGTGATTGATGGGGCATCACCGTTGACCAGAAACCACCGTTGACCAGAAACCATTTCAAGCCACGGCTGCCTCCATTCCCTGCCCTGCCTGGCCAGCACACAACCTACATTAGTGATGGTGTGGCTGAGACTTGCAGAGAGCCATGGTCTGGTCATCATGAGCCTTCAGCTCTTAAGCCCATAAGGGAAACGAAGCACAAAAGACACAGGTACTGATATATTCAGGCTGCATCAAGTTTTTTTCCCCCACCCAGGGGTCTGCTCCTCAGCCCTTGTGCAGCTGCCTGCTATGCATGATTAACCTCTGTTCAGCCATACACAGAAATCTTTTGTCCTAACATACACAAAGCAAATTATTTTGGAAACCTAAAGAGAACAATTAAATATAAAACTTCAGCTGTATTAAATTTATAGGACACTTCCCCTACTTAAAAAAAAAAAGGGGTAATAAAATCTCTCTTTTTAGCTCAATAGCAGGCTCTTTAGGGGCAAAAATATATATCTGGCTTTATTTAGGCATATCCAGACATAGTCCTGATTTTTTTTTCCTGGAAACTAATACTAGATTTCTATTTTTTTTTCCTTTTTTTTTTGTTTTTTCTTTTATCAATAACACCTCCCACTCCTTGCATCTTTTCCCCTAATGTGCGTTTTGGTCAAAAAATTTTTCTTCCAAGTGCAGTTGTATGAAAAGTGAATAAAATAACTGCATCTGCCTAATGCTAAAATTGAGGCTTTTGAATGAAGGATAGATCAACATTTTATCCCAGCTCAAAGATCCCAGCAGAAGGCAGGAGCACAAGCACAGAGCCTTAGATGTAGCTAATTTTCTTGCCCAGCTAAAGAAAGTGATTGTGACTGAGTAAGTCTGCCCATCCCTGAGTATAGGTAGTGATGCTGCAGAACTTTCCACAGGTATGATGTGAAGGCTGATGCACGCGGCTGGGCCCCATCCCTGGGTATCTTCTAGGCAATTAATAACTCTGGTGACTTTAGGTATATTTTTTCTAGATGTGTTAAAACGTCAGGAGTGTGCTGGCAGGGCTCAAGACCCGCTGGTTACCTGGACTTCCCGTCCCTCCCATGGCAGCTGGCACCACTGGGACAAAGGCAGGTGCAGCAGGTCCAGAGTCCATCACCACCAGTCTTTGAACTAACTTAGGTTAAAACTCAGTCAAGAATTGCTTCTATCTGACTTGCATGAATAGCTGAATTTCTACAGGGGGAAGGATTCCTAGTTTGAGAGTACCTTCCTTAGCTGTTTGTGTTTTGAAGACCTGACTGGTAATGGACATGATGTCTGAGGACTGAAACAGGATCTCTCAGCAGCATAAGTAGCAGGGAAATCTTCACCTCGCCATATAAGTTGTATGGCAAAACAGAGGAATCAGTCTAACACCAGCATAACTCTCAGTTACTGCCAGTTACTTTTGGACATCCAAACTGAAAAACTTTCTTGCATATTGAAATGCAAACTGCAATCTTGGAAAGCAGGCCTGAGATCACAGGAGTGGCAGCCGAGGGCAAGATTCAGGCCAGAGCAATTAAGTAATTTCTGCCAAATAGTGCGGCGGCATACTAATTGTTTTTGTATAAAAATAGTTCTCCTATCCTGAGAGAGGAGTGATCAGAAGTGAAAAATGCCAAGCGTGTGAACTAGGAGTAGTTTTAGGGCTGCATGTGATGCTCTCCACCCATGGAGCATCTCTACCTTGCCCCTGCTGTTTCTCCGCCTTCCCCCTGCTGATTTTCACTGGCAGTCGCTAATGGAGCTTGTTGCTTCTGTGAAAACGGGTGCGAGGTCCCCCACCACACTGAGATTTAGCCAGGGGAAACGCCAAATGCTAGAGTGGTTCCTTTTCTCCTTCTTTGTCTGCTTCCTTCCCTACCATTGTGAAAACACTCTTGACTTTCCCACCTCGACGTTATTGCAGGCTGCAGTTTGACCTGGCTTTAGATACAGACCTTTTAGGACAAACAGATTTATTAAATAGCACTTCTACACAACATGTATGTTGGTATACAACTCAGCTGTGGGGAACGGGTGTTTTTTTTTAGCAGCCATGCATTTGTCTAGGTAGCTTACAGTTTCCAGGGAAAGGCACGGTATGGAGGTTGGTTTGTTTGTGGATGATTCTGTTCTGGCACTTTTGTTTCATATGGTTGAGTGTGCACATATAAGGAATATATTTCTTCAGAGAAGTAGATCTTTCTTCCCTGCAGAAAGCAACATCTGTTTTCCTGGACAATACAGCCAGGATGAGAACATAAGACTAGCAGATACAGCCAAGTTCAGGTTTTAGTAGTAAGCTAAAACAGTGAACTAGCCTGGGGTTTGGTTTTTGGGGTTTTGTTCTTTTTTTTTTTTTTTTTTTTTTTTTTTTAAGCAATGCCTGTAAAATGTATCTGATCATTCTTTGCTGAATTGCAGAAGGAAATGGTTAATGTTTGCTTATGTTGCTAAACAAGATAAGATGCACCTGCACCATGAATTCCCTTCTTGGTCATGAATGCAGTCTGTATCTTTGCAAACTAATCTGTTTAATCAAATATTAAGTTTTATTCAAATTCCCAAAGAAACAGGCAGCGAATTGTTTTTCTGCGTGGTCTTCCTTTGTCATGCATCCTCTTTGCATCTTAAGAAAAATAGCCTTGTTCAGTCCCAGAACATTTGCATAGATCAAAATCGAAGCACAACAGTAGTTTGTATGCTGTTAAGACATCTGCAGGTGAAGAAGTTTAGTGTGCTCTCACTGGCAGGAGGGCTTTGAAACATTAGTGAAACTTCCTACAATTTATTTATTTATTTTTAAACAGAATTCCAGTCCAACTGGAATGAGTTTCACAGTCCCAATATGTGAAAGCTATAATTAGTGAATTACAACATTTTGAAATGAGGAGTTATTAAATCTGACTAGAATTAAACTAATTAAACTTAAAAAAAAATGAGTGATTGTACAGCAAGCTGGATAACTCTGTGCTGTTGATAAAACCTGGATGATGAACGAATGCTTTCCAGCCAGCCTGTTCGTTGGAGGGTCTTGAAGATGCTCTGAGATACAGCTCTTTGGAGCTTTGTTGATCAAAAGAACCTGAGGTGTAACTTAAGGAGCAGCTTGGCTGTGCTAATGCAGATTTTTTTACCTGATACAGCTTATTCTTACCTCTTTTCCTTCAGCTCAACACATATGTGGGCTAGAAAAGCCTGTTAGAGCATTTGTGGAAGCTCAGGCTGAGAGTAATAGGAGTGAAAGATATCTCCACTAAAAAATATTTTTGCCAAAGAGGAGCGTTACCTGGGAGGATTGAAGTGCAAATGAGTCAAACGCTATGCAATGCTACCCCGTGCTTCTCCACTTGAAACACACGAGAGCGTGTATATGTTTCATTCCCAGTCTTTCACTTCCTATTTCTTAGTGTTTTGCCTTTTTGCTGCTGCTGCATTGGGTGAGGCTACGTTGCACTGTGTAAACGCACAACGCTGAGACTCTCAGGTTGTTTGCACACCGCTTTAGGTTCAGCTGCAGTACAGTGTTCCTCTGATCTTTTATGTTCCTGAGCAGATGTCTTTCATTAATTTATGGATTTATCATCTTTTCTTTCTCTCCCTTTTTTTTTCCTTTCCTTTTTTTTTTTTTTCTTTTTTACACCTGGCAGCTGGCTCAAGTTTCAGCAGTTATTGTCTATTTTGCATTACCCATAGAATTGAATGTCATCTGTCTTCACAAAGCTATAGCTAAGAGAATTGAGGCAAGCCACACGAGCTGCTGGGACAGAGCTTGTTTGCGTTCCATTCGGCACCCCTCCTCCCTTTACCTCCTTAATATTTATTTGTGCTCGTTTTCTTTCCTGGCCTTGAATGGGGCTTAGCTCGTGTTCGGTACAGCTGTATGTTTACTGAATCTATTTCATCATGAGTCATTGTGCGTGTGTAAGTATCCTGGAAACAGCTAGTGCTTTCTTGGAAGAACAGTTGCTTTTCAGCCCAAGCACTTAAAAAGGAAATTAAGCAATTGGTCAGTTCAGTTTTTTCTGAAATAGCAATGGGTTATCTAATTCTTAGCTCTTAAGTCTGTCATTAACTATTTTTTCCAAGATTATTACAGATTGTATCTTTTATCACACAAAAGCGTTAACCTTAGGATCAAGATATACAGATTTGTTGCATATTTGATATCACTGTAAGGCTACCAAGTGCTTAAGAACAAGTATAATTTTAATAAAAATGGATTTCTGAGAATCTGAGTCTCAGAACATCTTTTAATACATGTTTCATTCAATATCAATATCCTCTGGCATTAGAGCAGAGAATATTTAAAAATCGTAAATGCAGAAGGAATCCAAATGCTTAGACAACTGCCTAATATGCTTAAATCCAGCAAATATAAGAGCTTTTTATGAAAGTTTAAGTTCATCTTTGAGCTCACACTGAAAGAAAATATACCGCAAACATGATATTAAGATGTTGTCAGCATTGGAGGAATTGCAAATTAAAGAGACTTAGGATTTTTTTTTTTCCTTCTACTTACTGGAATGGCCGTTTGGACCCCCACTTTCCTGAAAGGATCACATAAAATTTATTTCTGGCATAGAAGTTTTGATTTGTCTAAAACTCTTATCACTAAGCAATAGGTGACAGCTTGCTACTATTATTTCACTTACGTATTTTGACAGATGGCACTGCAGAGTGTAATGCTCTTTTAGACTTCTCTATCAGTCTAATGGAGGTAACTGGAGGTTCTTTCAACTCTTCTCTTGGCACAAGAAGTATGTCAGTCATAAATTATCTTCTTTGTAATCATTAAGCATCTAAACCAAAATGCAAGTTCAGCTGAGCCGTTTTCCATGTACTTCCAGATAATAAGAGGGTTTTAAACTAACATTGACAATGACTTTTCTTGTTTTTTAAATGCTACATTATCTAAAAGTGAACCTTTTAACTGAAATAAAAGGAGAGGATTTCAGTAGATTTCAGGAATTAGAGAAAAAGGAATGCTGCTGAAAAAAACTAGCTAATCATCAGTAGCTGGATGATAAAAATTAGTCTGGATTTCCCGTCTTTGAGGCCTGGAATAAGATGTTCTGTGCTGACGTGTGCTCGGCCTTAACGTGGAAAAGGCACCTTGGCTTCAGCTCATCTGACAACTCGGTTCACCTTCCCCCCACCATAAGGTGTGAAACGAGTGAAATTTTCAACAATTGTTTTTAGGAGAAACAGTCCCAGAGAAGCTACTGGGAAGAACCCTTAATTGACCTTGTGGGGGCCACATTGATTTTCTCCACGTGCATCTTCATTTCTGATAAATTATAAAGCCATTAATTTGCTGAGGAAATGGCAGGGCCAGCCTGCGGCACAGATGTGACCAGACCTAGCACACAGTACACAAAAGAGAGCCAAGAAGCTGGGAGAAAAATCAGCAAGCCGAGATTGTTATGGTTAGCTTCACATTCCCTTGGGAACTCTTTTAGTTGCTTCTGTTTACAGATCTAAAAGGTAATGATGTTTCTAGGATAAATAGGCTGCCTTATAGGGTAAGTGGCCATTTATTGATCTTCTAGCCCACATTCATTGATTGGTTAGCCCCAAATACAGCTTCGTTCTCCGAGGAGTTAACTGTGTAAATCAGGACGCGACAAGTTTGGGGGGGAAGGATTGAGCGGCAGAGGGGCTTTGCCTATTACAAATTTCACTTTGATTTGCAAGGTGGTCACTGGAGCAAAGTAGCAGCCAGATTAGAGAGAGTTACTCAAGATACTAAAATTTATCGACACAAATTAAACAGGTGAGATGTACTCCGTGTATAAAACATTACTCAAAATGATAAAGCACCTCCAGCTGTCTCACACACAGTAGCTTTATTTCGTGCAAGTGGCACAACACTGAAAGAAAAAGAAACTTTAGCTGGAATTGCAAAAGAGGCAGAAAAGCTTCTGATAAGTTTTGTGCGGCACATGCCTCCTACATTTGTTTCCTTAGCAACAAGTGAACATTCATATGGTACACAAGCCGTAAACTTGCAAGATTCCCGAGCATCGGCACTCAGACTGATAGAAAATACAGAGTTTAAGTTAGATGTCCTTGCATCCCTCATTTAGCTATTTTACAGAAAACTTCAGTGCAGCAATTTAAATGTTAATATTTTCTCCTTTAGTCGGGGGAACTGTAGAGTGTTTAAGGGGGCATTTTGCTAGCTCTGTGTGTTCAGAAATAGCTTTCTCAAGAACAGTATTTTCCTTTACTAATTCAATCCTACATGCAGGAAGGCTTGTCACCGAATCACTTGAAAAAGGCCAAGCTTATGTTCTTTTACACCCGGTACCCAAGTTCCAATATGCTGAAAACCTACTTCTCAGATGTAAAGGTAAGAAAATCTCTTCTGCCTTTGCCTACTGCATGCTCTATTTGCTCCTGAAATGGTATCATATTATCATATTAGAGATTAATAATATTTCTGGGTACACAAAGGTTACAGCTGTCTTTATTCACTTGTTCTTCCTGTTGAGGTGAACCCTGCTTGCAGTTAGATGAAGAAAAGGCATGTTTTTAGATTAAAAATAAAGTCATTGAAATCTTAGAGCAAACTAAGAATAATTATTACAGTAAATTAAACAGGTTTTGTTATACACATCCTATTAAAAAATGAGATTTCTGTGGTGGTAGAAATGTACTTCCAAGAACATTTTGGAGCAGCTCTCAAGTGCTCCCTTATTGTTCCATTTCGGTTGGTTTCCTCATATTTGTGCTTACATAAGCAGAGTGTAGAATCCCTTTCTTTCTGTCAAAAAGAAACAGTACATTGAAATTCTCCATGCAGAAGCTGCTTAAAAACAAAAGTGATGATTGTCTCTTATTTACAACTTAATTTGTTGTTGATGCAGAGTACACTGAGCATAAGGAGGATGAATAAAGTGACAGATTCAGGCCACATTATTCAAATGAGGATATGAAAGCTGTCGACGTACAGCTGCATCCTCCCTCATTCTACAGAATATTAGGACCTCCTGATTTTTTTTCGAAAAGTAATTGTTCCTTCACATCAACTTGATTTTGTGTTAATCATCAAAGTTTTTTTTTTAAAAAAAACATAGATTGGGTTTTAATGATTATAATGGCATACATGGTGTCATTATCTAAGTAACTTTATAAACATTACATTAGCTTAAATTAGTTTGTTAGACTCCCCTCTCCCAAACAAATTACTGAAATCCTTCTTTTAATCACTTTTGGGTTATGGGTGTTTTCAGTCTTAGAGGAAGATTATCACACAGGTTTGTGAACTTGGCCCATTTTCTGCTGATCAGTTCTATTTGGTCAAGTTTCTTGGCAGTTTTTTGCTTTATTTTTTTCATTTAATGTTGCATGCGCTTGCACATCTCAGTACACTTCTGCCCCTCACAGCCGTGCCCTTGGAGGTTCCTCTCATTCAATGCCATGTGCTGAGCGGATGGGGACAACATTTATA